>NC_139225.1:144238176-144815156 GCF_055691185.1 Crinia signifera | reverse complement strand
TTTATGTCACACTTATGCCTTCTCAATGCCTGAAATATTTATAGACAAGTGTACAGCATAGGATAATAGCATCCCAGGCACTCATGTGCTGAATATTTGATACGAACTCCATCAAGTCATTTGTTACAATTTCCTTTTACAGCATGAAAGTGCTCAGTCAGCTGCCAGATACCAGTCATTGGCTATGGGGGGGGGGGGGGGGGGGGATTTATGAAGGAATGATGCAAAGTTTCCGTTACAGAAGAAACAAATGACTTTTATTCAGCTGTTTCGGAAAGTGCGTTGTAGAGATCTTCACAAACATCGCCCAGGTCCCAGGTCGCTGGACGTTTACCGATTGTGATCTAGTACTGCATCCAAGTTAATCGCTCAGATTGCACGTAATCAACATCGAATTTATTGCGCTGTCTTTATCCTAACATTATTCACAGCTGGTTCTCCTGACTAATGACGTCAGCTAAAGGCCCCCACACCATACTTGCCTACCCTCCCGGAATGGCCGGGAGGGTCCCGCAAATCGGGTCCCCCTCCCGGTCCCCCGGGAAGGGGGCAAGTCTCCTGCATTTCCCTACAGCCCCGGCTCCCCCTCTCCCCGCGGTCTAAAAACTATGACTTTCGCGGGTCCGCGGGGAGGGGGCGGGCTAAATGACGCAATTTGCGTCATTTTGCTTTATTATTAGCCCCTCCCCCACCCACGGACCCTCAAATTGAGGCTTCAGCCCATCATGGGGGCGGGGCTTGATGACATCACCGTGCCCGCCCCCAAAACGAAGCCTCTACCCGCCCCCTTTCACTCCTCTCCGAGCTTCTCCCGGAAAGGAGTATGCCAAAGTCGGCAAGTATGCCCACACACTAGTACGATTTGAGCTGATTTCACCCAATCCCGACAGATTGGGCTGAGAAATCGCCCCAAATCGCATGTTTGACATCCCATCCGACCCGATGCATTGCCCTGTGTGCATCGGTTCCGACTCTGGAGATTAAACCACCTGCACGTAAAATCTATCGGTTCAGACCCATCAGTGGCACATGGCGGGTGCTTTTTTCCCACCGCCATGTATTGGGTCTGATTCCATAGATGTGAAGTACCGCTGGCACACACCTATGTCCAGGTCCGGACGGCGGGGGGGGGGGGGGGGGGGGAAGCGGCAGCAGAATTTACCTGCCCTGATAGGTTTGTCCTGCCCAAGCAAATCCCACCACTCAAGGGGTTAATGGGCAAAACCACGTCCACTGCAGGTGGGGCAGATGTAACATGTACAGAGAGAGTCAGATTTGGGAGAGTAAATGCTTTATTCTCTCCACCAAGTCTAACTCTCTCCGTACATGTTACATCTGCCCCATCTGCAGTGCAGCATGGTTTTGTCCATTAAAGATGGAGTTTTCTTTTGAAAACCTGAATCACCCCCCTAAGGAGACGCTACCTGTTTCAAGTTTCAAGATCGTAGGCCTTGTGGTTTCAGAGATTTCGTGATGAGTCAATGGTGCAATCCATGAGCCAATCTCCTTTTTTGCCTTTTATATATATAATAATTATTATACGCACTCGTTCTGGAGAAGGGAATCTCAGCCGTTTCCTACTTTAGGAGATTTCTTCTTGTTTCGGTTTTCTTTCAAAACATGTAAAGTTCCACAATTGCGCTTCTCTCTTTCTATACGCAATCCTGGTACTTCATGTGTGGATAATTCCACATTAGGGAACTTAGAGCCTCATTCAGACCTGCTCGCTACACAGCGTATATCCGCTGGCTAGAGAGCGGGTAAATGTTGCTCCCCCGAATGCACCCCCCCCCCCACCGCCAGAAAGCCCGCACTAGCTCGGGAGCGTATGTCTGCACTTACACATCCCCTCGCATGCGGTTGCACAGAGGAAAAAATCATTTGATGGTCCCTCTCCATCGAATTACTTTTCCTCCCTTCGGTCTAAAAACTAATTCTATACTTACATTTCAGATTGCCGCTTTCCGCCAAAATGGGGGCGGGCGCTGATGTCATGTGACATGACGTCAGCCGCTAGCTCCAAGCAGGCATGGACACACCTGGTGTCTGGGTTGTGCTGATATTTGTGAGCCCCCCCCCCCCATTGCAAAGACTTGCAAGCAATAGTTCCCCTGGTTTGCTGCAGATGGCTGTACCTGGTTTGCTGCAGATGGTTGTACCTGGTTTGCTGCAGCTGGCTGTACTTGGTTTGCTGCAGATGGTTGTACTTGGTTTGCTGCAGCTGCCTGTACCTGGTTTGCTGCAGATGGTTGTACCTGGTTTGCTGCAGCTGGCTGTACCTGGTTTGCTGCAGATGGCTGTACCTGGTTTGCTGCAGCTGGCTGTACCTGGTTTGCTGCAGCTGCCTGTACCTGGTTTGCTGCAGATGGCTGTACCTGGTTTGCTGCAGCTGCCTGTACCTGGTTTGCTGCAGCTGGCTGTACCTGGTTTGCTGCAGATGGTTGTACCTGGTTTGCTGCAGATGGTTGTACCTGGTTTGCTGCAGCTGGCTGGACCTGGTTTGCTGCAAATGGTTGTACCTGCTTTGCTGCAGATGGTTGTACCTGGTTTGCTGCAGCTGACTGTACCTGGTTTGCTGCAGATGGCTGTACCTGGTTTGCTGCAGCTGCCTGTACCTGGTTTGCTGCAGCTGCCTGTACCTGGTTTGCTGCAGATGGCTGTACCTGGTTTGCTGCAGATGGCTGTACCTGGTTTGCTGCAGCTGGCTGTACCTGGTTTGCTGCAGCTCGCTGTACCTGGTTTGCTGCAGATGGTTGTACCTGGTTTGCTGCAGCTGGCTGTATCTGGTTTGCTGCAGCTGGCTGTACCTGGTTTGCTGCAGCTGCCTGTACCTGGTTTGCTGCAGCTGGCTGTACCTGGTTTGCTGCAGATGGTTGTACCTGGTTTGCTGCAGCTGGCTGTACCTTGTTTGATGCAGATGGCTGTACCTGGTTTGCTGCAGCTGGCTGTACCTGGTTTGCTGCAGCTGCCTGTACCTGGTTTGCTGCAGATGGTTGTACCTGGTTTGCTGCAGCTGGCTGTACCTGGTTTGCTGCAGCTGGCTGTACCTGGTTTGCTGCAGATGGTTGTACCTGGTTTGCTGCAGATGGCTGTACCTGGTTTGCTACAGCTGGCTGTACCTGGTTTGCTGCAGCTGGCTGTACCTGGTTTGCTGCAGCTGGCTGTACCTGGTTTGCTGCAGCTGGCTGTACCTGGTTTGCTACAACTGGCTGTACCTGGTTTGCTGCAGCTGGTTGTACCTGGTTTGCTGCAGATGGTTGTACCTGGTTTGCTGCAGCTGGCTTTGCTGATCCGCCTGTGGCTGCTGTTATAGTAATTAATCTGAGGCAAAGTACTCTAGTTATATCCAACACATCCTTCCTATTAATTACTGTGCCAGCTGCCATGCTCTGAAAACTAGACGGAGCGACAATTTACTGACATCCTTCCTCCCTCAGGCTGAGCCCTGAACGCTGCTCCGCGAGGCATTTTCCTAGGACACTGATGAGTGGCAACAACCACTTGCATTTGCCTCTTTTTAATGAGAATGGATGGGTGGCAGGGACCAAATCGTGAGCTGGGAAGGATCCAATCAAATCCCTCTACAGCAGCAATGTAAAAAGAATTTCATAGGCTACTATAGGGTGACGCCAGCTTTTATAGTATAGGTTGAGTATCCCTTATCCGAAATGCTCGGGACCATGAGCATTTTGGTTAAGGAATTTTTTTGGTACTCTTTACCTAGAAGGGCGCCCGTCGTGGTGATCGCGGGTACATTTATGTCTGGCCGCGACGCGACCGACGCGATGCCCGCGATTTCCCATTGAAACCCATGTTAAACATGGAAATCGCGTCGGTCGCGTCGCGGCCGTCCATAAATGTACCCGCGATGCCCGCGACGCGATGCACCCGATTTCCCATAGGAATCAATGTTAAATGGCCCGACCGACGCGATTTTACTGTTAAATGCCTCAATGGACCCGATTTGGCCATAGGAATCAATGTTAAATGGGCTACAGAGCCCAAATAGGCACAATTAACCCTTAAATGTCCCCCCAACTTTTTAACGCCACCCCACTATCCACGCCAACCCGAAGCGTGGCGAGCGCAGCGAGCCCGCGAGGGGCGGCGGTACGCGTCCTCCGACCTTTTCATGCCCTACTATCCACATCAGCGTGGAGTTGAGAATAGAATAGTGTGGCGAGCGCAGCGAGCCACCGAGCCCGAAGCGTGGCGAGCGCAGCGAGCCCCGCGAGGGGACGCGGATACCTTCACAGTTATACGCGTCCCCTCGCGGGCTTCACAGGTGTCCGTGGTGAAGCCCGCGAGGGGACGCGTTTACCTGTGAAGGTATCCGCGTCCCCTCGCGGGGCTCGCTGCGCTCGCCACGCTTCGGGCTCCGTGGCTCGCTGCGCTCGCCACACTATTCTATTCTCAACTCCACGCCGACGTGGATAGTAGGGCATGAAAAGGTCGGAGGACGCGTACCGCCGCCACTCGCGGGCTCGCTGCGCTCGCCACGCTTCGGGTTGGCGTGGATCGTGGGGTGGCGTTAAAAATTTGGGGGGACATTTAAAGGGTTAATTGTGCCTATTTGGGCTCTGTAGCCCATTTAACATTGATTCCTATGGCCAAATCGCGGGCATTGATGCATTTTACATGAAAATCGCGCTCAATCAGCCTTTTTAACATTGTTCCCTATGGGAAAATCGCGGTCATCGCGGGCAGCAGATTTTTATGTACCCGCGATTTACCCGCGATGACCGCGATTTTTACCCCCGACGCCCGCGATTCCAATCGCTGGCACTCTTCTAGGTAAAGAGTACCTTTTTTTCATACTGACGTGGTCCTCTGGTGGTACCCCGATGGTCCCCCGACGTCCATGGTGTCCCCCGGCATCCACTGCGGCCTTCAGGATTCTCTTCAGGGGCATCTACGGTCCCAGGTTCGTGCAATGCTGTTGAAGTTGATCCCAGAGGCCACCGTGGACATCGAGGGACGAGGGGGGGAGTGCCTCCATCTTTCCATAGTGCTGACAACGACGAGATGCTGCTTTCCCACTGCCTAAACGGGTAATGACCCGTTATTTTTAAACAGGTCTTTAAACGGGTAAGAGCCATAAAGACCCTTTCCCACTGCAGCTTTTTAAACAGTAAATTACCGTTTAAAAGCCGTTTTTGTCACGTTCACACTTACCCGTTTAAAAACCCGTTTAAACCATAGTAAAGATGGGGGGGGATTTAAAAAAACGTTGTGCCACCCCCCCCCCTCACTGCCGTAACCAGCACCAGGCTGAAGAGCCGGGGCTGGTATTAAAAAATCAGGAAACCAGGCAAATAGGGGCTCCGCTGATTTTTTAAAACCAGCTCCAGGTCCGGGCTGGTTCCCAAAACACGGGGACAAAATGACATGGGGTCCCCCATATTTTAAGAACAAGCCCCAGGCCCAAGCAGCCAGCAGGGTAATGCCACAGCCAGGGGACACTTATTATATAAGGTCCCGCGGCCAAAGCATTAACCCTACCGAACAGTCAGCCTGGCCAGGGGTCCTGGGTGAGTGGGGACCCCCCAATAAAGGGGTCCCCCCCCTCCAGGACTTGCCTGACCAGGCTGAAGCTTGGTGCTGTCCCCGGTGACCCTGGGCTGTGGTCACCGGGCTGATCTTGGTGTAAAAAAATAGAATAAACCATTGTTTAAATACTGTGGAACTATGAGTCCCAGCAAGCCTCCCCCGCATGCTGGGACTTGGAGAACCACAAGTCCCAGCATGCGGGGCATTAAATGGCCCGCTGGCACTTGTAGTTCCACAGTATTAAAAGTTAAATAAATACACACTGACACCCATTTAATATAAAACTTTAATACATACATTACACATACATACTGATACTTACCTATCTTGAGCCCGTAGGTAGGTTCCCTGGGACCTGGGTCTGGGGCTCCAGGGCTGCAGAGTCCAGGGTCCGGGGCCATGGTTCCTGGGTCCGGGGCTGCAGAGTCCAGGGTCCGGGGCCATGGTTCCTGGGTCCGGGGCTGCAGAGTCCGGGGCCTTGGTTCCTGGGTCCCGGGTTGCAGGTCCAGGGTCCGGGGCCATGGTTCCTGGGTCCGGGGCCTTGGGCCCGGGGTCCAGGTCTCCAGGGCTACAAAATCTGGGGTCCGGGGCTCCAGGATCCGAAGAAATCGATAGGGGTACCTGTGGAAGAAAATCATACGGTTCCTGTTTTTTTTTAATACCAGCCCCGGCTCTTTCAGCCTGGTGCTGGTAAGCGGCAGTGGGGAGGGACCCCATGCCGTTTTTTACTTAACGGGTATATGGCTGCCAAAAAAAACGGCCTTTGAACTAGTATAACACTGCTTTTTACCCATTTAACAAACACCGGTATTTGTTAAACGGGTAAAGCAGTTGGAGCATTCCCACTGCAGCTCTACCCGTTTAAAAAGTCTAAAAAAACGGTAATTTACCATTTAAGAGCTGCAGTGGGAAAGGGGTAATAGTCTAGACTTACTCAGCAGTTGCAAACCGTTCGATTGTGATTGATTGCAAATGGATCTCCCATTGTCTGCATGGCTGTGAATTTATTTGCAGCTTTACCCCAGGGGGGGGGGGGGGGGGGGGAGAGGGGGGGGGGAGACTGTGGCGGCATGGCATTTTACCTGATCGCTGGACTCCGATCGAGTCTGAATCAGGCCCCTAGACTCACTGCAGGTACTTCTACGGAGTACTCTAACACATCGGGTTAATACTGTAGTTGCTTTCACTGCTATTCAGTAAAGGCTTTTACACCTGGCTTTTGCTCTAAGCTGACATTTCAGTGTTACAAAGAGTTTTGCGCTGATTAATGGTAGAAATTCCAATATAAATTCCATTTTGACGTTTTACAAAATACACTGCACACGAAAAATTCCCTAGGCGGAGACTCATTGTCTGTAGCAGCGGCGGTGGCACATACATGGTGCAAGGAAACGGTGCTGAGCATGCAAAGAGCAATGTTTAATTTCCGTCCCAATTAATTGTAAGCCATGACGAGGCGCCGTGTATAACCACATCCCTTGCTGATGGCTCTAAGTAGGTCACACTGCCACAGAGGTATACGTGGATACACACTGATAGTCACGTTTACTTGCTCAGGTTTCACGTGGCAGCTAATTTCACACTAGCTAAGTGCGCAAATCTGAAGGTGGCCATACGCTACTGTGATTCTGACGAGAAATCGGGTGAAATCAGGCAAATCACATGTGTTTTTGATCTGCTCCGATCTGATGCGTGGTCCTGTGCGCACCGGATCGGAGCCCTAGATCACATGTGCTGCACATAGGATCTGTCGGATCAGACAGTCTCCGCAAACACTTGCTAGGATTGCAAAAGGACCGCATGCCATTCTGAGATGGTAGTAGCCCATTGTAGCCTCTGGTTACAGATGGCACTGCCACGCATGCGCAGACCCCCGGCACCCGGATAAGCAATTCGCAGGGACCGGCTCCCTTTATATGCCCAGTGTTACATCCCGGTGATAGAATCGTATATTGCAAATGTGATCCTATTGTAAAATCTCTCCCTCTCTTTGACAGTCTTGTTCTCACCTACATCTCCTCTTTTCTCTCCTTGACACTCTCACTCTCTCTTTCTCACCTGCTCTCTTTCCCCTGCTCCCCCTATCCCTTTCTCTCCCTGCTTTCTGTCCCCCTGCCCCCTCTCTCTTAGGGCCTTATTCTAGTTCACTCTTTCAGACAAAATCCTGTTTAGATGGACATTACCATGTGCACTGCAGGTGGGGCAGATGTTACTTGTGCAGAGAGAAATAGATTTGGGTGGGGTTTTACTTCAAAGCAAGATCTATATTGCATTGTAAAAATAAAGCAGTCAGTATTCACCCTGCACAGAAACAAATAAATTAACTCACCCAAATCTAATTCTCTCTGCACATTTTACATCTGATCCCCCCCCCCCCCCCCCATGCAGTGCACATGGTTTTGTCCATCTAAGAAGGATATTGTCAGAAAGAGTGAACTAGAATAAAGGCCCCCATACACTAGGGTGACTTGTCCTAAGGACAAGTCAGCCCCGACTTCCCCTGAGCTTCCCCGGCAGCTCCCCGGGGGAGCTTAATAAGATTTGGCACTTGATGAGCCATTTTTAACATGTGATAAATCGGATGCGATTTAACACATGTAAAAATCCGGGGAGCTGCAGGGGAGTTGGCCGTCCGTGGGAGCGGGGAGCGGTCCGAGGGGGGGCGGGAGCGGCAGAAGCAGGCTGGGAGTGGGGACCGGTCCGGGGAGTGGCAGGAGCAGGCTTGGAGTGGGGACCGGTCCGGGGAGCGGCTCGAGATGTAGCTGCAGGCAGGGAGCGGGGACCGCGGCGCAGTGCAGAGCAGAGAGACTGGGGGCGCAGTGGGAGAATGATATCAAACAAACAATATCATTGATATAATTTTGCGTCTGGTCTGACGACAAGTATTCTGTCTAACAAATACCCAAGATAGACTGTTAAAGCACAGATTAACCCATTTCACGTGTTAGCCGCAATTTGAGTTAACATCTATTTTTATTGTAAATGTATATGCAACTGTCGGCTTGGTGGCAAGCAGACTGTAACAACATAGATTAAATTATTTACATGTCAGCCGCGAGCCGAATCAGCGTTTGTCTTTATTGAAAAAATATATTTTATTGTCGGCCTGCTGGCAAGCACACTGTTGATAAATGGCACTTTCATAGATTGATAAAAGCATATTGGATTGTCGGCCTGATGGCAAGCATATTGTTGATGAATGACACTTTCATAGACTGTTGCAAAGAATACTGAAAAGCGTTGTCTAAATAAGTGCACCAAACAGTCTGCAGCATTAGGCACCGAAAAGTGTCTCAAAAAATCAGATTCCAGAGCTTGCGGAATCTTGCTAATATTGAATGTATATCTTCCCTTTTTGGCAACAAACTAGGAGGGCCACTTGTCAGCCCACATTTACTCTTCCTCAGAACAGACTTATACCCACAGGTGGATAATTTCTGCAAAGGGATTGCTACCCCTTAGATACAATGTTGGATTATTACCTGTTTCAGTAATACCTCAGATTTGATACACTCTGTTAACTGTGGTAGAATTATATGTATCGATCTGAAAGGGACATCTAGTAACCCTCTGCTCTACTGTAGAAATACGCCCCGGTGCTATTGCACCGGGACGAAAGGGGCAGTGCCGCCGCCGGGTGGCGCCGCCCCCTGCTGCCAGGGCCAGTGTACTAGTGCGGTCACTGGCCCTGCTGCTGGCTGGCGCCTGCTTCCTGGCCTGGGGTGGCCTGGCGCCACCCCAGGGAGCCGGAAGCAGACCCTCCAGTGACGCCGGGTGTGGGGGCAGCGGCGAGCCTTTGCCGCTGATCCCCACGAACAAAGGGGATTCAAATACGGCGCCAAAGGAGAGCCAATCATGGCTCTCGCTCTGCCGCCCAATGGGAAGTGGCGGCGGCGAGCCAATCCTGGCTCGCCACGTCACGAGCCCCGCCCCCGGGTGCTGGTTTGAACTAACCCGCGCCGGGGGCGGGAAGAGGAGTTCGGCGACGGAGAAGCAAGAGAGCGGAGGCTGCAGGACGGAGCGAGGTCTGCCGCCGGAAGCTCCGGGAGGCGGCAGCTGTGTGCGGAGTACTGCTACACGCTGCCGCACGCCGGGCGAAGGACACAGTGCCGGGGACAGCCGGCGAAGACGGAAGAAGCCCGGGTGCGGCGGGGTGCAACGCAAAAGAGCTTGCCCCGGCCCCCGCTGCCCCGGTGAAGACTGTAGGAAGCCCGGAGGTGGTGGGAAGCATCCCACCTCCGGTGAAGACGGACCACCCTCGTGGCTGGACCAGGCTTGGTCCAGCGGAAGGCCCTAGGACGGGTAAGTCCACAATGTGGGTCCCCTCCCTAGACCACCAGGCGTGCGGGCATTAGGTCCGTGGGCCCAATTCAGGCACCAGGCCTGTGCGCTCGTAGTCGGGCTCTATGCCCGTGGCTACCCAAGGGTTGGGTGTTGTTGGGCATTAGGCCCCTCTTGTGTTGTTGGGCATTAGGCCCCTCTTGTGTTGTTGGGCATTAGGCCCCTCTTGTGTTGTTGGGCATTAGGCCCCTCTTGTGTTGTTGGGCATTAGCCCCTTTGTGTGTTGGTGGGCATTAGGCCCAGTGGTGCTCTGGGCTTTAGGCCCTTACATAGTAGGCCCCTCGGGCCCCATTGTGTTATTGGGTCACTGGGCACCAGGTCCAGCTGGTTGTGGGGCGCAAGGCCCTGTTCGTGTACGAGGCCCAGACCCCGCGAGGGCTGAGGCCTCTCAGTAGGAGTAACAGGCCTGTATCGACAGGCCTCGAGTGCAGTTATCGCCGCAAGGGGTATCGCGGTAAGGCTAGGAACAGCCAGAGGGAGGTAGGCCCTCGCTAGGTGTTGGTGCAGTGTGGTCTCTTTACATTGCACTGTTTTACTTGACACCGTGTACTGTATGCTGTACTGGGGTTCACCAATCGTGGCCCTGTGCAGATTGTGTTCTTTTCAGGTTGCGTGACGCTAGGCCGTGGCATCGGAAGATCCGGCGCTAGGTCACAGGTTGCGCGGGCGTTAGGCGCCAAGTTGCGTGACGCTAGGCCGTGGCATCGGAAGATCCGGCGCTAGGTCACAGGTTGCGCGGGCGTTAGGCGCCAAGTTGCGTGACGCTAGGCCGTGGCATCGGAAGATCCGGCGCTAGGTCACAGGTTGCGCGGGCGTTAGGCGCCAGGTTGCAGGACGCTAGGCCGTGGCATCGGAAGATCCGGCGTTAGGTCATAGGTTGCGCGACGCTAGGCTGTGGCATCTAAGGATCCAGCGCTAGGTCGCGAGTTACGTAAGCCGGCTTCAGGCCGCAGGGTGCGCAGGAGGTAAGCCGCATGCGCGTTGGTGTATTGCCCTGCCCTAGGGAGCAGGAGGTTACGTGAGTTCCTTTTCAGGTGGCGGTATCCGCACTGGAAGTGTGACGGTGGGCCAGTGAACGACTGGTGAGTAGAAATTGTATTGAATCTGTTGTCGTGTTGTTTGTGCTCCTTCCCCTCCCCGGAGCGTTCCCCCACCTCAGTTACGCCTGCCGTGTTCCACAAGCGGGTGTAACCACTCTGAGGCCAATAGTGCCTGTGATGAGCATCCCCTCCCCCCCTTAGGGGGTTTTTCCCCCTTGTTTCCCCTACAGGTGCAGTCGCTTCTGGAGACCAGTGGAGCAAGAGGAAGGTACCGGGACCGTCACAGGCCCGAAGGTAGGAGGCGGAGCGCAGCGAGGTGAGTATGCACAGCGAGTGGTGCGCGCCTGGCCCCACCCCGGGGCCTCCCACATTTTGGCGTAGTCGGCAGGATCTGAACCCACAGTTGCGATGTGGGGCACCCCCAGGGAGACCCGCCGGAGGGACCTTCCGGAAGCACCTTACCCCTGTGTTGATGAAGAAGGTTGGGTGACGGTGACAGGAGCGGACCTAATGAGGATTGTACAGAGGTCCATCCAGCACGACAAGGACCAGTCCCTGGAGACAACCACCCGCGACACAGGAGACCTATACCCGGAAGCCACACCCCCAGACGAGAAGGTGGAGGTGAGTTTTCCTTCTGCAGATGCTGGCCCAGGCACCCCAGATGGGACACCCGGACCAGGACCGACCTCCCGAGAGGACCAGGGTGACCCTGACGCCGGAACGCAGGTAATGGCTCACTTTGTGGGGACCACAAAGGAAAAGGGGGGGGCAAGTGTAGAAATACGCCCCGGTGCTATTGCACCGGGACGAAAGGGGCAGTGCCGCCGCTGGGTGGCGCCGCCCCCTGCTGCCAGGGCCAGTGTACTAGTGCGGTCACTGGCCCTGCTGCTGGCTGGCGCCTGCTTCCTGGCCTGGGGTGGCCTGGCGCCACCCCAGGGAGCCGGAAGCAGACCCTCCAGTGACGCCGGGTGTGGGGGCAGCGGCGAGCCTTTGCCGCTGATCCCCACGAACAAAGGGGATTCAAATACGGCGCCAAAGGAGAGCCAATCATGGCTCTCGCTCTGCCGCCCAATGGGAAGTGGCGGCGGCGAGCCAATCCTGGCTCGCCACGTCACGAGCCCCGCCCCCGGGTGCTGGTTTGAACTAACCCGCGCCGGGGGCGGGAAGAGGAGTTCGGCGACGGAGAAGCAAGAGAGCGGAGGCTGCAGGACGGAGCGAGGTCTGCCGCCGGAAGCCCCGGGAGGCGGCAGCTGTGTGCGGAGTACTGCTACACGCTGCCGCACGCCGGGCGAAGGACACAGTGCCGGGGACAGCCGGCGAAGACGGAAGAAGCCCGGGTGCGGCGGGGTGCAACGCAAAAGAGCTTGCCCCGGCCCCCGCTGCCCCGGTGAAGACTGTAGGAAGCCCGGAGGTGGTGGGAAGCATCCCACCTCCGGTGAAGACGGACCACCCTCGTGGCTGGACCAGGCTTGGTCCAGCGGAAGGCCCTAGGACGGGTAAGTCCACAATGTGGGTCCCCTCCCTAGACCACCAGGCGTGCGGGCATTAGGTCCGTGGGCCCAATTCAGGCACCAGGCCTGTGCGCTCGTAGTCGGGCTCTATGCCCGTGGCTACCCAAGGGTTGGGTGTTGTTGGGCATTAGGCCCCTCTTGTGTTGTTGGGCATTAGGCCCCTCTTGTGTTGTTGGGCATTAGGCCCCTCTTGTGTTGTTGGGCATTAGGCCCCTCTTGTGTTGTTGGGCATTAGCCCCTTTGTGTGTTGGTGGGCATTAGGCCCAGTGGTGCTCTGGGCTTTAGGCCCTTACATAGTAGGCCCCTCGGGCCCCATTGTGTTATTGGGTCACTGGGCACCAGGTCCAGCTGGTTGTGGGGCGCAAGGCCCTGTTCGTGTACGAGGCCCAGACCCCGCGAGGGCTGAGGCCTCTCAGTAGGAGTAACAGGCCTGTATCGACAGGCCTCGAGTGCAGTTATCGCCGCAAGGGGTATCGCGGTAAGGCTAGGAACAGCCAGAGGGAGGTAGGCCCTCGCTAGGTGTTGGTGCAGTGTGGTCTCTTTACATTGCACTGTTTTACTTGACACCGTGTACTGTATGCTGTACTGGGGTTCACCAATCGTGGCCCTGTGCAGATTGTGTTCTTTTCAGGTTGCGTGACGCTAGGCCGTGGCATCGGAAGATTCAGCGCTAGGTCACAGGTTGCGCGGGCGTTAGGCGCCAAGTTGCGTGACGCTAGGCCGTGGCATCGGTAGATCCGGCGCTAGGTCACAGGTTGCGCGGGCGTTAGGCGCCAAGTTGCGTGACGCTAGGCCGTGGCATCGGAAGATCCGGCGCTAGGTCACAGGTTGCGCGGGCGTTAGGCGCCAGGTTGCAGGACGCTAGGCCGTGGCATCGGAAGATCCGGCGTTAGGTCATAGGTTGTGCGACGCTAGGCTGTGGCATCTAAGGATCCAGCGCTAGGTCGCGAGTTACGTAAGCCGGCTTCAGGCCGCAGGGTGCGCAGGAGGTAAGCCGCATGCGCGTTGGTGTATTGCCCTGCCCTAGGGAGCAGGAGGTTACGTGAGTTCCTTTTCAGGTGGCGGTATCCGCACTGGAAGTGTGACGGTGGACCAGTGAACGACTGGTGAGTAGAAATTGTATTGAATCTGTTGTCGTGTTGTTTGTGCTCCTTCCCCTCCCCGGAGCGTTCCCCCACCTCAGTTACGCCTGCCGTGTTCCACAAGCGGGCGTAACCACTCTGAGGCCAATAGTGCCTGTGATGAGCATCCCCTCCCCCCCTTAGGGGGTTTTCCCCCTTGTTTCCCCTACAGGTGCAGTCGCTTCTGGAGACCAGTGGAGCAAGAGGAAGGTACCGGGACCGTCACAGGCCCGAAGGTAGGAGGCGGAGCGCAGCGAGGTGAGTACGCACAGCGAGTGGTGCGCGCCTGGCCCCGCCCCGGGGCCTTCCACGCTACAACAGACGGTCTGTGTTTCTGACCAAGTGGATCCTAGTAAACCCTAACAGATATTACCCCGACTTAGCAACACAAAGGCGACCCCTCTAACCCACTACTTTCTCTTCTGCTCAGGACAAAGGATTCAATACCCACAGGCAGATAAATTGTGCTGGGGAATTATCACCACCTGGGCAGAGGGTGGGGTTATATTTGTTTTGTCCTTTCTCATAGGCTCATTTTGAGAAATATTTCTAGAATTGTCATATCTTAGACTTATATATTCATCTTTTTGAGCCCAGACATACGGTGTTGCTGAACCAGGGGATTTTATGCCCACGGGGCACGAATGAGTCAGTGTGACTCTGTATATATGTTATATGTTTGTGTGTGAGCGCCTAAAAAACGTTCTTGTCTAGTGTTTATTTTAATAAAATTGAATAAAAGCTAATTTTTAACTAATACCAGATTCTGGGTTGGATTGATCCACCCCACCCTTCCAAGTGTTACTAGCACTCATACCAGCCTACCTTATCCCAGTGACACTGGCTCCACGATATTCCTACCTATATCATCCCACATAACTTGTGTCGCTACACACAACTTATTGACAATATCCTACGATAAATTCCTATCGATTTTCCTGTAAGATTACAGTATTGTAATCACAGCTTAAGAGTGCCCCAGACAAAGAGAGAGTCTTTTTCCTTCCTTTCTTGCATATACATTTACTCTCTAGGGTGCACCTCCACGCTACTCACTTGGTGAGATCCTTTTCAATAGGCCTCTCATACTATTTTTGAATTGTGGATTTCTGATACATACCTATACCTACCTAATTTACTACAAATTACCTGTGCTCTGATCCATCTCCCACCTCCCCCTCCCCGTACATTTCAAGAAAATATAGATTGTAAGCTCCACTGGGGAGACTTGATATAGATAGTGCAAAGCTAGGAAGCTTACTGGGACTCAGTTGGTCGCCTGGAACTGATAGAGTACCGATAGAGGGAATCAATGGTAATAGGAGGCTAAGTACTGTAGCTGAGAAGCTAGGAGTCACAGATCGTCTGGAACTGATGGAACATCGATGGTGTGACAATATTGGATTGGTTGAAAATTGAGAACCCACAGAGAGTAGCCTGTAGAGTCTCTGGAGATTAGCTGGAACCGATGGTACCTTGATGGTGAGTCGATAATGAACGGATCAGGGTTACTTGGAATCAGCTAGAACCAGAGGTTATAGGTTAATACCAGTGAAGACTGGTGGGAGCCAGACTGTGCAGCAGGTTGGTAATTAGCACAGTCTGTGAATGGAAGGATTCCCACAGGAGCAGATGCACAGGTTACAGCTGGGCTGTAGACTTCATTGAACCGGCCAATTGGTAATGTTTTCCCAGCATACTTATATTGCCTCTAGCGGACGTAATGGTGGTGAGGTGCCAGATGCTGTGGAGTGCAGGACCCAGAGGCTTCTGCAGACAGAAAGGTGTGTGACACTGCGACAGAGTGGAGGTGACTGGATGTCTGCAGAGAGTGCCGGCCCGACACCGGACTGCACACTGTATGAACACAGCACAGGACTATTGGAAATAGTCCACAGAGCAAGTCTGGAGGAGAACTTAAGGTACTTCCAATGGTCAGGATCATGACACCCTTCTTCTCTTCCCAGCTCCCACTCTCTCCCCTCTTTCTCTCCCCTGCGCTCTCTTCCCTCTGCCCCACTTTTTATCAACACTCTCTCACTCCACCTCTGACTCACCGTCTCTTTCTCCTCTATCTCCTCGCCACACTTCCTCTCTTTCCCCTCATCTTCCACCTGTCTCTCCTCCTTGACACTCTCATTCTCTTGCGCCCCTCTTGCTTTCTATCATTTGCTGACATTCTCTCTCACTCCTGCTCACACCCCATCCTCTCTCTTGCTCCTCCCCCTTTTTTCAGACACCGTATCTCTTGCTCCTCTCTTTCATTCTCTCTTTTTCCATGAAGCCCTCTCTCTCTCCCTGACCACCCCTCTCTCCCTCTTCTCCTCTCTCTTTTCCCGACACTCCCTTGGAGCAGGACTTACCAAGCACTGCGGGTACATCCTGCTCTTCCAATAATAGCTGCCCTTTGCAATGCCTGCCTCGGCCTGGAGTCTGGGTCAGTGACCCGGGATTCCCACTAAGTATGTGCAGAGACACCTGTGGCCAATGGCATGGACAGCCGCGGCTGGTCTGCTACTCACCTGTTCATGTCCATGTGTCCGGCGGGGTCCCGGCAGCGGGCTGGATGTAGCAGAGGGGCAGATGTAATGCTTGGCGGGGCTGTCCCCTGCAACCCCCCCAGTAATTAGCTTTGCAAGCCCAGGGACAGTGTTGTCCTATCCCCACTGCATGGACAAGGCTAGCCCTACTGCTGGCTCCTTATCGGTGCAAGGGGGGTTGATACATTAGGCTGTAATGGGTGCCTGAAACCAGACCCGTTATTTTTCAAACATTGTGCGCATTTTAATACATCTGCCCCCATGTTTTTGAGGCAACCTGTGGATCTATAGTAGGAAGGATGCAATAGGTTTGAAAATGTGACAGTTAGTAATGACTGCAGCTGTGCACCAGCTAGGTGGTCTGGGAAATGTGACAGTTAGTAATGACTGCAGCTGTGCACCAGCTAGGTGGTCTGGGTAATGTGACAGTTAGTAATGACTACAGCTGTGCACCAGCTAGGTGATCTGGGAAATGTGACAGTTAGTAATGACTGCAGCTGCAGCAAGGAAGTCTGGGAGATGTGACAGTTAGTAATGACTACAGCTGTGCACCAGCTAGGTGATCTGGGTAATGTGACAGTTAGTAATGACTACAGCTGTGCACCAGCTAGGTGATCTGGGTAATGTGACAGTTAGTAATGACTACAGCTGTGCACCAGCTAGGTGATCTGGGAAATGTGACAGTTAGTAATGACTACAGCTGTGCACCAGCTAGGTGGTCTGGGAAATGTGACAGTTAGTAATGACTACAGCTGTGCTCTATATATAGGTGGTCTGGGAAATGTGACAGTAATGACTGCAGCTGTGCACCAGCTAGGTGGGCTGGGAGATGTGACAGTTAGTAATGACTACAGCTGTGCACCAGCTAGGTGATCTGGGTAATGTGACGGGTGTCAAACACAAGGCCCGCGGGCCAAATCCGGCCCGCCAGACCTCTTCATGTGGCCCGCGCAATCTAGAGTCTAGATCCACTTTGCATTGGCTGCCTGGGGTGGAATGAGGGACCGGGCTGATGGAAAGGCGCCCACCGAGTTCTCCCCCTCTCCTGCCCGGCTCGTGTCCCACTCGTCACCGGAGAGACGCCGTGGGTTGCCGCGTCACACTCCCTCCTCCACGTGTCTGCCGCCTCACTCTCCTGCGCCTCGCGCACCCGGCCACTAGTCTCCGGCTCGCTCCGACTCTCTCCTCTCTCTCCTCTCGGCACAACACAGCAGCCAGCACGGACGGAAGCGAACGCCACAGTCTCCAACGTCAGACCTTGCGCCTGGTACACTCAGCAGCAGGTACCTTTATGCAACTATGGAGCTCGAGAGACGGGGGTTTTACCACCTTTCAGCAGCTCAGTGTATAGATCAGGATATTAATCCAGGGAGCAATCTACCCCACACTCCTTCACTCCCGCCTCGCCGTGGCCACGCCCCCAGACTTCACAAGTGGTGTTTTAATAGTTCTGCTTTTAATAGAGCTAGCATTCTGACACTGCATGTAAACATTAGTCACATTAATTGGATATCTACATAGTATTTATATACTCTCAAGGTGCTTGATTTCCAGCATGGGGGTGCAGGGGGGTCCCCGGTAAATACCAACCAAAGATGAAGTCTCTGGAATTTTTGGTTTTAGGTGGGAGTATGGGATTGGTTTGTACTATGATGCCAACATACAACCGGCCCTTTGAGGGTGACCAAACTGCTGATGCGGCCCCCGATGAATTTGAGTTTGACACCCCTGAGCTAGGTGATCTGGCTAATGTGACAGTTAGTAATGACTACAGCTGTGCACCAGCTAGGTGATCTGGGTAATGTGACAGTTAGTAATGACTACAGCTGTGCACCAGCTAGGTAATCTGGGAAATGTGACAGTTAGTAATGACTACAGCTGTGCACCAGCTAGGTGGTCTGGGAAATGTGACAGTTAGTAATGACTACAGCTGTGCTCTAGCTAGGTGGTCTGGGAAATGTGACAGTTAGTAATGACTACAGCTGTGCTCTAGCTAGGTGGTCTGGGAAATGTGACAGTTAGTAATGACTGCAGCTGTGCACCAGCTAGGTGGTCTGGGAAATGTGACAGTTAGTAATGACTGCAGCTTGGTGATTTGGAAAGTGTGGATCTCACTTGGTAGATCGGTAGATCTTGGTAGATCTCAATGACTGGTTTGGCCAGCCCTGTCCGGGACTGGGACTGTCCGGCTGTCTCCCACCCACGGGCAGCCTTGTCCCATGGTGGTGGTGTGTGTGTGTGTGTGTGTGTGTGTGACCCCTGGTTTTGGGTTGTGTCTAGATCCACTTTTGTTTCTTGAGAAGGATGTGAGGTGAGTTATCTGCATTTACATAGGTTTAGGTTATTTCTGTTCATTTCAGCTGGATTATACCCTCGCGGGCTCGCTTCGCTTGCCACACTTTAGGCACAGATTTATTTTCCACCTCAAGTATATGTGGACCCAGTGCATGATGGGAAAAGTCAAGAGACAGAAGTGGATCTGGCTGCAACCTTGTCACTGGCTGCTTAAATGTTTGTAAATGTGTATCATTGAAGTATTTAACTATTCTGCTGCAACAATGTAAATGTGTCTAGAAATTGCACTGTTGCACCACTGTGGGGCAGCAGAGGTACATAAAATCCAAATAATATGCTTCAACTTGAAAGATTTTGCTTTTTAAGGTCTCTCTGGCACTTTTGAGCAATTCCAGCAGAAACAATCCCCAGGAACAGACTGCTGCTACAGTATATGATGAATGTGATGTCGTTGCTATGGGCGACATCCCCTGTTTTCATTTATAGAAGCATTAGTAAATGTACCCCTTGAAGTTGTGAAGAATGAATCTTGCAGCTTGATTCCTACGCTCAGTTGGCCTGCTCACATGCAGTTGGATACACACAGCGATAACATTAATTAACATAACATACGCACAGCGATAACATTCATTCTCAAGGTGAGATTTCACTCTAGCTGGGCGGCGGCGTAAGTAGACGCTGGCCGCGCCATTTTGTGCCCGGGCGATCAGGTCTGAAACACATGACTAACAAGGAGCGCTCCTATTAATTGGTTTTTAATCTAATACACATTCAAATGGAAAGTTAATAAGTATCAATCATTAATATGCACATAAATAATAAAATCATATATGTAACAATGTGTATATAACAGTTATAAAAAAATATATATGTATCAAAATCGTCTAACGAAACGCATCAAGAGCCTCTCTGTCCGAGTCATACTTACTGCTTCCAAAGAAAAGGGTCTCCCTCTGTACTGTATATATATTCCATAGGAGCTGTTAATTCATTTACACTACAGTCATTTTATTAAGTGGTTGCGAATAGACCAGTCATTATTTAATTGCCCCTGGTTTTGTTGCGTTTTAACCTTATTTGTTTATTTTCAGTTTCTTATATAGCGCACACATGTTCCGCAGCGAAGTAAAGAGAATATTTGAACATTCACATCAGTCCCTGCCCCAGTGGAGCTTACAATCTATATTCCCTACCACATGTACACGCACACACAGACATTCTAGGGTTAATTTTTTTTAGGAGCCAGGTAACCTACCAGTATATTTTTGGATTGTGGGAGTTAACCGGAGCACCCGGAGGGAACCCACGCAAGCACGGGGAGAATCTACACTCCGCACAGTTAGGGCCATGGTGGGAATCGATCCCGTGACCTCAGTGCTGTGAGGCGGTGATGCTAACCATTACACCATCCGAGCTGCCCATGTACCTTAGACCTGATTTGGTCCCCACACCTAAAGGCTGTGAGAGGATGTTTATGCAAAATATCCATACACGGCGAGCAAGGTTGGACGCGAGCGGCTGGACGAGTGGTGGGTGGCGGTTTAAATCACACGCAGCATTGCAACTGAGGCCTGACTGGACGGTGTCTATACTGTAATATGATGTGTGAGAGTTTGCCATACCTGTAGCACATAATGATCCGGATAGCAAATATTCCATGTTCAATTCACTGAATACAGATGATACATTTTGGGCAGGTTCCGGCGTGCCATATCAAATCATTATCCTCAGGTTGGAAACTGAGTGTGGGTTTACAAAGCGAAACAGTGACACATACAGTTTCCCCTTTTCTGATCACACATCCTACATGAAAGTCATCCACCTTACAGTTCAGTGCAAACCAAATGGTGAAATGAGGTAAGACCAGTGGCGGATCCAGGGGTTGGGCACAGTCCGTCTTTTACCTCATATTCAAAAATATAATATACTTACTGTATGACAACTTATTTCCAGTTAGTAAATCAGGAGACATCTAGCCAGTGGTTGCCCCAAATTTTTGCCCACTTTGATGATATTGGTCGTATGTCAAAACTACCCAATGCCAATTTTATTGATGTCCAGGTCAATTTACCACTACACACATTCAGGGCCGGCGCTACCCACTCAGCAGCTCTTGCAAAGCATGAAAAGGCACTGTCTCTCTGCTCTGCTAAAGCTGCCTCAGCCCTCACTGTCACTGCCTCCTGCATGCCGCCCGCAGCGCCTGTCTGCACACACACTGGGTGGTATTCAATGTGAATACCTGCGAGGTGCAGCGAATCCTTTTTTGGATTCGCTGCACATTCGCCACGTTCCGGAGCCGGCAGGCTCCGGTATTCAACGAGTCAGGGGCAGCGAGCCCCTGACTGGCGAATATGAGGTCCTGCGGCGATTGCCGCAGGGAGCCTGAGGACGGTGCCAGGCAGAGAGATGGTAGTCTCTGCCTAGCCCAGACCTTTGTGGGGGGTTAGGTGGGCTCCCCGGGTGCCAGGCAGCACAGGCTGCCCCCCCGGGGTGCCAGCAGGGGGGCGTATATTCACTACACACGATCGTAATGATCGTGCAGTGAATGTATGAATATGTAATGAGCGGCTCGGCTCCGGCGCCCCCTGCTGGCTGCTGTGTAAAAAAAAAAAAAAAATATATAATTTTTTAAATTAAATATATATTCATGTGCTTACAGCACATGAATAAAAATAGCATGCCCCTCCTCAGAATAAAATTCCTGATTTTTTTACACCAAATGTAAAAAACAAAACACTTTATTTTAAAAGTTCACATTCCACTTCCCCATAAAAAGATAGCGATTGCTACTCGGTGAATCATGGCGAAAAAAACCTTCAAATGTATTCGCCATGTGGTCATTGAATAGGGTGATTCACCGTTTTTGTCAGAAATTCGCCAAATAGCACAAATTCGCCATAAAAACCTGGCGAATCAGGCTCATTGAATACCGCCCACTGTCTTCCTGCGACCTGCTCCCTATTTCTCACGGACACTTGCGCTGAGGCATGTAGGGCTGTCTGTGAATGCCTGGATGACATGTCATGTCCAGATCCGCCCCCTACCCATTGCTCCCTGCTCCTGCCAGCTGTCAATCAAATGACGAACAGGCAGCAGTGCCGCCTCCCCTTCCTTCCCTCTTCTCAGTGTGCTGTGCCAGTGCCGCTGCCAGTCCTCAACACTCCGCCCCCTCTATCTCCTCCCCTCTTCTTCCATCTCCTCCTTCTCTCCCCTCCTTTCCCCCTCAGTCACGAGTGCTGCACATACTTATTGTACTGCTTTCGGATCGCATCGCACACACATAGCATGCATGCCGTGCAATGCGATGCGATCTAGCCCATAACGTATGTGATTCTCGCAGCATGTATGGGCACCTTTAGTGCCTGCAACATTTTGTGGACACAGCACTGAGATGGTGTATGCATACATGTACATGCACCCGAGATCCTCCATAGGATCGCATGTTGCATACACTCCCACAATTGGGCTGCAGCTTGTTGCAACGGCAATGTGAAAGGGCGCAAAACTTATGGTTTGCAGGAAGGCGCCGGGCACCCTAGCACCGGCCCTGCACACATTGACCCTCTACGGTAAATTTACTAAGATGGGAGTTCTGTTGAAGATGAGACGTTGGCCATAACCACCAGCCAGATATTTATTTAGCACCTTCTAGAAAATAATAGATAGAATCTGACAGGATGTTGCTATTGGCAACCAATCTGAAATAGAACTCTCCTTTTAGTAGATAAACCCCTATTTATTAAAGGGTGATACATTTTGTGAGATTAAAATCGGACAGTTTAGCAGAAATGACTGATGATACTTCTGGCGGGGAATGACCCAGGATGTATAAATACATATTTTATTAATTCAGTGCCGCAGAATATTTTATAGATAAATGACCATAGAAATGTAACCAGGGTTTCCCTAGTGAAGACCATAAGGGGCCTTATTCTGATTGCATTGCTTCCTGTGCGTTCGCGCGAGGGGAGTGATGTTTAGCATCTGCGCGTTCCCATGAACATACTGGGCGTTCCCATGTAAACACGCCCCTGAGGCGGGTGCGGGGGGTGGTCAGCTGACATGCACTGATGTCAGCTGACCCCCCCCCTCCCCCGCACACGGAGCACACAAATGTAAGACACCAGAGAGGTAGCTTACATCTGCGTGCACCTTCCAAATCATTCCACGGTCGCCAACCATCAAATTATTTGGCCACTGCACCCAAGGCTGCAAATTCGACCTTGCAGGCAACATTTCATCCACTCAACGTGTGAACCAGAATAAGGTCCTAAATTCTTTCAAATAAAATTAACAAATTCTAAATACAGAAACACAAGCTAAATTACTATCAATAAATAAAGAACGGTACAAATAAAGCATAAAATATAACAAGCAGTCCGACATACTGTAACTGGCCACTTCCTCCGTGTACAGTGATTCACTCTTCGCTGCCTGACAATGTGGCCATGTACCATGACGTGCGTCAGAGTTTTTGAGACCATTTATTATTATTTTTTATGCATATTTTTTTTATTTATTTTTCAGTCTTGTATCACTCTTAAGGTTCATACACACTGGGCGACTATGCCCAGCGTGTATGGACAGCGATGATGTCAATCACCGCTGCGGGGAAAGCCACTCAGTGCATACACACGGAGCGGCTTTCCCCGTGCCCGGCGTCGACGGAGGGGGGAGGACGGCGTTGCATAGCGGAGCGCTATGCAAAACCGTCCTCAAAGTCGCTCATCTGCTGGTATTACCAGCAGATGAACGGCTTTCCCCGCGATGATGCGGGAGCGCGCAGCACTGCTCTGCACTGGGGCATACACACTGGGCGGCTTTGAGCTGAAAGCCGCTCAAACCTGCTGTTTTGAGTAGCTTTCAGCTCAAAGTCGCTCAGTGTGTATGAGCCTTTACTGTCCGGTGCAGTGGCGTAACTAAGTTTTGGGCGCCTCCCCCTGCCGCCGCCCCGCCAAGCACCCCCAAACCCCCACCGCCCCGCCGCCCATGCAAACCCCCCCCCCCCCCAATCCCCCGCCGCCCATGCAAACTCCCCCCCACCCAATCCCCTGCAGCCTTACCTATCGCGCTGGTCCCGGCGGCTCCGTTCTTCTTCTGCTGAGGACCACCACAAAATGGCCGCCCCCATACAGCAGACAGTTTCAGAGAACTGTGTGCTATATGGGGGCGGCCATTTTGTGGTGGTCCTCAGCAGAAGAACGGAGCCGCCGGGACCAGCGCGATAGGTAAGTCGGCGGGGGATTGGGGGGGGGTGTAACTATAGCACCGCAGCCCCCGGCGCCCCCACATGCACAGCGCCCCCCCCGCGGTGGCGGGGGCTGCGGTGCTATAGTTACGCCGCTGGTCCGGTGTGAAAAGTAGGGGTTGGTTGGCAACTTTTAGATTGGTGGCAAAGGAAATTAAGTGGCCCTATCTTTTCTGCAAGCGCAATTCAACAGCAAAATGGTTGTGGCTAGATAATTGCAGGTGTGATGTATCTAATGGCGATGCAGTTTAGATGTGTGATGGTATATGAAAAAACATTGACTAAGAACTGTAGTTAAATACCTAGTTGACAAATAAAGTCTAGTCAATGATATAAAATATAGGAAGCAAAAAAACCCACCTGCCAGCACCGTCCATAGACCTTTCTATGCTCCATATCCCTTTAATGTCTACTCCCCCCTATACCCTTAAATATTCATCTCCCAGCACCACATGCTTCCTATGGCGCATTGTCACATATTATCCTAGTGAGTGATGGGCCCAACTGATAACATTTTAATTGGGCCATCCTTGGAATATTCTGGGCAAGATGATGACCACTGGGGGGGGATTTGAATTTTGATGTTTACAATTTTGGATGACCTGTTGAAACTGATGTTTACAGTTATATACAAGTCAATGTTATATTATACGAACTGTAATATAATGCCCCAATTACGATCATGTTTCACATAGTGCTCACAATTCAAATGGCGCACAACAGTGCCTCCAACTCGTTCAATTCACTGAATACAGATGGTACATTTTGGGCAGGTCCCGGCGTGCCATATCAAAGTCAATATCCTCAGGTTGGAAACTTAGTGTGGGTTTACAAAGTGAAACAGTGACACATACAGTTTCCCCTTTCTGATCACACATCCTACATGAAAGTCTTCCACCTTACAGTTCAGTGCAAATGAGGTAAGACCATGAGGTAAGAAATGAGGTAAGACCAGTGGCGGATCCAGGGGTTGGGCACAGTCCGTCTTTTACCTCATATTCAAAAATATAATATACTTACTGTATGACAACTTATTTCCAGTTAGTAAATCAGGAGACATCTAGCCAGTGGTTGCCCCAAATTTTTGCCCACATAGATGCTACCACTACACACATTGACCCTCTATGGTAAATTTACTAAGATGGGAGTTCTGTTGAAGATTAGACGTTGGCCATAACAACCAATCATATATTTATATAGCACCTTCCAGAGGCGTAACTAATATTGTGGCGCCCCCCCCGCCAAAAAATTACCTTTCCCCTCCGCATGCCGCCGCCGCCGGCCCCGCATTCAGTCCGGCACCGCAGATAGCCTCCGGGCTCCATCTCCTGCAGTAATGAAAAATGACATGACAAAATGGCTGCCCCTGTACAGAAGACAGTTTTTTTAGGGATGTTAGAGGAGGCGGCGGCCTCCTCTAGCATCCTTAAAAACTGTCTGCTATTAGGGGGCAGCCATTTTGTCGTGTCATTTTTCATTACTGCAGGAGACGGAGCCCAGAGGCTATCTGCGGTGCCGGACTGAATGCGGTGGCGGCGGCATGCGGAGGGGTAAGGGGGGGTCTGACCAGAGTGCCAGGGCACCGGGGGCGCCCCGCTGGCGCTTGCTCCCCCAAGCAGCCGCGGTGGCTGCCTTATGGTAGCTACGCCTCTGGCACCTTCTAGAAAATAATAGAATCTGACAGGATGTTGCTATTGGCAACCAATCTGAAATAGAACTCTCCTTTTAGTAGATAAACCCCTACTTATTAAAGGGTGATACATTTTGTGAGATTAAAATCTGACAGTTTAACATAAATGACTAATGATACTTCTGGTGGGGAATGACATAGGATGTATAAATTAAATTAATGTAAATTTTTTTTTATTAGTTCAGTGCCGCAGAATATTGGGTACTTATGTAATATCTGGGCTCTCGTTTTTCGGTACTCTTTACCTAGAACGGCGCCCGTCGCGGGCATCGCGGGTACATTTATGGCTACCCGCGACGCGACCGACGCGATGCCCGCGATTTTCCCATTGAAAACCATGTTAAAACTGAAAAATCGCGTCGGTCGCGTCGCGGGTAGCCATAAATGTACCCGCGATGCCCGCGACGCGATGCCCGCGATTTCCCATAGGGAACAATGTTAAAAGGCAGATTGACCGCGATTTTACCGTTAAATGCCTCAATGCCCGCGATTTTGACATAGGAAACAATGTTAAATGGGCCACAGAGCCCAAATAGTCCCCCTGAATTCTTAAATGGCCCCCAAAATTTTTAACGCCACCCCACGATCAACGTGAACCCGAAGCGTGGCGAGCGCAGCGAGCCCGCGAGGGGCGGCGGTACGCGTCCTACGACCTTTTCATGCCCTACTATCCACGTCGGCGTGGAGTTGAGAATAGAATAGTGTGGCGAGCGTAGCGAGCCACCGAGCCCGAAGCGTGGCGAGCGCAGCGAGCCCCGCGAGGGGACGCGGATACCTTCACAGGTAAACGCGTCCCCTCGCGGGCTTCACAGGTGTCCGTGGCCACGTGGACACCTGTGAAGCCCGCGAGGGGACGCGTATAACTGTGAAGGTATCCGCGTCCCCTCGCGGGGCTCGCTGCGCTCGCCACGCTTCGGGCTCGGTGGCTCGCTGCGCTCGCCACACTATTCTATTCTCAACTCCACGCCGACGTGGATAGTAGGGCATGAAAAGGTCGTAGGACGCGTACCGCCGCCCCTCGCGGGCTCGCTGCGCTCGCCACGCTTCGGGTTCACGTTGATCGTGGGGTGGCGTTAAAATTTTTGGGGGCCATTTAATAATTCAGGGGGACTATTAGGGCTCTGTGGCCCATTTAACATTGTTTCCTATGTAAAAATCGCGGGCATTGAGGCATTTAACGCTAAAATCGCGGTCAATCTGCCTTTTTAACATTGTTCCCTATGGGAAAATCGCGGTAATCGCGGGTACCCGATTTTGATGTACCCGCGATTTACCCGCGATTACCGCGATTGCCGCGATTTTACCCGCGATCCCGCGATTTCAATCGTGGGCGCCGTTCTAGGTAAAGAGTACCCGTTTTTCTTATGAGACCGCGTCCCCTCGCCACGCTTCGGGCACGGAGCTCGCTGCGCTCGCCACACTATATAAAATCAACTCCATGCGTAGTTGGATAGTGGGGGTATGAAAAAATGGGGTGCATTTAACATGGGAGCCCAGATAATACATAAGTACCGAAAATTGTATAGATAAATTAACAAAGAAATGTAAAGACAATAAGGGGCCTTATTCTGATTGCATCGCTCCCCCGTGCATTTGTGTTTATGTGCAGGTGCTGGGTGCGAGAGGGCATGGCGAACTACTAGTTTGCCGTCCCATTCGCACCTAGCAGTGCGGGCAGCGTGGGGCAGCAGTGATGGGCTGCACCCATCCAGCATTGCCTCTGGACCAGAATAAGATCCTGAATTCCTAACAAATGTTTTTATCAAATTCTACAGAAACACAAGCTAAATTAATATCAATAAAATAAAGTAAGGTACAAATAAAGCATAAAATATAACAAGCAGTCCGACATACTGTAACTGGTTTCACGATGCTAGCCACTTCCTCCGTGTACAGTGATTCACTCTTCGCTGCCTGAAAATGTGGCCAGGTACCATGACGTGCGTCAGAGTATTTAAGTGAGACCATTTATTATTATTTTTTCAAAAGAATGGTGATTCCTAATTTACTAACTGGCCGTATTTTCGTATTTTACGGCGGCCTAGTGACCTAATGGCACCTGATTGGTGGCCAATAGCGGATTCGGGAGGAGGAGCCGCACAATGTCAACAAAGTTATTGTGTGGCTCCTTCCTCAGTCCGGTGGCTCGGGTTTAGCATTTTTTTGTTTTGCCAAGACCGGGGATGCCTACATGGAACGAAGAAGACGCGAGCTATGCCGGAGGACCCTTGTAAGTGTAATTTCCTTCCACAGGTACCACTATGGATTTCTTCAGGAATGCACGGATGGACGGAGGACACCTACCTAAAGGGTATGGTGTGTGTGTTTATTTTACTATTTGTATTGCTGTGGAACTACAAGTTTCAGCGGGCCCTTTAATGCCCCACATGCTGGGACTTGTGGTTCTCCAAGTCCCTGCATGTGGGGGAGGCTTGCTGGGACTCAAAGTTCCACAGCAATATACAATAGTTTATACTAATTTTTACACATTTATCAGCCCAGTACCCACTGAACAGGTGAAAATTCTGTAGGGGGGGGGGGGGACCCCTTCATTGGGGGGGGGGGGGGTCCCCACTCACCCAGGACCACTGCCCAGGCTGACCGGTCAGGGGGTTAATGCTTTGGCCGGGGGAACTTGTATTAAAAGTCTCTCCCCCCCCACCCCGGCTTTGGCATTGCCCTGCTGGCTGGTTGGGCCTGGTGCAAGTTTTTAAAAATACGGGGGACCCCTACTTGTTTTGTCCCCCGTATTTTGGGAACCAGTACTGGCCCTTGGGCCTGGTGCTGGTTTTAAAAAAATACGGAGAACACCTATTCAGTTGGTCCCCTGATTTTTTTAAACCAGGACCGGCTCTTTGAGCCATGGGCTGGTTATGGGTGTGGGGGAGACCCCACGCCATTTTTTTTAAAATGATTTATTTTGCTTTTTTTTTTTACACTGCAGCCTGCACGGATCTGACTGATTCGTGCAGGTTGCCAATACAAATTTGTATTTAAAAATACAAATTTTTATTAAAATACAAATTTGTATTGGAAAAAATACAAATCCATACACCATCGGGAAAATACAAATCAGTCAAATAAGACTGATTAGTAAATTTTCCTCCGGAATACAAATTCGTAAATGAAATACGACAGCGATGACAGCCATATGCATTCGTATTAAGAATACGATTTTTAGGTATTCGTATTCTTAGTAAATTTCCCCCATTATGTTTTAATGTAAGTGGGGTATGCTTAGTTCCGCAGTATATTCATAGCAGTGTGGATTGGGATTGATGGGGAGTAATGGTTTTATCAATATACTTCACTTTGGATTTTTCTATTTCTTCTTCATCTCAACAGGGTTGGGCAAAATTTCAGCTTCTTTCTCCCACCACCACCCACACACCAATACCAACTATACAGAACCTCAGTGGGGGTTTTAGAAGTTCAACACCTGCCATTTGCATTAGGTTCAACAAGGATTATTATTATCATTTCATGTATAAGGTGCCACAAGTGTTTCGCAGCGCCGTACAAAGGAACAGTACAGGGAGAAAAAACTTAGAATAACATTGAATGAATAAAAACAATAGAGTACAGGTAAAGAGCGCCACAGTTCAATACACATTACAGCATAAATATAAGTAGTGAGGCCAACTAGGCAATTGACTAGGGCATTTGGAATGCCTAGGGGCATCAGCAGCTTCTGCTGATTAAAATGATATGCATCATGCCTATATTCTGTGTGTGAGTGAGGCTGTATCTGCATATGAAATAGTGTATTCATGGAAATCACTGTAACATAGCATTCCATATGCAGGTACAGCCACAGTCGCACACAGAATATAGGCATGCTGCATATCATTTTAATCAGCAGAAGCTCCTTGTGTGCGCTGGTCTAAACAATGCAAATAAGACAAATTTTCAGCAAAAAAGGCACTGAATGGGTGTGCTGGTTCTATTTAAAATATTGCGGGTAGGGACACCAAAATGATGACTGCTATGATGAGGGTTGATGGTGCTGGGAAAGGGGAGACGGAACTAGTGGCAGTGCTAGGGGGCAACAGTCAAAATCTTGCCTAGGGCGTAATTTAGGCTAGGGCCGGCTCTGTGCGGACGAAGGTGGTCACTGAGTGTTGGAGTATAGGAGAGCTGTGAGTGACATGTGAAGTGAAGAGGGCTTTAACAACAGGAGGGAAGAGGGCCCTGCTCTGAGGATGTTACAATCTAGATGAAGAGAGAGTGGGAGAACTGCACCATATGCTTAATGAAGATTATTGGATTATGGATGGAAAAATACCTTCCAGGGTGAGCAAAGTGATATAACAAGTGGACAAAGGGAAAAAATATATAAAACATGCATACAGAGCCTGCTGTCACTTGCATGCATGTTTTATATATTTTTTCCCTTTGTCTACTTTGTTATATCACTTTGCTCACGTGTTCTTTTAATAATTCTCTTTCACACCACTCAGATGCAAATTCCCCATCCACTTATTAATAACAAGAAAATCAATTAGAATGTGGCATGATAACCACACCCAGAATTCAAGCAACCATAAGGGAGAATAAGATAATTAGACTTATACAGTTATAAACTTCCCTGCATATACACCTTTAATAGGGAAACATTAATTCCCAACATATTATACATAAGATACGGTATATAGGAATGTTATGAATGACTAAATAATGAATGTGTCTCAAGCCACAGATTCACAGTGCTTTACTTTATTGCATTATTAAAATCTCTTGTGTCATAACATGATGTAGATGTTATGGTGGAGTCTATAATAATCTATCAATTCTTATCACTGGTGCCGGTACTTGCGGTGAATCGGCACTGGATAGCTGCATAGGAACCAATCAAAGGACTTAACACTCTCAAAATATCCAAATAAGGGTGCTGATTGGCTCCCAAAAGAATTCCCACAGGAGTTTGTATCCCATAAATATAGCCCAGGGAGGGCGGGCCAGATACCTAGGTTAAGCCTTGAAAAAGCCTACAGAGCGAAATGCGCATCGGCACTTCCTCTCTGTAAACTGTAGAAACGTAGCCACTGTATTATAATATGTGTGCCGTATTCTTGTCATAGAAACGTGCCCTACGGGGACAGCAGTGTTTCCTTAGACAAGCGCGCAGAGACGCGGCGGCACACGCGACAAGAGAGGGATCAGATCCCTGACAGCGTGTGCTACCGGGTCTGGAGAGCACAACACAGTGCCCCAGCTCATTATCTCTCACCCCCATCACCACCACCGCTCTCACCTCATCACCCACCTCACCCCACGCTACCTCACCCGTCATCACCTCACTCCCTCTCAACTTTTGACCCATCATCTTACCCCCTGCCACCACACTCCCCCCTTCACCACACTCGTTCTCCCCCTTTCCTCTTTTCCGCTGTCTACCCATCCCCTTTTCTCTCTCCCATGATCTTCTCTCCTCCACCACCTGTCTGTCATCTTCTCTGTCCCCTGCTGTCTCCCTCATATTTTTCTCCCTCCCTTTGTCCCCCCTTCTCTTCTTTCTCTCTCCCTTGCTCTCTTCCTTCTCCTACGAAAGAGGGTCCGCACTGCCACCGCTGTCCTGCTCCAGTAAGGTCCTTGACGCTGCCATGGTGCTGCTCCAGCTGCTGGGTCCAGGAAGGTCCTCATTGCCACTGCCGTTCTGCTCCAGCCGGGTCCACGCTGCCTCCAGAGTTACGCTACACCCGCTGGTCAGTAAGCTGCACATCAGCATTCGGAGAGCCCCCCATCACATGACCTGACAGCTGCACCCCCCCTCCATCACTGACCTGACACCTGTACCCTCCACCCATCACTGACCTGACAGCTGTACCCCCCCACCCATCAGTGACAGTAGAGTGCCCTGACCCTGCCAGCACTGACATCAGCTCACCTATCCCCCACCCCCCCAAAATCCAGAACAGGATAACAGCAGCGGCACCCCCACAGGTGCACAAAAATGTAAAATAAAGAAAATGCTAAAATAGTATATATATATATATATATATATATATATATATATATATATATATATATATATAGAACTCCCAAATAAAGCACGTCACTCCGGGTCTCTTAATGAACAAAAGTGCGGTTTACTGATGCCTACGGCGTTTCGGGCCAAGCCCGTCTTCAGGACAGACGGGCTTGGCCCGAAACGCCGTAGGCATCAGTAAACTGCACTTTTGTTCATTAAGAGACCCGGAGTGACGTGCTTTATTTGGGAGTTCTGCATGTGGTCAGCAATCTAAGCTGACAGGTGGACGAGCACCCGGGCAAGTTTATCTGTGTATACGTAGAGGCAGTGCCGGACCTCGAGAAGGAATATATATATATATATATATATATATATATATATACACACACACACACACACACACACACACACAGTGTCTGTGCGTATGTATATATATATATATATATATATATATATATATACACATACACACACACACACACACACACGCATACACAAGCACGCACGCACTCGCAGGGTTTGACCTGCTAATAGATCTTTTATTATGATGCTTCTGGCATCAAGTGGCTTCATGCTTGATGCAATGGGCATCATACTCAATGCCAAGGAGGTTTTAAGCTTGCTGCCAAGGGGCTAGCAGTCTGACAGCCATGCAGAGCGGTGGGCTGCCCGGCTGTCTTCAGAGCAGATCCGCAGCTGTTTTAAATCACACGCCATGCCGCCAGCCAAAAGGAGCTCCAGTGGCCGGTGGCCCGGCACGAGATTTCAAACAGCTGCGGACCCGCTCTGAAGACAGCTGGGGCAGCCCACCGCTCTGCACGGCTGTCACACTGTTTCAGTGCTGCCGCTACGGACCATGAAAGGAAATTCCAGATGACAATGGACGGTCGTGCTGCCGAGACACAGCTGGGCATGCATATACATTCATATGCAGGCTGTGTCATGGCAGCGCGACTGTCCATTACCTGCAGGAATTTCATTTTACCCCATTTGGGGTAATTTACCACTGATCTAGCAAGATAACAAAAGAACCACAGTTGGTGTATTTCTATTTAAGGGGTACATGAGTTGACCCAGGAGGGCACAGGGGCGAATTCTATTTCTATTTTATTTCTATTTCATTGTTTGGGGAGATAGATTATATATATATATATATAACAATAAGCGCATTGTTATATATGAATGATTTAAAAAATTACCGCTCAGAAGGGATAAAATGAGCGATATCTATTAAAAAGTCATGTTATGTGTATTGGGCTTATGTTGCAACACTGAGGAAGATTGTAACAAATTATTTGCATTTAACAAATTGAACTGATACATGTAACTTTTACGAGACTGCCTGGTGTGTGAGGCAGAATTTCATTTACTTTCAATTCTCACTTGGAATTAAGCCACTTTTAAACGAAATAATAATAATAAAAAAAGAAAACAGAAGTAGGTCGAACCTGTCCACCTACTTCTGTGACATCAGAAGTTGGACAGAAGTTGGCTGGGCTAAAAAAAAAAAATCAGCTGTGTTTGAAATATGACAGTTGGGATCGGATTGGCTGGTGCGTTATCTCCTTCCACTTTATCTCCAGTTTATCTCTTCTACAGGCTTAATACATCTGCCCCACTTATCCCAAATTAAGAGCCAGGCCTGGCTAGACAATTTGCCCACCTGAATGAAATGCTAATTGTACAGAGATCATAAGCTAGCCTGATTGGGCAACCGAGAGGTATACTAATATTGGGTTGCTTTGCACCTTTTAACATATACATAAATCTAACAAATACAATTAGCTATCAATGTACATACATTTACAGCAAAAAAACATGCCAGAAGATTATGCAGGAGTTTGTCAGTTGAAGGTGAAGAGAGTTTAGGCTGGGATCTGTAGTCTCATCCTTCATTTTTTGATAGACTCAGGGGTGTCCTTCCCCCAGATTCTAGAGTCCCTAAAGCTGCCTAATGGTAGAGTCTGCCCTGCATCTCAATACATCACGAGGGTCAAAAGGTAATGTGATACAAAACTAAAGACGGGAAAACCTGCAAAGTAATGTATTGTACTTTTTATTGATTTATTTGTATCATGTGGTAAAAAAGCTATAGAGTAGACACTCATTTACGTATCATGTGTAGACTGACAAAGTGAAAATCCTTGTGGCCATGGAACATTTCCACCTATGCAAATAATACTGTGTGTGGTGCGTGGTAGCGTGCGGAAAATAACTAGCAGAGCCTCATATCAGCAGTGCAATTTATTGAACCACTTTAAAGACTTTCTAGCACTGGGATCAAAGTCATCAAAATATCTGCAAGTGAGGAAGGGAACGTCTATGAATAACCTGGAAAAACTTATTCACATTCATTTTTTATCTATTTCTTTTAATATTGTTTTGGGGTTTTATTTAATTACTTTTTTTTAGTAAAATTTACAAAGATCGGCATTTTGGCCGATCTGCAGTTCGGCTGGTTACGAACTAGATTGAGGGTGTTTTTGTCCTCAGCAAATTAACAAAGCTGCCAAGTTCTCAGGATTTGTATTTTCCGGTGGTGAAGTGATTTGTATTCGCGTTTACCGACGGTGAAGCATCACATGTAAGTCAGTGCAATGCTTCTATGTTTAAAAGTCAAATAGAGCAGCAGCAACAGCAGGACTAATTAGATCCAGTCCGGGTTTTCCTAAGATCTATTGTGAATCACTGTCTGCTAATTAACAACACATGTTATTTCCTGTTATATGTTTGCCCAGAGCAGAGGGTTAGTGTTCCCAATGCCTTTTAGCGGCTGGGCAATAGGCTGGTGAATGTGGGGAACTATACTAGGGATCTCTGGAGAGCACCCACATTGTGAATCCTATCTGTTGCATGCTGGAAGACATGCCATGCTGTAACCTCTGAATTGCCAAACTGTCCATCCTGTATGCTGTCTGACTGCTATCAATAAAGAAACAGACTTCATTCTTATGCAGTGTATGTGATTCCTTGTCACAGAATGATGACATTACATACCACATTCACTTGTACTTAAAAAACAACATCATTATTAAATTTGCCTGTACTAAATATACTATACTGTATAGGGGTACATATATAAATTCAGCATAAGCAAATGCGATAAAGCTGCAAATCACAGTATGACTTGTCTCAGTGTCTGTGCCCACAGAACGTGTTTGGATATTGTGACAGTTATTCTATAGATAGAAGCCAGCGTGCAAGTAGCTATCCCCAGCCTGTATGGAGCCCATAGGCTTGGCTCACATTTATCAGGCTTTTGTACCTTTAGGCAAAGTCAGAAATTCCCCACTATTAAATGTCTGGTCATGTGACTCTGGTATAATGTACATACAGGATACATACAGTGGGCTCTCGTGTAATTACTGCACAATACGGCCTAGATTTCTGGTCATGTGACTCTGGTATAATGTACATCCAGGATACATACAGTGGGCCCTCATGTAATTACTGCACAATACGGCCTAGATTTCTGGTCATGTGACTCTGGTATATGCACATCCAGGATACATACAGTGGGCCCTCATGTAATTACTGCACAATACGGCCTAGATTTCTGGTCATGTGACTCTGGTATAATGTACATACAGGATACATACAGTGGGCCCTCATGTAATTACTGCACAACACGGCCTAGATTTCTGGTCATGTGACTCCGGTATATGCACATCCAGGATACATACAGTGGGCCCTCATGTAATTACTGCACAATACGGCCTAGATTTCTGGTCATGTGACTCTGGTATAATGTACATACAGGATACAAACAGTGGGCCCTCGTGTAATTACTGCACAATGAGGCCTAGATTTCTGGTCATGTGACTCCGGTATATGCACATCCAGGATACATACAGTGGGCCCTTGTGTAATTACTGCACAATACGGCCTAGATTTCTGGTCATGTGACTCCGGTATATGCACATCCAGGATACATACAGTGGGCCCTCGTGTAATTACTGCACAATACGGCCTAGATTTCTGGTCATGTGACTCCGGTATATGCACATCCAGGATACATACAGTGGGCCCTCGTGTAATTACTGCACAATACGGCCTAGATTTCTGGTCATGTGACTCCGGTATATGCACATACAGGATACAAACAGTGGGCCCTCGTGTAATTACTGCACAATGAGGCCTAGATTTCTGGTTTTTGTTTGCTCATCAGACCGCACTGTTAGTCAGGGTTGCCTACTTTCAGTGGCCCTGTCCCCACCTCACTGAACTGGCTGCCCTCTGGCAGTCAGTTCAGTGAGGTGGGGACAGGGCCACTGACTCGGTAGGAAGGGGGCAGTAGGACCTCAGTGCTGTACCATCCGTAATAAATGAAGGAAAATGACACCACCCCTCCTCCTCACCTCCCTAGCAGCAGTGCCATCACCCCACTACACTCCTGATGGGACAGTCCCTCCTCCCTGCAGGAATGTGAGTTCAACAGTCACCTAACGAGTGGATTTCCCCCAGCAATGTCAATACAACAGAAGGGAAATTCAGCACAGAGGGTGGAGGGGGGAGCGTGGCAAAGAAACTTCTCTGAGTGCAAACTGTTTATTAATATATACTGTATATATACTGTACACTCATGGGGCGGGGGAGGGGTTGGGTTGTGCAGGGCACTGTGGCATACAGTAGCATGCATTGCACAGGTGGCTCTGTGTGTGATTTGTGATGGGTTAAATCTGTGTAATTGTAGAATATCTATAGAATAGGGAAAGTCCCTGGGATTGTTCTGCTGACATAACGAGTTTCTATCTGCCGGCTGCTCTGTATCTCCTGCATATGATCATTGCAGAGTTGTTCTGTTCCTGACCTGGGAGCTGGGTGTAAGGGACTCTCCCTGTAATTCCTTCTCCTTTCACAACGTTTAGAAAACCGCACGTAATTGAGAAGTGTTTTATATCAGGGGACACACTCCAGCCGGCGAATTGCTAAAGGTCAACTTTCATCGATTTCAAATTGGTGAAAATTGATTTGGTGTAAGGCAACACGGATGTACTGCAGGCATAGCCAGCTAAAGGTGAGAGGCACAGGGAATCCTGTATCTTTGGCCCCCCTTTGTCAGGGTCAGGGGCCCCATGTGCCAGAGCGCACTGGTTTCACTAGCTGTCCCTCTTGTGCAGCAGCAGAACCAGACAGTCAGAATGTGAGCAGTGACAGTACACCAGGCAGGCCATGAAACAGGAGTATCTGGATTCAGGAGCTACTGATGGAGCGTCCCAACAAGAGGATAGATAGGATGGTGGAGAGACGTAGCCTCCATCTATACCGATTTAGCCGGTACAGTACCTTTTTTTTACAGTCTGTGTTGGCTAAAAACTCCAGTACCAATTGTATCGGTTTGTAGCCGCAGCTCTCATTCAGCCGAGGAGGCCGCGGGGACTCTGGGAGACAGAGCCGGCCTTAGGCATAGGCAAACTAGGCAATTGCCTAGGGCATTTGGAATGCCTAGGGGCATCAGCAGCTTCTGCTGATTAAAATGATATGCAGCATGCCTATATTCTGTGTGTGAGTGAGGCTGTATCTGCATATGAAATAGTGTATTCATGGAAATCACTGTAACATAGCATTATGTATGCAGGTACAGCCACAGTTGCACACAGAATATATTAATGCCACATATCATTTCATCATTGGAAGCTCCTTGTGTTTGCTGGTCATAACAATGCAAATAAGACGAATTGTCAGCAAAAAAGGCACCCAACGTTAGCAGAACTGGCCAGGAGCTGCATGGCTTATTGAGTCAAGATGTATGAGGAAACATCTGTATCCAAGCAGAGGCAGAGGTCACAGTGTTAGCGGCTGTGCGAGTGCTGTCTGTGGGTGGGTTGGTTGTGCAATAGTGTTCGGCATATGTGTAAGGAGCATTATGTGTGTCATGTATAAATGCATTAATAATGTGCGACATATGTGTAACAGGAATTATGTGTGTCATGTGTATAAGGGCATTAATAATGTGCGACATATGTGTAATGGGCATTATGTGTTTCATGTGTATAAGGGCATTAATAATGTGCAACATATGTGTAAGGGGCATTATGTGTGTCATTATGTGTATGAAGGGCATTAATAAAGGTTGGCATAATGTGTAAGGGGCATTATGGATATAAGGACATTAATAATGTGTGTTATGTGTAAGGAGCATTACTGTGTGGTATTATCAGGGGTGCCGAGAGAAAGGGGTAGGGGGTACAAATTACCCAGGCCAAAGTCTGATGGAAGGGCCCAGTGGGGCCCCCTCCCCTTAAGTGACAGCAGCAGCTCTTCTCCTCTGCCCAACACACGCTGCTTTGTGCTGGGTTGCAGTGTGACCATGGAGGTGCTTAAAATACAATATTTTCTCAGGATTTTATAGGGTATAATGTGAATAATGTGAGGAGTAATGTACATACAGATAGGGCAGGCCTTATGCTTGCTGGCGAATCGCCAGCAGCATGCTGCTGGCGATCCGCCAGCAACACGGCGCGCCATCTGACTGAGACGCGCGTGCGTCCCCCACGCACGTGCATCTCAGTATCCGGGCGGCCGGCGGGCGAGGTGGACGCAATACTGTCCGCCTCCCGCTCGAGGGGGGCTGGGGGGACCCGAGGAGGCTGTGGGGGGGGTGCGGGCGCCCGGTGTGGGCACCGGGCGACCGTCGGAAGGGGACGGCAGCACCGTCGGAAGGGGACGCGCGCGCACCTCGTGCGCGCGCGTCCCCTTCCGACACACAGATGGCGCGGGAGCAGGGAATGGCGAATGGCGTCGCCATCGCCATCCCCTGCAAAGATGAGCCCGGCCCCATCTGTAAGGTAAAGTGGTACTACTGTGTGATGTAACGTGAATAAGGGACACCATCGCATGACATAATGTGGATAAAGTTGCACTACTGTGTGGCATAATTTGAATTGGGGGTACTATTGGGTGGCCATGCCCCTTCCCAGCAAGAACATACCCCTGTTTGGGCTGCGCACTGAATGTGTGCACTGTTTGTATTTAAAATATTGCGGGTAGGAGCACCAAAATGATGACTGCTATGATGAGGGTTGATGGTGCTGGGAAAGGGGAGCATGGTCAGTGGCAGAACTAGTGGCGGTGCTAGGGGGCACCAGCCAAAATCTTGCCTAGGGCGTCATTTAGGCTAGGACCGGCTCTGCTGGGAGACTTAGTTCACGACACTGCCGGCTGCTCCCCAGGGAGCATGGGGGGGGGGTTTGTTGTGGGCCCGCCCCCCCCCCCCATTCCAAACTGACTCAGTGGCAGTGGGTGTGGTTCCCCTATTTGAATTTTGAACTGTGCTGCAGCCCCTACTCTGGAGCCGCTAACATGGTTTTACCTTATAAATGATCGCCCCTTTAAAAACCTAGTTTAGCCGGCGTCCTGCATGTTCACACCTCCACTCGGCTGCTGAACTCAGGTTTGATTACATCCCCCCACAGCACAGGTACCTGTCTCCTGTCGCAGTCACCCAAGTGTGGTGAAATGCGTTCATGTTACAGCAAGGGCGTAACCAGATATTCGTAGGCCCCATAGCAAAAGTTTGCAAAAGTTAGCAACTGATGGTAATAAATGTGTATAGCACATATAACTTAGACTGGAAAGTTGGCCCCCTTCAGCTCTGGGCCCCCTAGCAGCTGCACCCCTTGCACCTATGGTAGTTACACCCTTGTGTAACAGTTGTGCCTCACCGCTTCTAACTGCAGCACTCACACAGACCTCCAGCATTACCCTAAGTCAGTGGTTCTCAACCTTGATCCTCAGGACCCCCCCAAAAGTGCACGTTTTCCAGGTCTCCACACAGAAACACAGGTGAAATAATCAGCTCCACCTGTGATCTTCCCAAAATGTGCCAGTGATTAATGAGTGCACCTGCCGGGTGACCTGGAAAACGTGCACTGTTGGGGGGTCCTGAGGACCCGAGGTTGAGAACCACTGCCCTAAGCCAATCATTACTTGTATCTGCTACATCTCTACCTCAATTGCTGATTGGGCCTTGTGACTCCAGCAGATGTTTACCATTGGATGGTACCACTACCTATCAGCGGATAATTCTGAGCCTTCAGACCCCACTCAGCATCGTATGAGTTTTTTTTATTGCTGGGTCGACACGGTGCTCGGCTCTGTGTAAAACAGTCTCCGAGAAATAGCCGAATCCAGTGACCTAGGAATCCAGCCCGGGTAGGGAGCAGGGTTGGACCCGTTAAGGCTGCAGTGTAAATGGGTGACCCGTGTCCTGTTAAAACTCTAAGAAGAGCGTGCTCACCGGTGCTCGGACATGGCGTCATCTCCAAGCACCAACAGAGGGATGCCCCTGCAAAATCCCAGGTCCAGTCTGTGGTATTAGACTGCTGGAACTGTATTATTGACGCTAAACAGGTGGATTGAGGTGCAGCAAGCTGGATTTGTCTAGGTCATACTTGCCTACCCTTTCATGCATTGATCATAGACATGTAGTCATTTTGCTTTTCGTTCTAGAACATGTTGACCTTTGACTGTTGACCTGGACAATGTCGACCAGATACCCAGCAAGCCACACCCCTATCCCGTAAATGATGTTTGATAAATATACAGTTCTTGGGCATTGGCTGGACGCCATGTAATAACTATGATACAAAGGTGGCTTATGACAGTATGCATTGCTGCCTTATCTGTTACATGGATTACCCCAGCCTGCCGGCGGTCATGTGCTGCCATGTGATCCTCGCTGCTGCACAAGGAAGAAGTGAGAATTGGGAGAAATTCCACCATCATATGAGGAGGGAGGAAGAGGAACTAAGTAGTCGCTGTGTGTGCTGTGTGTGCTGTGTACAGTGATTGTGTGTACATGCTGCTAGTGTCTTTCTGCAGGACACAACACCAGGGCCGTAACTAGGGGGTCACACGCACCGGGCGCTGGAGGGTGGTGGCGCTAGTTTGGTGTCCCGGCAGCGTGGTCCCTGGGATGATCAGCGGGGGTCCGGGGACTGGTGGGTTAACGCCAGGTCCTAGCGGGGTCCCGGGGACTGGTGGGTTAACTCCAGCTCCTAGCGCTGCCGGATGGTGGGCGGGAGGCAGGTTTTGAAAAGACTTGCCGGACGCTGATTGGCTGAATTCAGCCAATCAGCGTCTGGCAAGTCTTTTCAAAGTCATCAGTGCTTCCCGCCGCAAGGCAGATAGCGCTAGGACCCTGGACCCCTGGACGCTACACACAGGTATGTTGGCAGCGGGGGTCCAGGGACTGGTGTAGCGGCAGCTTTCACATACACAGCCGCTCGCTATTTGCCTGGCGGCGGGAAGCGCTGATGATTTTGAAAAGACTTGCCGGACGCTGATTGGCTGAATTCAGCCAATCAGCGTCCGGCAAGTCTTTTCAAAATCTGCCTCCCGCCCACCGCCCGGCAGCGCTAGGAGCCGGAGTTAACCTTCTCCAGTCCCCGGACCCCCGCTGCCTGACCCCAAGGCAGTGATTTTTTTTTTGGGGGGGGGGGGGCGTCCAAATGACTGCCGACCCGGGCGCCGAAACACCTAGTTTCGGCCCTGACAACACACAGAGGGGGGTGATTCTGAGCATGTGCCGCCGCTTAGTGTGAGTGTGTGCGGCGAACTGCTCGTTCACTGTCCCGTTCGCACCTAGCAGTGCGGGTGTGGGGTGGCGGTGAGAGATTGCACCCATGTAAATGCCCAGTGATTCATGGGCGTCCCCTTAAAAAAAGGTGGGCATTCCCATGTAAATTCACCCATGGCGCATAGCGCAACAGTGATCAGCAGTGTAATGAACGGTTATGGTAGGAACGGTTGACAATGTCTTGGTCGACAGTTGACCACTAATAGTTGACAGACAGAAGGTCAACACATTAAAAATTTCGACATGCATTTGGTCGATATGGTCAAAAGGTCAACAGACTCAAACAGTCTACATGGAAAGGTCGACGTGAAATAAGGTTGACATTTGTTTTCACACTTTTGGGTGTGTATATCGACATAAGTCACCATGGACATGCCTTACTGGAAAATCATACTTGCTCACACTCCTGGAATGACCGGGAGGCTCCTCAAAATCGTGTGGCCCTCCTGGTCCGCCAGGACAACAGTCCAGTTTCCGGCATCACACTACCCCCCGAAAAGTGGGAGTGGCAATAATGCGATGAAGTGTGGGGGGGTGACAAGGATGCGTCATGTACCCCCCCCCCCCGGACAGCTTCCTCCATGCTCCCTTGCTAGGCTGCCTCCCCCGTATGTCACAGCCACAACGTAAGTAAGTATGGAGAAAGATAAAGTACCAGCCAATCAGCTCCTAGCTGCCAAGTTACAGGCTGTGTTCGAAAAATGATTGTTGGGAGCATAATGGCCAGTACTTTATCTCTCTCTAACACTTTGACGCCTCTTCCTCTGTATACTCGTCTGTGTACATTCCATTTCCTACAGCTCAGTAAGAATATTGGGGATCACTTGCTGTCTCCTTTTTGGGGTTTCCCCCCTGCAGGGGGTTAGGTCATTTTTATTTTTTATTTCTTAAGTTTGATGTTCCAATTCGAAAACTGCTGTTACGCCCCAGGGCTCCGATCTCTCCATGAATGGGACCCAGTCACTGACACCCTCAGGAGTACAGTAAGGTATTGCTTGGTGCCCCAAGGCGATGACAAAAGGTGATGTCACAACTGGCACAATATAGAGCTATATTGGAAGGAACCACAGAAGTTTCAGGATGGGCACACCCAATGCTGTCATTCTCCAGGCTCCTAGCCTACCCATGCCCACTGCTGTCAGGCTGGGCACTGTATAAAGGTGCACAATGCTCGAAATAAGAAGCGCACTTATTGGCTGTAAGCTAGCAGTAACACGGCGCTGTTAGGAATTCTCCTATTGATAAGTGTTTACCTTCCAGATAAATGATGTCACAATGATCAAGATAGAAATCACTGCACATCTATATTTATATCATTGCACATCTAATGTTGTCCATCAGCTGTAAATGGAGCCGGTGTCCTGCTGAATAATTAGCCAGTCAGAAACTCCCACATCAAAGGCCAGTTTTATATACAAGCCGATAAAAGTTACTTTTAAGGTTATTAAAACTATATAGAGAAAAAAAAGATTCTATAAAGTATTAATTTATACTTAGTTCTATTAAAAATTAAAAAACAGCATTAATACATGGAATACAAAGCACACTGATACACAGAATAGCCATGATGTCATAACTGGAATACTAGTCCCACTGATACACAGGGCAGCCATGATGTCATAACTGGAATACTAGTCCCACTGATACACAGGGCAGCCATGATGTCATAACTGGAATACTAGTCCCACTGATACACAGGGCAGCCATGATGTCATAACTGGAATACTAGTCCCACTGATACACAGGACAGCCATGATGTCATAACTGGAATACTAGTCCCACTGATACACAGGGCAGCCATGATGTCATAACTGGAATACTAGTCCCAATGATACACAGGGCAGCCATGATGTCATAACTGGAATACTAGTCCCACTGATACACAGGGCAGCCATGATGTCATAACTGGAATACTAGTCCCACTGATACACAGCACAGCCATGATGTCATAACTGGAATACTAGTCCCACTGATATACAGGACAGCCATGAGGTCATAACTGGAATACTAGTCCCACTGATATACAGGGCAGCCATGATGTCATAACTGGAATACTAGTCCCACTGATACACAGGGCAGCCATGATGTCATAACTGGAATACTAGTCCCACTGATACACAGGGCAGCCATGATGTCATAACTGGAATACTAGTCCCACTGATATACAGGACAGCCATGATGTCATAACTGGAATACTAGTCCCACTGATACACAGGGCAGCCATGATGTCATAACTGGAATACTAGTCCCACTGATACACAGGGCAGCCATGATGTCATAACTGGAATACTAGTCCCACTGATACACAGGGCAGCCATGATGTCATAACTGGAATACTAGTCCCACTGATACACAGGGCAGCCATGATGTCATAACTGGAATACTAGTCCCACTGATACACAGGACAGCCATGATGTCATAACTGGAATACTAGTCCCACTGATACACAGGGCAGCCATGATGTCATAACTGGAATACTAGTCCCAATGATACACAGGGCAGCCATGATGTCATAACTGGAATACTAGTCCCACTGATACACAGGGCAGCCATGATGTCATAACTGGAATACTAGTCCCACTGATATACAGGACAGCCATGATGTCATAACTGGAATACTAGTCCCACTGATATACAGGGCAGCCATGATGTCATAACTGGAATACTAATCCCACTGATACACAGGGCAGCCATGATGTCATAACTGGAATACTAGTCCCACTGATACACAGGACAGCCATGATGTCATAACTGGAATACTAGTCCCACTGATACACAGGGCAGCCATGATGTCATAACTGGAATACTAGTCCCACTGATACACAGGGCAGCCATGATGTCATAACTGGAATACTAGTCCCACTGATATACAGGACAGCCATGATGTCATAACTGGAATACTAGTCCCACTGATATACAGGGCAGCCATGATGTCATAACTGGAATACTAGTCCCACTGATATACAGGGCAGCCATGATGTCATAACTGGAATACTAGTATCACTGATACAGGACAGCCATGATGTCATAACTGGAATACTAGTCCCACTGATATACAGGGCAGCCATGATGTCATAACTGGAATACTAGTATCACTGATACAGGACAGCCATGATGTCATAATTGGAATACTAGTCCCACTGATACACAGGACAGCCATGATGTCATAACTGGAATACTAGTCCCACTGATATACAGGACAGCCATGATGTCATAACTGGAATACTAGTCCCACTGATACACAGGGCAGCCATGATGTCATAACTGGAATACTAGTCCCAATGATATACAGGGCAGCCATGATGTCATAACTGGAATACTAGTCCCACTGATATACAGGGCAGCCATGATGTCATGACTGGAATACTAGTATCACTGATACACAGGGCAGCCATGATGTCATAACTGGAATACTAGTCCCACTGATATACAGGGCAGCCATGATGTCATAACTGGAATACTAGTCCCACTGATATACAGGACAGCCATGATGTCATAACTGGAATACTAGTCCCACTGATATACAGGACAGCCATGATGTCCTAACTGAAATACTAGTCCCAATGATATACAGGACAGCCATGATGTCATAACTGGAATACTAGTCCCACTGATATACAGGACAGCCATGATGTCATAACTGGAATACTAGTCCCACTGATATACAGGGCAGCCATGATGTCATAACTGGAATACTAGTCCCACTGATATACAGGGCAGCCATGATGTCATAACTGGAATACTAGTATCACTGATACAGGACAGCCATGATGTCATAACTGGAATACTAGTCCCACTGATATACAGGGCAGCCATGATGTCATAACTGGAATACTAGTATCACTGATACAGGACAGCCATGATGTCATAATTGGAATACTAGTCCCACTGATACACAGGACAGCCATGATGTCATAACTGGAATACTAGTCCCACTGATATACAGGACAGCCATGATGTCATAACTGGAATACTAGTCCCACTGATACACAGGGCAGCCATGATGTCATAACTGGAATACTAGTCCCAATGATATACAGGGCAGCCATGATGTCATAACTGGAATACTAGTCCCACTGATATACAGGGCAGCCATGATGTCATAACTGGAATACTAGTCCCACTGATATACAGGGCAGCCATGATGTCATAACTGGAATACTAGTCCCACTGATATACAGGACAGATATGATGTCATAACTGGAATACTAGTCCCACTGATATACAGGACAGCCATGATGTCATAACTGGAATACTAGTCCCACTGATATACAGGACAGCCATGATGTCATAACTGGAATACTAGTCCCACTGATATACAGCACAGCCATGATGTCATAACTGGAATACTAGTCCCACTGATATACAGGACAGCCAAGATGTCATAACTGGAATACTAGTTCCACTGATATACAGGGCAGCCATGATGTCATAACTGGAATTCTAGTCCCACTGATACACAGGGCAGCCATGATGTCATAACTGGAATACTAGTCCCACTGATACACAGGACAGCCATGATGTCATAACTGGAATACTAGTATCACTGATACACAGGGCAGCCATGATGTCATAACTGGAATACTAGTCCCACTGATACACAGGGCAGCCATGAGGTCATAACTGGAATACTAGTCCCACTGACACAGGGCAGCCATGATGTCATAACTGGAATACTAGTCCCACTGATATACAGGACAGCCATGATGTCATAACTGGAATACTAGTCCCACTGATACACAGGGCAGCCATGATGTCATAACTGGAATACTAGTCCCACTGATATACAGGATAGCCATGATGTCATAACTGGAATACTAGTCCCACTGATATACAGGACAGCCATGATGTCATAACTGGAATACTAGTCCCACTGATATACAGGACAGCCATGATGTCATAACTGGAATACTAGTCCCAATGATATTTATTTATTATTTACAAGAAGTTTCTTATATAGCACACACATATTCCGCAGCACATTGCAGAGGATATTTGAACATTCACATCAGTCCCTGCCCCAGTGGAGCTTACAATCTATATTCCCTACCACATGTACACGCACACACAGACATTCTAGGATGCCAATTTGTTGGTAGCCAATTAGCCTACCAGTATATTTTTGGATATACAGGACCGCCATGATGTCATACCAGGAATACAGAGCCCATTGATATACTGGACAGCCATGATGTCATCTATCTAAAATCTAAATCAGCATTATACCGGCATTAAAGTGAAGAAAAACAGAAGGGAAACAAACACAAACCAACATTACTACAGAAGAAATGAATTACAACCACAGAACTCAGGATCATTATATGGCCTCTCCTCACCTCTGCCATGGGAACACCTGGACCAGGCCCACCACCCCTCCAACTGAGAACATCAGGACTGCTCCCGAGCTTGCCACTCATGGTGAGCAGATGGCAGTGGAGGAGAGCACCAGGGCCAGCCTCAGTAGGAACACAGTGTACCTGAATATGCTCCCCACTTTCTCACACCCTCTCGTACTGCTCCAATGGGACCAGGACATGTATGACTCATGAAAATAATGATTCCCAAATCCCCCCTCCCCCTTTCCTTGGTACCCTGCAAAAGTATTTTTATCATGTTGCCACCCTGCCAACGGGGACCTACGCAGTGCACCCCAGCTAGTTGGGTAAACAAGTCCTATGCGTTAGGTGCGTTGTTTTGATGTCTGTACAGCGCCTGGAGTCCTGTGGTAGAAAGTGCGCTATATACAGATGGGGCAGGTCCCATCTTGGCAGGGGATGGCGATGGTGACACCAGCCACCATCCCCCGCCAACGCCATATCTTTGGCGAGATATGGCGCTTCCAGCCGCTCCCCTGGGTCACCGCCGGCTTGTTGGCAGTCACCCGGGGTCCCCGCCGCCTGCCCGCACCCCCCCTAACCCTGTCCGTCTCCCTGAGGCGGAGAAGGACAGGGTTCCCGTCGCCCTGCCGATGGAGATTGAGACGCACGCGCGTCTCAGTCAGATTGTGAGGAGCTGATGTTCTGGCGATTTGCCAGCAAGGAAGAGGCCTGCCCCATCTGTAAATAAAACTATTGATCTATATTTATTTTCCTAAATGTCTTCTAAGACAAATGATGTAGTCTGCCTATAAATGAACAGTATATTTTCACAATACCACAGAGAAGGTTCCTCCTCTACTGATGTGTCACTGTGATAATTAGTTCTAATTAATATAACTCAAAATGGCGGAGATATAAATTCATAGATGCATGTAAACACAGAAACTGAGAGAAGGAAGTGATTAATGGCTCCCTGTAATTAACAGGATGAAGAGTTGGGAAATATTTATAAGAATGTGCATTGGAGGATGGATATATAGAAAGGAGACAGGGATTAGCGGGAACATGATAGGGTGTGTGATCCTGAGGTGGATGGAAGAGGAAAGATAAATAAATACATAAGGCACAAAGCAGAGTATTGTTCTAATCCCTCCATGAAACAAGATTTGAATAATTGATCCCATTAGTCTACCCCCATCCATCCCTCGCAGCTACATCTGTAATTGCTGCGCAGTGTCTTATAAAACACAAACTTTACTCAACTATTTATTATTTGAAACACACACACCATTCACAGCTGAGCGACAAAGTGGAATAAAGAGCAAATATTCAGTTTTCTTGCTTTTTTTGCCTTTTTTTTCCATTACTAGTTAAAAGCCCGTCAAAATGATGACTTAGTCTCTATCTGCTCCTATCCCCAGTGTCTGTACTCGCAGCTCCCTCTCTCCATAACCAGCAAGCATGAAACAGATTATTTTGCTTTCACTTTCTGTTAAGAAAGTAATTTTGTCCGTGAAGCTGCCCCTAGTGGGACACCCGAAACAGGGAGAGCTGATGTATTGCAGTGCAGGAAAAAATGTCTCAGCCTTTGGTCAGCATGGTGGCTGTGGGTGTATCCCAAGCAGAGTCCTTCCTGTTCTGGGTGCTGGTACAATTGGAAGGCCGGGAGATCTGGGAACTGGTGGATACTGCCAGTGAGCTCACCATTGTCGCTGCCAACTTTAGGGACAGTCCAGGAACTGACAAGGTCCTGCCTACTGTCAGGGTGTTGTGTTTCCATGGCGATGTTGAGGAGTGCCCACGTGTATATTTACCCCTGACCGTTCAAGGTCGGCCATTAAAGGTGGTAGTGGCGGTAACCTCCAGACCACCTTATCCTTTGATCCTGGGCCGTGAGTTTCCGTTGCTGCTGGTGCTGGTTACCTGGCATGATACCACCAAACTGTCAGCCACTGAAGCAACTCAGGGGACAGAGACCAGAGACTACTATAGTTTGGCATATGGGAGAGCTACTGTAGGTCCTGAACCACCCCAAGAGACCGAGTTTATGGCAATTTTGTACACGCTTTTGAGACTGTAAAAGTGGTTAATGGTAGGGTAATTGATGCTTTACCATCAGAGATTGTGTCATATTTTGTATTGAATTTTTTTTTGCTATATCGTGTTGCTACTGTACAAGGGGAAAGGGTAGATCAGCTCTTAGTTCCCTGAAAACCGGAGCGGTTGGTATTAGAAGCCGCACGTGATCATTTGTGGGGTGGCCATCTGGGGGAAGAGAAAACACTCCAACATATACAGTTAAGGTTTTATGGTATTGTTAGGAATGCCGACTGTGCCAGAAGACCTTCTACGGCCAGAGTTTAGGGCACCACTGGTAACCCTCCCTCTAATTTTCGTGCATTTTGAGCGGATTGGTATGGATCTCATAGGGCCAGTGGAAAGTCTGCTCAAGGGCACAATACACATTGGTGGTAATAATACAAAAATGACAATTTGAGACCGCGTATAGAGCGGCTATCAAGCAAAAATATCAAAACAGGGGGTCGCCAAACCCTCTAAAGCATATACACAGAAAGACAAATACATATTTCTTTCTCAACAGCGCTCTTACCACCTCTACCCGACCTAGGGAGGATTTAAAGTTCATATATGTTCACAGTTCTTTGTTCTTTCCAAACTTTCTTCACACGTAGATGACATAAAAAATGGAAAGAAATGTGATGATATAGTAGGTTTTGATGAATACTTTTCAAGGGGGATCCCAAATAGTTCCACTAAAGGACGTGAAAAAGTTCTTATGGGGTCACCTCGGTGTTGTAATATTCGGTAATGCTTACACTTGCTTACATCAAGTAGAGCACCCCCATACACATAAAGGTATCTTTTAAGATGTCTTCTATTTCTCAACCTTTCTCTTATATTTCCTCTCAGATGTGGTTCATTGGAAACAGATAGGAGAAAATATCATGATGTAGAAATTCTAAATAGAGATGATCTCCACAATCCCAATAGATATAAACGTATTTTAAGGGGTGTGGATATAGGATTTTAAAGGGTCACCTTTGTATTGTGAGGATAAACTTCCGCTTACACTGAGCTTACATTAAGTAAAACAACCCCATACATGTAGCGGTATCTTTCACAAATATTCACTCCATATGATAGGGATAGGTGCTCACGTTTGTGCTTACTTGTAATTTCTGCGGATCCTCATATAGCGGTTTCTTTGGTCAAACAAAAAAGGAGAGATGCTCCAAAAGCTCCAAAACTCAATTTATTATTAAAAAATCAGAACAATAAAAAAGGTATAACATTGAAGATGGTAATAGGGCCTTACATAAGGCAAACGTGACCGGAACCCATTCACCCCTGACTGGTCCAGATCAATGTAAATACTTGCTATAAAAAGCCACCAACGCGTTTCGATTGCTGTCTTTATCAAGGTGTCACCTTGATAAAGACAGCAGTCGAAACGCGTGGCACAAAGCGGGCAGCAGTAAAGCAAGAGGTGGAACAGATGTTACTTATAGGGGTTATAGAGGAAACCACCAGTGAGTGGAATAATCTAACTGTCTTAGTACCTAAGCCTTCAGGTGCTTTAAGGTTCTGCAATGACTTCCGTAAGCTACATCGTGTCCCGGGATGATTCTTGCCCTATGCTCCGGGTTGATGAGTTGGTAGAAAATTTAGCCAATAGTCAGTATCTCACTACACTTAATTTGACAAAAGGTTATTGGCAGATTCCGTTAATAGAAGCTGCTAAGGCAAAAACAGCCGTCTCTACCCCAGAGGGCTTATTCCAGTATAAAGTGCTGCCATTTGGTTTACATGGTGCCCCATCAATCTTACAGAGAGCTTTGAATAAGTTCCTGTGGCCCACAGGGAATATGAAGCTTTAGACAACATTGTTATTTTCAGCTCTGAATTGGAGTCACACCTACCAAAATTAAAGCCAGAAGTGGACAGTTGAGTCCTTGAGATATGATTTATTGAGACGAGAGTTTTTGTTGGTCACAGACCATACACCCTTACAATGGATGCATACAAATAGGTGAATGATCATGTGACCCGTTGGTTTTTGACCTTACAGCCATTTAAGTTTGAGGTGCGGCATCATCCGGGGAAGCATCACCTCAATGCCGATGCCCTTTCTAGGAGGTTTGTAGGTCCTGATCCTCCAAGCAACCCAATGGTGAAGCTAGGGGAGGAGGAAAAAGGCAAGGTGGGCGACCTCTGGAAAGTGGTAGAGGGCTGTGTACCTGGGCAGATGACACAAGTAGGGGTGGGCAAGGCAGAGAGGTCGCTTGAAAATTTAGTAGTTTCACGAGGGTGGTTGAAGCTAAGGGGGGAGGAGTGTGGCAGAGACAGCATCTCTCCACGCCTGATTGGTGGTGTTAGACATCCCCAATGGGCATGTAAGACACCCCCTAATGAAATGTGCACCCCCTAATGAAATGTGCTGCGCACGCCTATGGTGCCCGTGGATGTTTTTAACCAATAAATGTTTATCCAACCTTATTTTGAATGTATTTATAGTGTCTTCCGACACCACTTCTTCAGGAAGAGAGTTCCAAAGTTTTACTATTCTGACTGTAAAGACATTTTTGGTACTTGTTTCCTAGCACGGCGCCCACAATATTAAATTGTATGGCATCTAATCGCATCGCATCGCATGCGGGCGTATGGCATGCGATGCAATTTTAAATTGTATAAGCCCCTATACGATTTTTAATTGTATAAGCACCCTAATGGGTGCTTACAATGTTAAATGCACCCCCACGCCACCCCCAGTATTGACGTCAACCCGAAGTGTGGCGAGCGCAGCGAGCCCGCGAGGGGCAGCGGTACGCGTCCTCCGACCTTTTCATACCCCCACTATCCACGTCGGCGTGGAGTTGATTTTATATAGTGTGGCGAGCACAACGAGGCGAGCGGACGCGCATCACTTCACATGTATTCCGCGTCCTCTCGCCATGCTTCGGGCTTGGCATTGATAGTACGGGTGGCGTGGGGGTGCTTTTAACATTGTAAGCACCTATTATGGTGCTTATATAATTTTTATCTTATAGGGGGCACATTTAACATTGAAAACACCCATTAGGGTGCTTATACAATTTAAAATCGTATAGCATTGTATATGGCATACAATTCGATGGTATACAATTTAAAATTGTATAACATCGGCTAACATCGCATTGCATCGCATACCATCGTATGCCTTATGGTATGCGAAGCGTTGGGCGCTGTGCTAGTAAACAAGCACCATATTGTTTCTTCTAGATGAACAAAATGTTTTTTCTTCTAATCTATAACTCATGCCCTCTCGTCCAAGATTCCTGTCTAGCAGAAAAAAGGATGTTTGACAGTTCCTTATATTGGCCCCTAATGTATTTATACATATTGAGCATGTTCCCCCTTAAACGTCTCTTCTCTTGTGTAAATAGTCCCAGATTGCTTAATCTTTCCTCGTAGCTTAAATTCTCCATTCCCCTAATAAGCTTTGTTGCTCTTTTGATTTTTTCTAATTCTATGATGTCCTTTTTATAGCGCGGGGCCCAGAATTGTACTCCGTATTCGAGGTGCGATCTAACCAATGATTTGTACAGAGACATAATTACTTTTGAGTCACTAGTTTCCATGCCCCTTTTAATACATGCTAGAGTTTTGTTGGCCATTTTTGTTGCTATATTACATTGAGCCCTACACCCTAGTTTGTTGTCTAGTTAGACTCCTAGATCCTTTTCGAGTACTGAATTACCCAATTCATCCCCGCTTAGGTAATAACTAGCACACTGGTTTTGTCTCCCATGGTGCATGACCTTGCATTTGTCCACATTGAACCTCATCTTCCACTTTTTTGCCCACTCAACTAGATTGTCAAGATCATTTTGAAGCGTGGTGACATCTTCTGATGATTTAATAACTCTGCTCAGTTTTGCATCGTCCGCAAAAATGGATACATTGCTGAGTAACCCCATCCCAATATCGTTAATAAAAATGTTAAATAAAATGGGCCCTAGAACCGAACCCTGTGGCACTCCACTTAGTACTGGTATCATATTAGATACAGCACTGTTCACGACCACTCTTTGTTCTCTATTACACAGCCAGTTCCCTACCCATCTACAGATATTTGCCCCTAATCCAGGTCCTTCATTTTATTTATCAACCTCTTTTGTGGTACGGTGTCGAAGGCTTTAGCAAAATTTAGGAAAATCACATCTACAGTGTTTCTATTATCAAGGTTTTTGCTAACCTCTTCATAGAAACCAAGTAGATTAGTTTGGCATGAAGTATTTTTCACAAACCCATGCTGGTTATTACTGAGTAAACTATGAAGGTCTAAATATTCCTGGATACCATCTCTTAAAAATCCTTCAAATAGTTTACCCACTATTGATGTTAAACTAACAGGTCTGTAATTAGCGGGATCCTCCTTTTTTCCTTTTTTGAATAATGGCACTACCTCTGCTATTCTCCAGTCCTTTGGTACCTTTCCTGATGATAGTGAATTATCAAAGATATAATGTAGAGGGGAAGCCAATTCCTCCCTTAATTCCATTAGTACCCTAGGATGAATCCCATCTGGCCCAGGTGATTTATTTGTTTTGATTTTACTGAGCCTCAATATTATTTTCTCGGTAGAGAAATCAATATTGAGGTCCGGCTTGTTCATCCCATTTGTGGTATGTGTGCGTTCCACAGTCTGCTCTCCCTTAGTAAACACTGATGAGAAGAACTTATTTAACAGTTCTGCTTTTCCCTTATCCTCCGTAAAACTTTTTCCATTGATATCGGTCAGTGGGCCTATGTTGTCCTTAATTATACGTTTACTATTTATAATGTGTAAGCTGTAATGTGTATTGATCTGTGGCGCTCTTTATTTGTACTGTATTTTTGTTATTTATTCAATGTTATGCCACGTTTTGTCTCCCTGTATTGTTCCTTTGTACGGCGCTGCGAAACACTTGTGGCGCCTTATAAATAAAATTATAATAATAATAATAATATTTATGTATTTGAAAAACTTGGGGTTAGTTTTGCTTTCAGTGGCTATGCGATCTTCATAATCCCTTTTAGCTACTTTGATTGCCCCTTTGCAAATTTTGTTTGATTCTTTGTAATTGGTGAACGCCTCCTCATTTAAGTTATTTTTATAGAACTTGTTGATTGCTGACCTGACTTTTTTGTCCAACCTGTTCTGTGCTGGATTACCTGTATGCTGCTGCCTGTTGCTACACTTGCCTATGGAATTAATATGGTATGCTGTGATCGGGTGCCGGATGGCTGACATACAGTTGGGATTCCGACAGCCATTACACCGACACCGGAATCCCGACTGTTAAAACCCCGACACTCCTGTTCCCGATGGCCACCGGCTATTCCCCCTCATGTGGGTCCACAACCCCCATAGAGGGAGAATAGAATAGGTGGCGAGGATAGCGAGCCACCGTGCCCACAGCGTGGCGAGCACAGTGAGCCCACAAGGGGCTTTGTTGCGGTCTCCTTGCTGTCTGAATCCGTGCAGTCGGGATCCCGACATCGGGCTAATGACTGTCGGGATCCCGACTGTTGGCCTCCTATACCACACCCGCTGTGACCTGCTTTAAAAAAAAAGATCGATGTCTTTATTTGAATCCCTGTGTATGTGATCATTTTCCCAATATATAAATAATATTTTATACCCAATGCAGGGGCATTTAAAGAGAGGAGAGGACCCGTGAGCAGTCTCTGCTGCCAACGCCCTACTCTCTGGCAGTGAGTATTATCTGGCATTGGAGTTCTATTGAAGATGGGGATTTTGCTATGGACAACCAATCAAAACCTACTTCTTATCTATTTAGCACCTTCTAGAAGATAATAGATATAATCTGATTGGTTGCCCATAGCAATAGAACTCTCATGTTAGTAAATATCCCAGGAAGGTCCCAGGCGGGTCACAGGGTATCGGGTGTCCGTACACTGCTGCGAGACATCTTAAGACCACAGACACACACAAAAAGATGCTGCCATAGGACCCAGTAGCTCCATTCCGCCCTGTATACTGCATGTATTGGTCGCTGGTCAGGATGTGGGGAAGGGCGGTTCCTGGGCAACTGGAAACCCCCCCCCCTGCATTTGCCTATAACTCATTATCTTCAGCAGCACTTCTAGCTGCTAAATACTCGGCCTGATTCTGATTTGTACGGTATTGCAATGAATCAGTCCCTTTGTGTCTGTAAAGTATTCCTAGTAACGAGCAGACGCCAGTGTGAAATAGCTACAGTGTAATCCGGACTAATAGGAAATTCAGGAACCCAGCATGAACCCCTCCAGTTACAGTACATGTCCCTCTGTATTTCATTTCATTTTATGTTGTGTCAATAAAACTAGTTGATTTTTTAAAATGAGTTGAGACAGGATACGGAGAGGACAGAACAGGGGAAGTCCAATTTTCCACCTGTCGGATCATGTCGGAACATTGCCAGTGAGCAGGAAAACCAGAAAAGAGGAACAAGCACCCTCTCCGTGAGCATTGTCCGTGAGTAGAGAAGGAGGCCTCCTCACACATATGCACTGAGGAAACAGAATACAACTCACAGAAACTTATACATGCAAACTTTACACACATTCTTAGTCATGTGCCTGTGTGTCTGTACTGTACTGATTGCCAGGACAGGCTTTCATTGACCCCCATGTCCGGTTGAAAGAGGAGTGCTCTACAGTATGTACTTCAGTCTTGCTGTTCTCAAGTGAGGCTTCATACCCTATCCCAAGATGGCCACCAAGATCCATACTGAGCAGTTATATAAAGCAGTTCCATCTTCCTTGCAATGCTGATAAAGGGCAACTGATTAATTCATATTTACTATTAAACACTTTTCAATTTGCTTATACAGTAGTTGTGATATGTTATTGATGATGTAAGATCATGTTACTATATATAGATCTAAGAAGAGCTTGTTATGAATGTGTCAGTCTGTTTAATTAAAGCAGCCAACTATTTCCTCATAGCATTGAGGATCACTCTAATAATAACTGAGACACTTTCCTTTATAATTGTATAGGCTTGCAGTGCTGGTGGTGCCACACCCCCATCCTATGATGTCACATGAGGTAGTGAGGCTGATGGCAGAAGATGTACGGAGAGCTGACTGGATCCTCCGAGCAACTGGCCATAACTGGGCCTGTGCATGGAGCTTTCTTTGAACATTTCTAGCAGCACTAATGCTGCACTAATTGCCACAGAGTATTGTTCCAAGCACCCTGTAAGCCAGATGCAGGGTGGGGCAAGGATGGTGCATGCGTCTTCAGGAAAATGGCGGCTGCACCACTTTCCAGAGCACTGACTCTGTATAGACATACTAAATGGGTGTGGTCTAGGTAGTGTGTGTGTGTGTGGGGGGGGGGCTTGTGGACACTAACCTGACAACCCCACAGAATTTATACAAATAAAATCATAAGTACAGCCCAGTTTCTTACCTGTTCCAGCAATTGGGATACTCTTCTTTTGCAGTGCCATCTTCCTAGTGATATTCAGGAACATGGCACACTGGGAAGATGGCACCATAGTGGAGACACTCTTGCCAGAGCCCGATCAAATCTGACCTTGCTTTGGATGACCGGTAAATCGGTGCTAAGGGGCACTATCATGTCCTTCACCGCGGCCTCCAACAGAGAATACGCTAAAAAATATTTGTTATTACAAGACTTCTCCATCCCCTCAGTGGCGTAGGTACATTTTGGGCGCCCCCCCGCCGTTAGGGGGGGGGGGCGCCCCCCCCCGTCGCCGCCCCGCCAAGCACCCCTACCCCGCCGCCCATGCAAACCCCCCCTCAATCCCCCACAGCCTTACCTATCGCGCTGGTCCCGGCGGCTCCGTTCTTCTGCTGAGGACCACCAGAAAATGGCCGCCCCCATACAGCAGACAGTTTCAGAGAACTGTGTGCAATATGGGGGCGGCCATTTTGTGGTGGTCCTCAGCAGAAGAACGGAGCCGCCGGGACCAGCGCGATAGGTAAGTCTGCGGGGAATTGAGGGGGGGTTTAATTATAGCACCGCAGCCCCCGGCGCCCCCACATGCACAGCGCCCCCCTGCCGTGGCGGGGGCTGCGGTGCTATAGTTACGCCGCTGCCTCCCCTCCCCTTATCATAGACAACTTTACTTATTGACTAGGACCCACTTCGACAAATACTTATTGGAAATGGGCGACCGCTATTCCTTTTCAGTGAAACATACATTTTACAGATTTAGGAATAAAACCAGCCGTCTTCTCACTAACCTTTTGAAGGGCTCCCAAAAACCTGCACTTAGCCCTTCATCACATCCCCAGACCCCCAGCAAGGATTGTGGGACTCTGTAGACTTCCTGTCTATATCGCCAAAAATGTCATCCACACTACAGCCCCCCATTACCCTGGAGGATGTCCCTTCAGCTGTGAAAAATCTAAAACCCAATAACGCCCCGGGGCCCAGATGGGTATGATGGTCATTTTCACAAAGCTCTGCGGTTCTGGAACTGCTCCCTAAGCCAGACTCAACCTCTCACTCACCGGCTTCTACCATCCCATATCTCTTTTAAACCTAGACTACAAACTGTTGATGAAAATACTCGCCGATAAACTCAAAACAATCCTGCCCCGCACACACAGGGTTTATCTCTGGAAGGCATTCTGCTATGAATGTACGGAGAGATTGCAACTTTGTCTGAGTGCAAAACTAACCCACTCTTTTGCAATATGCAATAGTCTCCTTAGATGCCGAAAATGACTTTAACCTCATTGAATGGCCCCACCTCTATACCACTATGACCTGATTTCATTTTCCTGACCCCTTCATCAATGCAATTCGTGTTCCGTATTCATCTCCCTGAGCTAAGGGGTTTTTTATCGGAACCATTTATTATTGAAAAGGGTATGAGACAGGGCTGCCCCCTCTCTCCCCTCCTGTTCGCAATAGCCTTGGAATCACTAGCTATGACCCTTAGATCCTCCCCTATATATATCTATAAGGGCATTGCAATAGGTGACGTTGACCTTAAGATCACGTTCTTTGCGAATGATGTGCTCATGTTTGTTTCTGACCCCTGAGTATCAATTCCTGAAATTTTAAGGCTAATAACAGGATCAACAACAGGGTTGTTGGATACAGGATCAATATCACCAAATCTGAACTGTTACCCTTAAATTGTCCGACTTCCGTCATTTCCAACCTCATCGTCTTTTTTCCCTTAAAACTGACGCAGTCTCACTTTAAATATTTAGGGGTTCAGATCCCTGGGGGCCTCTCAGAGCTCTATATACTGAACTTTACACCCACCATAGTGAAAGTTATTGGTAAACAAGAGGGATGGACTTCCCTTGTCAACTTTAGTTTGGATAGTCAGTGATATTCCCCAAAATTTTCTATGTAATGCAACTCCTTCCCTTTGTTATTACTGTTCACAGATACGCTTTTGGAAGAAACCCCAAAATTGCCTACCCCAAATTGATCATGGACAGGTTAGAGGGAGGAGCTGGGTTACCTGATTTCCCGTCATACTCCATCTCCGTCCTCTCACGTTGTGCGCGGTCGACTGCATTCTCCACTGCGGGGGTTACAATGACGATTGGAAGCAGCCATAGTTCATCCCTACTCTCTCTGTGCTCTCTTGCATACCAAAAAATCCCTCACCCCCCCCCCCCATCCTTGTTTGTTGTTTATATGATATGCGGAATACAATGCTATAATATATTGCAATGTGATATGTGACCTATACGCTCATGCGTTACAGTTCATATGTCTTTCACCATTTGGCCTTTGCTGCTTAGCATTTATCAGTTTTGTTTATACGAATGTTCATGGGTCTGATATTGGGCATTGTGTATTTTCTATCCTTGATCTTCATCCCAATGTCTACATTTATTTTGTTATCTCTGCTTTGTATTTATTATTTCCGTATGTAATTCATATATGGAAAACAATAAAATAAATTGTTATAAAAAAAAAAAAAAGATTTCACTGGAAAGATGGTGCAATCCTGGACCTGGGTAAATAATACCACCACCCTTATCCCCCTTGGGGACACTGCACACTTTGCAACAATAGCATAGGCAGGGGTCCTCAAACTATTTTGCACTGGGACCCCATCAAACAATAAAAATAATCACAGGACCCCAGCAAGTTACTGCAGAAGGTCATCACATCACACGTGTGGTCAGCAGACAGCACATACATGGCAGCATTGTGGAGGCACAGAGTGATGGGAGGAGTCTAATATACCATAACCCATCACATCACACGTGTAGTCATCAGACAGCACATACATGGCAGCATTGTGGAGGCACAGAGTGATGGGAGGAGTCTAATATACCATAACCCATCACATCACATGTGTAGTCATCAGACAGCACATACATGGCAGCATTGTGGAGGCACAGAGTGATGGGAGGAGTCTAATATACCATAACCCATCACATCACATGTGTAGTCAGCAGACAGCACTTACATGGCAGCATTGTGCAGGCACAGAGTGATGGGAGGAGTCTAATATACCATAACCCATCACATCACATGTGTAGTCAGCAGACATCACATACATGGCAGCATTGTGGAGGCACCAACTGATGGGAGGAGTCTGATATACCATAACCCATCACATCACATGTGTAGTCAGCAGACATCACATACATGGCAGCATTGTGGAGGCACCAACTGATGGGAGGAGTCTGATATACCATAACCCATCACATCACATGTGTAGTCAGCAGACATCACATACATGGCAGCATTGTGGAGGCACCAACTGATGGGAGGAGTCTGAAGTAACAAAATCTTTAAATCACTGACTGAGATTAGAAAAGTTATCAGCCTGATGGTCAGCAACATGGAGTCATGACCCCATACTGAGGTCGGGACCCACAGTTTGAGAACCGCTGGCATAGGCAAATGCAGGGGGGTTTCTGGTTGCCTGGAAAGTGGAAACCCTCCTCTTGGCAAGTGCCTTAAATTATGCAGTGTAAGGGACAGAGCAGAGCTGCTGCACATGCCCAGTGTACCAGCTTCTTCTACCACATTTACTGTATGTGTGGAACTGAGCCCCCAAACATCGCACTGGACCAGAGATTAGCTTCCAGAAGGAAGAGACAGGTGCCTTCCCATGAAGTGGGAGATTAGAAAGTGCAGTACTGTTTCTATTATGTTTGTGTATTTATTTATTATGATATGTGTAACCTTTTCCTGACCACTTATCTTATTTAAATGTTTAAAACAGTCTATACTATGTACCATCTGTATTGTGAAATATTAATACTGTTTTCCATTCAGTATCCAGTGTATAAAAAGACCAATTTTCAGGGCTGTTACCGCTCCTTCAGACTCGCGTACTTATTCCAATGCGCTGCAGAGTGGGAGATTTTGGTTTACGTTTGGGAACCCCCCCTCTAAAAATCCTGCGTTTCCCACTGAGTAACGGTAGCGAAAAAAAAGCAAATTACATCACCATGAGGAAACTTTTGTTCTACAGGTTTATTTGTGTCATAAGTGTTTATGGAAAATTGATATAATAGAAGCTCAGACTTGTATACTAACATATCTGGTATACTCTATAATGCGTCTGACTACACAGGAAGTGGGGGACCCAGTCAGCATATTATCTGCATGGGCGGAAAGACGAAGCGGAAGGTTTTGTGGTTGCTGAGGGAGAGCTCAGGACAAGTCTGAGTGATTCAGGCCCCTGTGCCATGTGCAAGAAGGGAGGCCGGGAGCTCTGTGCACAAACCGGCTAAGCGGGTTTATCAGGAAAATGACACGGCCAGTGTATGCAGCAGCACTGTATGTCTGTGCAGGTTCTAACACTGCCGAACACAAAGGCACTGATTCTGGTCTGATCGCTCCCCTGTGCAAAAGTTTAGCTTCTGTGCATGCCCATACACTTTTATGTGCATGTGCAGCCGCTTTGTGCGAATTGATTGTTCGCTGTGCCATTTTCACGTAGCAGTGCAGGCGGAGGGCATGGGGCTGGGCATCCCCATGTTACAGCCCTTTGTCCGTCCACTACCTGCCCCGCTGTGTGCGGATGCCTCGGCTTTGGTTTTTTGGGAATTTAAATGAGAGAGGAATCTGCACCACCAAATCTGTGGAATAAAACATCATCCAAACATAAAAAGTACAAGTGAGATATAAAAACTGTCATTAGCAAATGACTAAATAAATTCATAGTGAACAAATACATAAATATTGATGGTTGTGAGAATATAGACAAAGCCATTGATCTCTATCTATAGAGCTTGTCCTGGCCAGCAGGAAGACTCAGGCCAGGTACACTCTACAGGTGGCCAACTGTTGCGAGCGCTTGGCTCGTGTTCCTATCAGCATGGACCAGTGGGGATTGGCCATACACATACGACAGATGGAGTGATATATCAATCCGGCCTTCATTTACACTGCACAGGGTCATTAGCAATAGCTTCTGTCGGCCCTGCAGCCCTGCCGTCTGAAAGATGTCACTAGTGTGATACCCTGCCAGTGCTGGGTATGGGAGTGAAGTAAGAATAGTACACCAGGTCGTCTCATCACAAACAGCAAACAGTTTATTTACAGTTCAAATAGTATTATCACAGCAATCTCATTTAATTCTTTGCTCTTCTCTCTCCAGCACAATATTCATATAGGTTACCTTAGACAACATTATTCCAGCACTTCCTTGCCTTCGCTTAAATGGCACCAGCAGCATAAACAATTTTGGGATAGCATTACATTACATACCAGCATAGGCGAATCTAGAATTATGGTAATGGGTGGTCCCAGATCTACACACAACAGCAGGGGGACCTTTGCGCGGCGTAGCCGCGCGGCAAAAAGGGGGTGTGGCCTCATGGGGAGGAGGCGTGGCATCACAAAAAGGGGTGTGGTATTACACTTTAGACCATACACAGTAATGCCCATTACACATTTTAGCAAACTCCGTATTACCCATTACACATAAAGCCACACGCCGTAATGCCAATTACACATTGTGCCTCGCATCATGATGCCCATTACACACTATATAACAAACCATAATGCCCATTACATATTTGCCACATAAGTGCTGCTTACCTACGTGCTCATTGCTAGGGGGTTCTTGCTTGATGGCACCATAGTACCCATTACGGGATGCGGTCATTTGGTCTACTGCATTATGGTAGAAAGTCATTAGGTCGAATCCATTAGGTCGACATGCTAAAAGGTCGACATGACTCTAGGTCGACATGGGAAAAGGTCGACATGATTCTAGTTCGAAAGGTCATTAGTTCGACAGGTCATTAGTTCGACAAGGTCATTAGTTCGACATTGTCTATGTCGACATTCACAAGGTCGACATGGAGTTTTTCACTGTTTTTTGAGCCAACATGTGCCGACAGGCGGTATTTCATGCCCTACCATCCACTAGGGCGTGGTGGGAGAATAAAATAGTGTGCCGAGCGTAGCGAGGCACCGTGCCCGACGCATCGCGAGCGCAGCGAGCGATGCGAGGGGATGCAGTGCACTTTAAACTGTGTCCATGTCGACTGTGTTGACATTCAGGTAAAAAAACAGTGAAAAACCCCATGTCGACCTTGTGAAAGTCGACATAGACAATGTCGAACTAATGACCTTGTCGAAATAATGACCTTTCGACCTAGAATCATGTCGACCTTTTCCCATGTCGACCTAGAATCATGTCGACCTTTTAGCATGTCGACCTAATGGATTCGACCTAATGACTTTCTACCATAATGCAATAGACCAAATGATCCCAACCCCCCATTACACATGATGCCGCACAACATAGTACCCATTACACATGATGCCGCACACCATAGTACCCATTACACATGATGCCACGCACTATAGTACCCATTACACATGATGCTGTACACATGATGTTGCACACATAATGCTGCACACCGTAATGCACCTTACACATTAAGCCACACATTATCCGTAATGCCCCCACATACCGCCACTTGAAGCGTCCCTTAAGCAATGCCCCCAAAAGTGCCACTTACTGTAAATTTTTATATGAGCCTTCGCTGCTGCAGGGAGAGATGGAGAGCGGTGCAGCTGCTTCTATGGGGAGAGGAGCAGAGCGAAGAGCACACTCCCACTCCCCTCCTGGAGTCCCCTCTAGCCGAGTGGACATTTGAAATATTGTGCGCGCTGTTGTTGTGCGTGACGTCGGGGGAGCACGCCGGGTGCCGGCACCACATGATTAAAGGGGGGGTGGGCTGAGGTGAATGCAGGGAGAAGAATTGGAGCGGAAGCTGCAGGGGTGACAGTCATTGACAGCTGGGCAGAGAGCAGGGGGCTGCCCGGCTGTATTCAGAGCACTGCAGGTCACGGCTGTTTGAAATAATACCCCTTTCACAACAGAAAATGCAGGGATTTACCCGGGAATATGGTCCCAGGATCATGCAGGGACATTCCCAGGCTGACCCCTTATACACCAGCCTAGTCCCTGCATTTTCTGGTGTAAGGGGGAGAGACAACCACTCCCCTCTCCCTACCCCACTTTAACCAACCAGCTATATCTTCGGAACCAACTGACCCATTTACATGAGACCAGTATCATATTTAAGAACTTTTGAGTTGGTTTTAAATGATTTTGGTCCCGCGAAACTGGGCTGTTTGGTTCCAGAGAAATCTGCCCTCAAAGAACATAAACAGTCATGAAATTACATTTAAGAAATGAAAAAAAAAATGGTTTAACCTCAATATCCCTGGAACCAATTAACCCATATGGATCCAGTCTGGTATCAGATTGAAGGCCCAGCGATTTGGGTTCGACTAAGATCAACCTTGAGCTTCAGTGATGCCGAAGGGGGAACTGGCAGCTGTTGAACTGGGTGCGGGTCGGAATTAGCGGGTCCCATGTTATCCTATAGGGAAAATGTTCCAACTTTGCCTGGCAGTATCTCCGGTTCCCAGGGGGCTAGAGACACGGGGCTGGGCTCGTTGGAAAGCCCCATCCCTCAGCTACAAAATGGGCTAATGGGTGGTCCTGTGCACCCCCGGACCACCCCCTAGATTCACCTATGCATACCAGTGCATTCTGGGAAATCGTAGTGTGGCAGCCACACACTGGGATTTGTTTTGATGTGTTCTCCCCCTACTCACTGGGGATTCTCTGCAGTCTATCTAACCGGGATCTCTCACGTACTCGTCGCTGGGGGCCTTTCGCCTTGCATGGTTTCCAACCAATCACCCAGATTAAATTCTCCTAAGACTCACACCTCTTGTTCGGCTGCTAGGGTGACCCTAAAGGTGAGGATCCCCCTTGCATTGATCTCACACGCTACTCCATAATGCTCTCTCATCCCTGGACACTAGCCAGTGCCCTCCATCTCAGTTCAGCTCACACTGCCTAACTCCCTGTCCTCTGTTCTTAGCCCATTCACTTCCTGTCCTACCCCCTGCATGTCCAAGAAACTGGAACAACTGGTTTTGCCCATAATCTCCCCCACTCACTGATAAGGCTGCATGGCTTTTCTAATACTTTTCTGTATCTGTAACTCCTGCCTTTCCAGTATGCCAAATTAGGTACCGCGAGACATTAAAATGAGGCAATATGTCCTGGACACTCAGGGCTTAATTCAGACTTGATTGCAAGCCACATTTATTAGCAGATGGACAAAACCTTGCTGCACTGCAGGTGGGGCAGATGGAAAATGGGCACTGAGAGTTACATTTTGGTCAGTTAAATTGTTTCTGTGCAGGGTAAATACTGGCTGCTTTATTTTTACACTGCAATTTAGATTTCAGTTTGAACACTCCCCATCCAAATCTAACTCTCTCTGCACATGTTACATCTGCCCCACCTGCAGTGCACATGGTTTTGCCCATTTGATAAAAATGTGCTTTGCGATCGAGTCTGAATAAGGCCCTAAGAGGTCAACAAGGACAGTACGGATTGTGTTGGGTGAGTACGGATGGTGTAATAGTTAGCATTACTACCTAACAGCACTGCGGTGTGGGGTTTGATGCCTACTACGGGCCAGCATGTAACATAGTAACACAGTAACATAGTAATTAAGGCTGAAAAAAGACGTTAGTCCATCAAGTTCAACCTATCTAAATTGTAACTACTGACTTGAGTAAGTCATATCTATAGGAATCCGTTAGTGGCCAAAAATGCATCCAGTTTTGATTTAAATTCACTAACAGTAGTTGCTGTAACCACCCCCACCGGCAATGAGTTCCAGAATGTTACTGCTCTAATGGTGAAGAATCCTCTTCTTAATTCAGTAACAGTAATCGCTGTAATCACCCAACCGGCAATGAGTTCCAGAATTTTACTGCTCTATTGGTGAATAATCCTCTTCTTAATTCAGTATGGAATTGATTTCCTCGAACCTCGGTACATGCCCGCGTGTCCTAAGTATAGGCCTGTTAGTGACCAATCATCTCCCAGTTCCATATGATTCCCAATCCTGTATTTGAACATACTAATCATATCACCTCAACCTCCTTTTCTCCAGTGAAAACATATTCAGCCTGGTTAACCTATCTTTGTATTCAAGTGATTCAAGACCTTTTACTAGCTTAGTTGCCCTTCTCTCTATCTGTTCCAATTAATTTATGTCCTTCCTAAGGTGCGGTGCCCAGAACTGAACACAGTATTCCAATTGTGGTCTCACCAATGCCTTGTAAAGAGGCACTATCACATTGGCATCCCTTGAATCCATGCCCCTTTTAATGCATGCTAGTGTGCAGTTTGCTTTGCTGCTGCACTTGAACAGTGTGCACTATCACCCAATTTTTCATCTATGATGACCCTCAAGTCCTTCTCTACAGCAGAATTTCCTATAATAACGCCATTTAGCCTATAAGTAGATCGTTCATTTTTTGTTCCCATAATGAATTACTTTACATTTTTCAACGTTAAACTGCATTTTCCACCTTTCCGCCCAACTTTCCATTTTATTTAAGTCACTTTGTAGTGTTTCCACATCCTTTTCTGAGTTAATTTCCTTACTCAATTTTGTGTCGTCTGCAAATATTGCCATTTTACTCACTATGTCACTTCCAATATCATTAATGAATATATTAAACAAGGTGGGTCCCAATATTGAACCTTGTGGGACTCCACTTTGGACCTTATCCCAGCTGGAATGTATGCCATTTACTACCATTCTCTGTCCCCGATTGTGCAACAAGTTTTTAATCCAATTACATATTTTATCTCCTAACCCTAAATTACCTAGTTTCATTAATAACCTTTTATGAGGCACCGTGTCAAAAGCTTAGTGAAATCAAGCATTATTACATCAACAGATTTCCCTAAATCCAGCCCTCTTTTGACCATTTCCTCACTCAAACATACAGTTTGGGAGCCATCAAAAAGACAAGCATTTAATCTGTGGGAGATCTTCTGAAGATTCTTCCATTGTAAATACCGAAGCAAAAAATTTATTGAATAATTCCGCTTTCTCTTTTCCTCCTATTACCAGGGTACCCTGTTTATTTTTTAGTGGGACAATATTTTCCTTCCTTAACCGTTTTCCGTTTATATAACTAGAATTTTTTGGAATTAGATTAGGATTAAGTTTGTGCGTGTAAATTTGTGTGTGTACATGGGCCATATGGTTCTTATCATTTGAATATCACAGAACAGCAAAAAAATAAAAATACATATAAATATCTCATTTATTTGTTTATTGTACTTGTATGCTAAAATACATACAGGGTGGAGACAATTCCCATCCACACTGTGGTTAACCCCTAAAGGGGTTAAAACATACAAAGGAAGAAATTAGTATAACATTTAAAAAATATAAATACAGAGTTAACAACAACACCAAGTAACGAAGAGACCGTAAAATCGGCCCCTGCTACAATCTGGTATTTTACAACTCAAGATAGTGTTACATGATAACAGTGAAAACAAGCATTGCTCAGCAATGTAGTACTGATATTTGTCCTTTGCTCAGTAATTATGTCTCTATATTAAAAAACCTTGAGAGAAAATAAATTTCCCTGCTAGCTTCAAAGGGTGGCTACAGGTGTAAAGGGTGTAACTAGATACCCAATTAGCGACATTGACACAATCGAGACACAATGTGTAGATCAGTCTTTTTTAGAACCACCAGCAGGAGCCGGGCCCTGCGAAACAACCCGGGTACACCTGACAGACACAATGACGACAACAGAGACACTAGGGTCCAACAAAAACAAAAGGAAACTCACAACACTAGAAGAGGATGTAGAGGAGGAAGGAACAGACACAAAAAGAAACAAGACACAGACCACTCCCAGGGACCACAAACCAAAAATACAGACAGTACTGGGATTTTCAACATTAGCAACCTCACACTTGAAGAAAGACATATAACCCTTCTCAACAAGGGTTTAAAATTCGCACCAACAGCACGACTAGACAAATTCCAGACATACATCGATTTACACAAATTCACTAGAAAACTAGCCCTTGCCAAATACCACCACAAACCCCCACCGCAATACGCCAAAAAGGACACAACAGACACATACAGACACTCAGAACTAAGACCAGCTTCTAAATTTTATCCACAACACATGAGAGGACATCTGGTCGACACATTCGAAACATTGGTAACACACGATTTGGAGAACCTCAACATTAAAACACACAAGAGACACCTGAACCTCACCAAACGTGAATTAGAAACTATGAAAGAACTCAGGGACAATAAAGATATTACTATAAAACCGGCAGACAAGGGGGGAGGGATTGTTATTTTGAACACACATGACTATACAAAAGAAGCTTTAAGGATCCTTTCAGACACCGAAACATACAAATCCCTCACAAAGAATCCAACAGACACATTTCAGCATGACTTAAGAACTCTGCTGCAAGAGGGTAGAGAGAAAGGCATATTGAATGAAAAGGAACACACCTTCCTTGACAACACCAACCCAGTTATCCCCGTCTTTTACTATCTCCCAAAAGTGCACAAAAACACAGAACACCCACCAGGCCGTCCCATAGTATCCGGTATACATTCACTCACATCCAACTTATCTCAGTATATAGACAGATTTCTACAACCATACGTAAACACACAGAAATCATACATAAGAGACACAACAGACATCATCAGAACACTACAAGACATAGATTGGCAAGACTCATTTTGGATTTGCACCAGTGACATCACCTCTCTATACTCAGTGATCGACCACAGTCAAGGAATAGAAGCCACCAGACATTACCTAGAACAAGACACAACACTACCCAAGGATCAGACACAATTCATTTTAGACTGCATAACACATATCCTGGAACACAACTATCTATGGTTCAATGACACATATTACAAACAGATCAAAGGGACCGCTATGGGCACCAGATTCGCCCCCAGCTACGCCAATCTGTTCATGAGCTGCTGGGAAGACCGCCACATCTGGACAGATGGCGGGCTGGAGGAGAATCTGGTGCTCTGGCGACGGTATATAGATGATATCATTTTCATTTGGAGGGGGACAGAGAGTAGCTTGAAAACATTCCTGGAACACATAAACCATAACCAAAACAATCTCATTTTCACTACGGATTACAGTAAAACTCAGGTCCATTTCTTAGACATAACCATATTCATAAAAGACAATAAAATCAATACCAAGGTATACCAGAAGCCTGTAGATGTGAATAGTTACATCATTTCCACCAGCGGACATCATCCCAACTGGCTATCAGGCATCCCTTTCAGCCAATTCCAAAGAGCAAGACGCAATTGCACAAACATCGAAGATTTCCAAACACAATCAGATATACTTAGCACACAATTCAGAGATAAAGGGTATGACAGTGACAAGATACAAGAAGCATACAAGAAAGCCAAGACACTAGACAGAGATACTCTGCTCACATACAAAAATAAAGATAAAGACAACGAAGACCAATTCAAACTGACATTTATCACCAAGTACAACACCGACAATAGATTATTCTACAACATCATTAAAAAGCACTGGCACATACTTCTAGAAGATGAGACACTAGGAGATATCCTACCTGACAAACCTAAAATGATATATAGAAAATCATCCGACCTCAAAAGAACACTGACTAAAAACCATATTAAAAACCAAGAGAGACAAACCAAAAATAAAGGCTTCTACCACTGTGGGAGATGCAAACTATGCAAATTAGGACACATGACTACAACCAAAAAGATTGAGACTTTTGAATCAACAGTGACAAAAGACGAGTTTAAGATCACAGAACACATTACCTGTGACCACATGGGGGTAATATATCTGGCTACCTGCCCATGTGGTCTACAGTATGTAGGTAGGACGACAAGAAAATTAAAAATCCGAACCGCAGAACATGTGAGGAACATCACAAAAGGAGTAGAAATACATAGCCTTTCGAAGCACTTTAAAGAGATCCACAATAGTAACCCCATAGGATTAAAGATCGTGGGAATTAAATTGGTATCTAAAAACTGGAGAGGGGGCGACTATATCAAAACCATAAACACAGAAGAGCTTAAATGGATCTTTACATTAAGGACCATGATACCAAGAGGGCTTAATGCCGATAACGAAATCAGATCAATAAGCCACTACTGATCACTTTACCATGACATACTAATCCGGAGGTTCCCGGCGGGCATATTCTGGCCCCCTGTCACCCCCGGTCTTAAAAGCAATACCTGGTCCACCTTCCCACCCCCCAAGCCCAGGACTACCTATGGTGCACTGACTCTCATGTACAGGCATTAAAGACCCTCCTAGGAGGCCATCAATACTGATGCCACATAGAAATTTTTATGCAAAATCCTGAAACACTATTATAACTAAGCGCTTTTTACCCCAATTGACCATGATGTGACTGTATGATATACTACACGCTTGTTTTATAATCACCCAACATATGGGCATAACATCTATGAACAGCAGACAGTTTGATAAAACTTTCGGGCACTTGCCCTTATCCAAGATGGCCACCGTGACGATGTGCGTCACGACCAAAAAGGGTTAAACACCCAGGACTAATTCACTGCCAACATCACTCCCTGAAGAAGACCCAGACGGGTCGCAACGCGTTGGAGGACATTCACTCTTTACTACACGTTCACCGCAAGTCTCCTCCCTTTCGGGAGTAGAGCGCACGGCAGAAGCCGGGACTGCAGACTTGGGTGCAGGGAGATCGCGTCATCCGCGTCATCCACACCCGGAAGTCGAGCCCCGTGCTGAGTTCGTGGAGCCCGGCAGGACGTGCGGACACGGCGCCGTCCTGAGCCGCAACAGGATCGCGGATAGAGAAGAAAGGAACGAGGATCGGACTCACCATCAACCACAGGTTAGAGGTGCACTGCGGGCGGTACGGGACGCCAGCCCCCCGCACCACCGGCCTGTGACGTTATTCCTCCCACCTTGCCAATCTGACTTTCCCTACCTTTGACATTGTTACCATCTGGGCACATCCTGCATACGGTGGCCAGCACTTTGCCGCCACCCAGGTGCAGTGCACTTGCGCCCCTGACTTTTTGTTCCCCTGTTCTCTGGCACCATGTACCATCTGCTAGCCTAATTCGCTAGGCGAGCCACCCGTTGCTGCCACCCCAGTGCATAACCTTGCACCCCTGAGAGCTGTGGGACATTAACATCATCTCAGAGTGCTGTTGCAGCACCCCCCCCCCCCCCCCTATCACCACTTGTGCCTATTACTGCACCCATACTGTTAATTGTTAATAAATCTCTTTTCTATCACCATAACCTTCTCATATTCATTGCTTGCCACTACACACACCCTTAGCGCCACCTCAAAAAAAACCCTATCCACAATTTCTATTACTACAGGGGGCCAGACCCCCCCCTGTTTCTTGAGGTACAGCAGCTTGGGTTTGTGTAACACACCAGTAAGTTCCCTGGGACCAGCGCCAACCAATAGCACACCTGTCCAAAGGAAGAAATTAGTATAACATTTACAAAATATAAATACAGAGTTAACAACAACACCAAGTAACGAAGAGACTGTAAAATCAGCCCCTGCTACAATTTGGTATTTTACAACTCAAGATAGTGTTACATGATAACAGTGAAAACAAGCATTGCTCAGCAATGTAGTACTGATATTTGTCCTTTGCTCAGTAATTGTGTCTCTTATTCTGGTTCACTCTTTCTGACAAAATCCTTCTTGGACAAAACCATGTGCACTGCAGGGGGGCAGATGTAAAATGTACAGAGATAATTAGATTTGGGTGAGTTATTTTGTTTCTGTGCAGGGTAAATACTGGCTGCTTTATTTTTACACTGCAATATAGATATCAATTTGAAGTAAAACCCCATCCAAATCTAATTCTCTCTGCACATTTTACATCTGCCCCACCTGCAGTGCATATGGTTTTGTCCATCTAAGAAGGATTTTGTCAGAAAGAGTGAACTAGAATAAGGCCCGTGTCTCTATATTAAAAAACCTTGAGAGAAAATAAATTTCTCCGCTAGCTTCAAAGGTTGGTTACAGGGTGTAAAGGGTGTAACTAGATATTTGTAGGCCCCATAGCAAAAAGTGTAAGGGCCCTTATGGTAAAAAAATGTATATAACACAAGTAACATTGACAGGGAAGGTGGGCCCCTTTCAGATCTGGGCCCCATAGCAGCTGCACTGCCTGCACCTATGCTAGTTACGCCCTTGAGTTCACACCCAATTATAGACACGACACAAGGTGCCAACACATTAATTGCAAGTTTCTACTGTGAAACAACAGTACAGTTTGCAGGAGGCCTCCAAAAACCCGTAGCCCAGCAGCTCTTGTGTAACAACTACAACTCCCAGCATGCCCCGCGGTTTACTGGGATCTGTATTGACACAATTGCGGCAGAGCAACAAGATTCAGAAGACCTGCAGTATTTAACCATTTAGCAAGATTTACTAGTGAGGAGTACATACACTGTATGCATACAAATATCTCATTTGGCCCCAACAACACTAATACACAACAATAAAAATTACATAAATAAAATAAATAAATAGTTATTAAATAAACATTTGCAAAACAGAGTCTTGCGACGAAGAGAGAAACATTGAAATGCGTAGTTTTAAAGCTCAAGTGATAGAAGGACTCAGCCGGTTTCTCCCGCCACAATATAATGTCGATGGTCCAATAGATTGCAGTGTTCTGACAGGTTCTACCAGCGATGTCCCACAGCTTCTTCTCAGGAGGTCCTCATGTCCATAGTGACCTAGTGGTTGTCAAACAGGGCACTTTGCGCCCGTTTTAATGCTGGAGATTTGAATATGACTCCAGATGACAATCTCCTGGGAGTATCACCCAATCTGGTGAATGTCCAATAGGGTCCATCTGTTTAAATTGCAAGAATACCAAAGTAGACATTGTTGGAGTTGATATATTGGACGTTTGTAGTTTCGGTGGAAAGAATATCTCCTTCCTCAAGATTGAAAAGTCCACCTTGGTAGATAGGTTGGGTCCAGGAGGAGTCCGACGGGATCTCGCAAACCGTTTTGGTTGATGTGAGGATGGGCGCCTCAATTTTGTCGTAACCTTTTCGACTGACCGAGTGGGTCAGGTCTTTGTCTTTCATGTCCAAGCAGTTCATCCCTGTGAACACCACCTGGGTGTAAACAAAGTAGAGGCCGTCTTTTGGAATGATCATTTTGTTATCCTCGAGAACGATATCCGTATCCTTGAAGAAATTCAACGTGGCAGATTGCTGCCAGATTATTTCGCCTCCTGTTACTACCCCTGCAAAGATCAAGGAATACATACATGTTAGGTACAGGTTACCCCAACAGGGAACATGCAGAGATAAGAGCTGCTCATGGTGGTTCAACGATAAGGGCCCATTTATCAACGAGTGGTAAAATTCGAGGATGATATATAACTTGAAGCATATGATAAGTGATGCGCCGGCCAATCAGCTCCCTACTGTTATTTTTCAAAAATGTGACAGTTGGGAGCTTATTTGCTGGAGCATCATTTTACATACGCAGCAAGTATTATCACTCACTGTGAGTTTTATCACTCTTTGATAAATGAGCACCAGAATGAGAAGGTCGGAGAAATCACTTACCTCGCATATGGGCAGCTACTCGCTTTCCGGCCATTGCCTGGGTTTGCGGTACAGACTCTGTAGAAATACAAATAAAAAATCACATTAACACATTGGACTTTTGTGCAATCGTATTTGCAGCTTGTAGCTATTATAGCTGGCACTATATATACTCTAAACAGCGAGGAACCGTTACATACATATACTGTACCTACTATAGGGACTATACTAATATACTAATATACTATATACTATACTTTCTGAGTGCATCTTTAACAAACCATGCTGCAATACAAGGGCAGTAAATACCTTTATTCAAATTGCATGCAGGGTCAATACTGTCTGCTTTTGCATGCAGCCCTAATGCGGCACACCTTTATTAGTATACTGTGCAGTTGCATTGTGGTTGTGCCAAGTTTTGGGCATAGCTACTTTTGTTTGCTTTTTTCACAATCAGCATCTATGAGGTAAATTTACTAAGATGGCAGTTCTGTTGAAGATGAGATGATGCTGACAGCAAACAGATTCTACTTATTTTTTAGCACCTTCTAAAAGATAATAGATAGAGGGCCAGATGCACTAAGCTTCCAAAATGATAAAATGGAGATAAACAACCAGCCAATCAGCTCCTGCCTGACATTTTTCAAACATGGTTTGTGACATGGCAGGCAGGAGCTGATTGGCTGGTTGTTTAACACTCTCCATTTTATCACTTTTGAAGCTTAGTGTATCTGGCCCAGTATCTGAGTATCTTCAATATAACAATCATCTTAGTAAATTAATTCTATGTGTTTTACCTAACTCTAACTCTTCTATGAAACATATAACTGGTGCAACTGGAGTTATCGGGCGCCATTTAGCAATGCATGTGTTATACCTCTATTGCAAACAGCACAGCATTTGCAGTTTGCTTATTAAAGCTTGTTTACATCTCTCCAGTCCCTGGGTAACAAAGATTTCAGCGTGGAACCAAACTTACCTAAATAACTCTTGATGTGAAGGACTTCCGGCATCTGAAATTCCTCCTATAACAAACATACAGAAAACCAGTCAGTGACAAAGTGGTGTGCGGTGATTCAGGCACAGAGCTGATCTCACGGATCATTCTTATCTCCTTCCTGTATTATACTGGGTAGGTACAGGAGGAAGTACTTCCTTATATTAGCTTGGTAACCCGGTATTACGAGGATTAGTCGTCCGCCTCTGTTGGAAAGTTCAGTGCTGATCGCATTAGGCAACTTGTAGTGCTGCAGCTGCTGTAGAACTACAAGTACCAGCATTACTTGTAGACTTTTCTGGACCTCTGGTGGACAGCAAGACTGGAATCCCCCTTCCATGTCTCTTAAAGTTTTATTATAAATTGGTTGCAACTATTATAGTACCCAGAAGTGTGCTAACAGCGCAGATACAATGCAGATCTATATAATTAATATTATTATTAATACAAATGGATAATTATCAGCAGGAGTTTAGTCTGGAGGCATTAGGGAGACACTCACCTTATTTGTAGTGGGGATGATCTGAAAGTGGAGAAGAGTCAGGATGATAGTGGCTCCCAGCAAGATGATGAAGGAACAGATGCTCAGCCAATGGTACCAGGGTGTCCGACTCCTCTGCACGTGCTGCAGCAGAGGTTCCTCAGTGCGTACCTGTGTCAGCTCCATCTTACTGTGTTTTGTTTTGACTTTTTCCCTTGTATGAATTGTACTATTCCCTTTATATTGTCCTGGGGCTGGTTGTGCTGCTTTTGGAGGTGGATTCTGCTTTTTAACTGCATCTGTCACCTGCAGCAATATAAAGCCGGGCTCCAGAATTTCCCCAGTGACATCAGGCTCTGGCTCCTCCCACTGCATTGGTGGAAAATGAAATAACCGATTTGAAAGAGAAACTCCTCAGCAGGAAAAGCAACGTCGCTGCAATCCTGGAACACAAAGAGACTTCTGCTTTATTTTCTGCATTTTTTTTTTTACTGGTGTTATTTTTAGACAGGAGCAGGTCTATGGTGTAACCCGGGTTGTAATTGCTAATTAATGCAAATGATGACTGTCCGTAGAGTTCCTAAAATAGCCTTGAAAATATTAGTTTGTGTCTGAGCCATGGGGAACTAATTGGTTAATGATTCATCTGTGTTCAAGCAGGGATATCTGATTGTGCACAGTTGTTGCACGTTTCTCTTTATTCCCTGGTCACAAACATTTTTTAAAGCGTTAATAATAATAATTTGCTAGATAAGCTCTATAACCGAGTGTATCTAGCACAGTGCCAGACAGCGGTGTAGCTAGGTGCCACATTGCCCGGAGCAAGGGCATGCTTTGCCCCCCCCGCCACCCTATTACATTATTATATATGCACCCCCAGGCTTCTCACCCTGTATAATAATAATAATACCAACATGACCCCACAGGCTGCTCCCTCTGTATAGCAACAGGACACCACAGGCTGCTTCCCCTGTATAATAACGGCACCCCACAGGCTGCTCCCCCTGAATAATAACAGGACCCCACAGGCTGCTCCCCCTGTATTATAACAGGACCCCACAGGCTGCTCCCCTGTATATTAACAGAACCCCACAGGCTGCTCCCCCTGTCTATCAACAGGACCCCACTGGTTGCTCCCCCTGCCTATCAACAGGTAACCACAGGCTGCTCCCCCTGTCTTACCCAGGGCTGGTGCAGCCAGGTCAGCGCCCCAGGCCATCCCTTCCCCCCTCCATTCCCCTCCTCTCCGACCCGGTTCAGGGAGGGTAGGTGGATGCGGCCACTCCATGGCAGGGGGGGGGGGGGGGGAGTTGCGGGCCGTGGAGTTTGCCGTGATCAACCTCCTGGCAGCATGGCAGTGGTAGCACTGTGGACAGCCCTCACCCCCATGGCGGCACTGGGTGGGCAGCGAGGAAACGGGACATGGGTGGTTAGGGGGTGATCGCCTCTGAACCGGCCTGGACAGGGGGGGGCAGGCAACGCTCACCTGACTCCAGAGGGGTCCATGCAACAAAGTGCCACCCTCCATTCTCGACGCCAGACAGTGGACACGTGGCAGGCAGCAGTCAAGTCCGTGGAACGCACAGCCTGTGTTCGACACAGGCTACTTCCTGCTAGCCCCCTACATCCAGTCCACAACCCCACTACCAATCCCTCTGTACCGGCCTCCTGCACTAGACATGTCCTCAGTGCAGGAGGCCGGCGGCCAGTTTTCTGTACACTTTAGAGTCAGTAAAACTCAGAAGACAGCGGGCGGGCGGTACACAGCAGGGCAGGGATGCCGTTTGCGGTGTGTGGCTCCGGCGCCCTGTGAACTTTCGGTGCCCGGAGCTCGTGCTCCGCCGGCTCGGCCCTAGCTACACCTTTGGTGCCAGATTGAGGTCTAAATGGGCCTGGAGCTGAAAATTATCAAAGGCCTATTATGCGCAATAATAGGGGTTGTGGGCAGCACTTAATAATGTTGGGGCGTGACCAGTGTTCTGGTTGGGTCTGCTCATGGGTGTGTCTCTATTTGTGTAAATACTTTCAACTAATTATAAACAAATATTTGTTTGCTATCTTGAAATATCTGAACCTTTTAATGGTCTGAACCAACCACTAATACCGAGTGAAAAAAGAGACTTTTAATAAACGTTTGAAAATTTATGGACTTTACTTTATTTACTTTTAGAAAGTATAAGGATTACTTGAAGGCTTGTTTGACCTAATCCGTAAGGTCACATTAAAGGGCGCCATTTTACAATTGTTTCCCACATATATATATATATATATATATATATATATATATATATATATATATATATATATATCGTATATATTTAGCCAGATCTGTCACTCAACCTCTGTGTAGCTAACGTTCCTGCCCAGCAGGATACACAAACCCGCCTCCCCCCAGGGAAAAGTGTTCTATGTGTATAACGGTCTACACATCCCACCCCCTTGACATCACCTCCCCCTGCCCAGCCAGGGCTACAGTACACGCCCACCTTCCACCATTACTCCACAGCCACCATCCACCATTATTCCCGCACCCCCCCTCCCTTCTGCTAGCAAACCCCCTCGGACACCCACGACCCCCCTCCCACGATTCGCAGCACCCCCCGCGACCCCCCTCCCCCCATTCGCGGCACCCCCCCCCTCCCGCGATTCGCGGGACCCCCGCCACCCCCCCTCCCACAATTCGCGGCACCCCCGCGACCCCCCCTCCCCCCATTCGTGGCATCCCCGGGACCCCTCCTCCCCCCATTTGCGGCACCCCGCGACCCCCCCTCCCCCCATTCGTGGGACCCCCCGCGACCCCCACTCCCCCCATTCGCGGGACCCCGCAACCCCCCCTCATGCGATTCGCGGGACCCCCGCGGCTTCTCCATCACGTGATTCGTGGGACCCCCGCGACCACCCCCCTCCCGCGACTCACAGAACCCCACAGCACCTCCGGCGCCCCCTCCCGCGATTCGCGCCCCCTCCGTGACACACCCCCTGCGATTCACACACCCCTCCCATGATTCACGACACCCCCCGCATCCCTCCTCCCACCCTACCCTTATTCGCGGGACCCCCGCGACCCCCCCATCCCGCGATTCGCGGGACCCCCGCGACACCCCCCTCCCGCAATTTGCGGTACCCCCGATATCGATATCCTAACATGCTTGCGGATTGAGGTGACACTCCAGTTGTAAAAAAAAATACTGAAAGCCAAAACTTGGTAGACAACATTTCAGCACCTTTTATGTGGTCACCTAAATTTACCACACCATATACCCCTTATACAAATCATGCAACACAATAGTAACCCCTTATACTATACTTGCCTCTTGCGCATTATGCCAGATGGAATGAGCCAAAATTCACACCGACTGAGCCAAAATTCACACAATGGCACACGGATTGAGTCAAAATTCATGTTATGCCACACAGATTAAGGCAAATTTAAATTTTACCACATGGATTGAGCCAAAATACACACTATACCAAACGGATTGAGCCAAAATTCACAATATGCTTCACAAAGAGGGACATTGCGCGCCAAAGGCGTGCATTAAAAATTTACACCATAATGCCTATTACATGTTAAGTCACACACCATAATTTCCATTATGTATTATGCCAAACACCATAATGGCTATTTTAAAATGATGCTACATACTGTAAATGCTGCTTACCTAGGTGCCAAGGGGGAATACATGCTCGCGGTAACTGGGGGACAGCCGCCGGGCAGAAGTGACAACCATTGACAGCCGGGTATAGAGTGGGGGGCTGCCCGGCTGTATTCAGAGCACTGCAGGTCCCGGCTATTTGAAATAATACCCCTTTCACACCAAATGCAGGGATTTACCTGGGGATATAGTTCCAGGATTATGCAGGGACATTCCCGGGCTGACCCCTTTTACACCAGCCTAGTCCCTGCATTTTCTGGTGCGAAGGGAAGAGAAAACCACCCCCCCTCCCTCAGCCCCCTTTAACCGGCTATATCGTTTAACCTGCTATTTCTTATACCAAATAACTCATTTACATGTGATTTTGGTCCCATGAAACTGGGCCGTTTGGTTCCAGAGAAATCTGCCCTCAAAGAACATGAGCAGCCATGAAATTACATTTCAGAAATAAAAAAATCAGTTTATCCGCAATATCTCTGGAACCAATTAATCCATATGAACCAGCCTGGTATCAGAATGAAGGCCCAGCGATTTGAGTTCAAATGAGGTTCTGTGATGCCAGGAGGGGGAACTGGCAGCCGTTGGAACTGGGTGAGGGTCGGAGTTAGTGGGTGTTATCCTATAGGGCAAAAGTTCCAGCTTTGCCCGGCGTTATCTCCAGGTCCCGGGGGCTAGCGATGCAGGGCAGGGCTCATTGGAAAGCCCCAGTCTTCATCTAGAAAATGGGCCTATTTGGAAAGTGGGCCTGGAGCTGCAGCTCCATCAGGTCCATTGTTAATCCAGCCTTGCAGGCTGCATATTGGTTTATCTAGAGTGCAGGTTGCCAAGCCAGCCATTTTCCTTCCAAATACCCCAGATATTACAAAACTGTTCTGGTTTTGGGCACAATCCTGTTGTCCACGCAACCACCTTAATGTCCCGACCTGTCACATATCCTAGGAAGTCCAATCTGCCCCATCTCCATTGCCGCTGCACAGTTTAATTACACGTGTTGTGTTTTTTAGTAGAGAACATGAAATTTCTTTAAGCTCATTGTGTCCTTGCTTGACCATGTTTCCTGAGGAGACCATGAAGAGGACAATGACTGTGAGATCCCAATACTGTTTTGGTTTTTGTTGTCCTGATTTTTGAAACATTTGGCATTGGTGCTTTCATGTCAGATGCCTTTTCTTTCAGGGTCAATAAGCTTCCAGCCTCCTCCGTGTGCAGACAACGGAGAATTCAGATGGGTGGGAGCCTTTGATTTTTTGGAATTTAAATGAGCGAGGAATTTGCTCCACCAAATCTGTGGAATAAAACCCCAACCAAACATAAAAAGTAAAAATGAGATATAAAAACTGTCATTAGCAAATTACTAAATAAATTCATAGTGAACAAATACATACATTTTGATGGTTGTGAGAATATAGCCAAAGCCATTGATCTCTATCTATAGAGCTTGTCCTGGCCAGCAGGAAGACTGAGGCCAGGTACACTCTACAGGTGGCCAACTGTTGTGAGCGCTTGGCCCGAGTTCCTATCTGCATGGACCAGTGGGGATTAGCCATACACATACGAAAGATGGAGTGATATATCAATCCGGCCTTCATTTACACTGCACAGGGTCAGTAGCAATAGCTGTCGGCCCTGCTGTCTGAAAGATGTCACTAGTGTGATACCCAGCCAGTGCTGGGAGTGAAGCAAGAATGGTACACCAGGCTGTCTCATCACAAACAGTCTGGACAGGGTTATCACGGCAATCTCATTTAATTCCAATTCCAATTAAACACAATTCTGACCCTAACTCTCTCTAACTACCGTCCTATCTCTCAGCTCCCATGCCTCTCCATGCCTCTGGAGTGACTTGTCTACTCTCGTCTCACACAATTTCTTAACTCTCACACCCTATTAGACCCACTTCAGTCAGGCTTTCACTCTCAACAATCCACTGAGACAGCACTGACTAAAGTGGTGAATGATCTGGTAACTGCTAAGTCTAAAGGCCATTATTCACTACTTATTATTCTAGATCTTTCTGATGCATTTGACAATGTGGATCACACTCTTCTCTTACAAACTCTATTCTCCCTTGGTCTTAATGATACAGCCCTTTCCTGGATCTCATCTTACTGATCTGATCACTCTTTCAGTGTTCACTTCTCTGACTCTACCTCCTCTTCACTACCTCTATCAGTCGGAGTTCTGCAAGGCTCAGTCTTAGGTCGACTGCTTTTCTCAATCTATACTTCCTCTCTTGGCAAACAAATCATCTATTTTGGATTTCAGTATCACTTATATGCGGGTGATACTCAAATCTATCTATCATCCCCAGAGTTGTCCCCAGAGGTTTTGGGCCGAGTCTCTGAATGTCTCTCTGCCATTTCATCTTGGATGCCAACTCAAACTCAAACGGAATTACTTATATTCCCACCAGCCAAGAACAGTTACCATTCTGATATCTTCCCCTCAAGCTCGTTGCTTAGGGGTCATCCTCGACTCTGAGCTGTCCTTTCTTCGCCACATTCAATCTGTCTCCAAATCATGTTACATGCATCTAAAAAACATATCCAAAATACGACCGTATCTCACACAAGACACTACTAAATCTCTTATCCATGCACTCATTATATCCCGCATTGATTATTGCAATAGTCTCCTAACTGGTCTTCCCAATAACAGACTCTCACCACTGCAATCCATTCTAAATGCTGCTGCTAGGCTGATCCTTGCAAGATGCTCATCGTCTGCTGATCCGCTCTGCAGTTGGTTGCCTGTATCTTCCCCTATTCAATATAAAACACTTCTACTCGCATATAAAGCTATTAACCATACAGCACCAGCATATATCTCCTTACTTATCACAAAATATCTCCCATCTCGACCACTCCACTCTGCACATGATCTGCGTCTCTCTTCTGCACGGATCACCAGCTCCCATTCACTATTACAGGACTTTCATCGGGCTGCTCCCATCCTATGGAATGCCCTTCCATCCTCAATAAGACTCTCCGCTAGCCTCAAAACTTTCAAGCGTTCCCTGAAAACTCATCTCTTCAGGCAAGCCTATCATATGTATATACAGCACACATAACCCCCCCCCCGAGGCACTATGGGGCTATATGTCCTGGACACTTAATTCAGACTTGATAGCAAGGCACATTTATTTGCAGATGGACAAAACCTTGCTGCACTGCAGGTGGGGCAGATGTAACATGGGCACTGAGAGTTAGATTTGGGTAAGTTATATTGTTTCTGTGCAGGGTAAATACTGGCTGCTTTATTTTTACACTGCAATTCAGTTTCAGTTTGAACGTTCCCCATCCAAATCTAAAACTCTGCACTTGTTACATCTACCCCACCTGCGATCAAGTCTGAATTAAGCCCTTAGAGGTCATCAAGGACAGTACGGATTGTAATGGGGCAGTACAGATGGTGTAATAGTTAGCATTACAACCTCACAGCACTGCAGTGGGGTTTGATTCCTACTACGGTCCTGTGTGGAGTTTGTATATTCTCCCCATTCTTGCATGGGGTTCCTCTGAGAACTCCAGTTTCCTCCCAGGATGCACAAAATGTACTTGTGGTTTAACTGGCTCCCAACAAAAATTACCCCTAGCCAGTAGCGCACGCAGGGGGGTTTCTGAGTACCCAGAAACACCCCCCCAGGAGTCTAAGGGTCCTAGCAGCGGCTTAGCTAGGATTTTTGCGCCCCCCCGCCATTATAGGAGGCGCCGCCCCCCCCTAGGTCTTCCAAGAGTTAAACACACCCCTTCTTACCCCCCTGCCGCCGCCGCATTCCCGCAGCGCAGATCTCCTCCAGGCTCCGGACCGTCTCCTCCTGACATAGAGTGCTAATGAAATAATACCATCACAAAATGGCTGCCCCCTAATAACAGACAGATTTTAAGGATGCTAGAGGAGGCCGCCGCCTCCTCTAGCATCCCTACAAAAAGTGTCTGCTGTTAGGGGGCAGCCATATTCTGAGGGGCGGTTTTCAATAGCACTGTACATCAGGAGGAGACGGTCCGGAGCCTGAAGGACTGGAGATCTGCGCTGCGAGAATGTGGCGGTGGTGGCACGAGGAGGGGTAAGGGGGGTTATTAACTGTCCGAGGGCGGGCGGATGGGAGGGGGCCGCGCTGTCTGCCCACATGTCCCGGCCAGCCTTACACAGCGTAACATAGCCCCGCAGCGGAGACCGGCGCCCATAGTTACTCAGCGCCTCCCCGCCATGGCGGGGGCTGCGGGGCTATAGTTACGCCCCTGGGTCCTAGGCTGAAAGCTGAGGGTCCCCTCTTTCCATGGGTCCAAGAATTTTAAAAATCGGCCCAGGGGAACCGGAGATATCTGACTTCAAAGCAGTGTTCCCCATCCAAGCCTGTTAATTGCTCTTCCCAGTCAGATATTTAAGGTTCTGTCTGACTTAGAGTTTTTCTGAGGGTATATTACAAAAGCTGGGACTCTCCCCCTTTGAAGGACACTAGTAGCTTGTCTCTACTGTTCCCAGAACCAGAGATATCAGCCTTCCAGCAGCTGGTTACTGCTCCAGCTCCACACACCTGGTATGTAGGAGCCGGACTTGAGGCAAAGCCTAGGGGTAGGCTCCCCTGACAGGGTTTGTAGGGAGCTGATTAGCAGGATAGTCATAGAAGGGGTGTCAAAGGAGAGGGTCATAGGGGGAGGGGCTTAACGGGGTGTTGGAAGGGTTTATAAGCAGGGTTCAGGCGGGAAATAGGGGTCACTGGGAGAATTTTTTTCAACAGCTCAACAGCTAAGCAGCTTTGGCATCTCCCATGGCTTCCCCAGGCGACGCTGATGCGGAGGTATCCGCTGCGCTTGCTGCCCTTAGGGAGGCAGCGGGCACTAGAGGGGCGGATTGGCTGCAGCAGCAGATGTCCGGTCTGCTGGGGGGACTGGGAGCAGCAACGCAAGAGGCGGCTTCAGCGGGCGCACGGCCTCGGAGGTCTAGGCCTCCGGAGCGCTTCAGCCCATCGGTGTCCCCCAGGGTTCAGCGCCGTTCACGGAGCCCCGTCAGGGACCCTCCAGGCCGGGCTGCGGGCCGGGCACCTTCCGCCCGCAGGACCAGGTCTAAGAGGAATCCAGCTAGCAGGCGGAACCCTCCGCGGGGGGGGGGATCCCCCCCCGTGCATGAAGATCCGGCGGTGCGGGGTACTGGACCTGGAGCGGCCGGGCATGCGGTGCATGCCGCTGCCCAGCGCGAGGTGAGTCGTGCCAGGGGGGCAGAAGTACGGGCTGAGGAACGCAGGCCTGGTACACGGAGTGAGCGGCGCCCATCTGGCTCCGCCTCCAGTGAGGTCACGCCGGCTGGCGCTGTACCTGAGGGTCGCGATGACAGGAGAAGAGAGATGCCACCGTCAGCAGATGATGGAGAAGTACCTGGTCCTTCCACATTGGCTGGGGCCCGTCAGGACGCTGGATCTGCGGCTGCTGGGTTCACAGCCCCCAGGCAGCCTGGTGAGTCTGTCTCTATGTCTGTTAATGCTTTAGCGCAGAGTCAGGGGGGGGAGGGTTAGCCCTCCAAGGGGAGATGAGCAGGGGTTTTACTGAATTGTTGAGTGGTTTTGCAGATTGGTTGGCTGGTTTGCGGCAGGGGGCGGGGCCGTCCCCGGCGGCGGCGTGGGTGCCGCAGAATGCGGGCACACCAGCCAGCAGTAGCGTGCCAGTCAGCAGTAGTGTGCCGGTTAGCAGTGGGGTGCCGGCTAGCAGCGGGGTGCCGGTGGCCGGCGGTGGGCAAAGCAGCAGCAGTGCAGGGGCACAAGGGTGCAGTGGGGAGACGCAGGAAGAGAGTGGGAGGCTCAGTGACACTGCAAAAGGGGAGGTGTATGTCTGTTTTGAGGGGCCATTGGGGGCCCACCTGAAGCAAGAAGTGAGGGAGAAGATTTGGAAAGGGGAATACGTGGATATATTTTCACTGCTCCCTTTGGAGCGTTTTAATCTGGATAGGCCCCGTAAGGAGGAGAAGAAGGAGGAGGAGGAACGTCGGCGGTATCGGCTGATACCGCGGTCGTTCACGAACTGGTTACAAGCATTTGCTATTTTAGCTAGCGTGATTGGGGAAAAGGCACCTGACAATTGTTCAGGTTTGTTTTGTTACATGGATGCGATAGGGGAGGCGTACCGTGTGTATGGGGGCCTGGCTTGGCTCCGGTATGATGAACAGTTTAGACAGAGGAAGGCGGTGCGCCCTAACATACGTTGGGACCATAAGGATATTGCTTTATGGTTAAAGGTGACGGCTCCCATGAAAAGCGGGCAGCCCTTTCGTGGGGACGGGGGGGGGCCGAGGGAGGCCACAAACGGGACGGCCATGCAGAAGGGACTCTGTTTTGCCTTCAACGACGGGTCATGCCGGTTTGGGGCAAAATGCAAATTTAAGCATGAATGTTCCTCGTGTGGAGGGACCCATGGTGCAAATAAATGCTTCAGGGGGAAGTCACGGGACGGTAATTCAAAAGGGGGAGACGCCGATTCGGCTGGAAAGGATGCTGGGCTATCTACGTAGATATCCCGACCAGCAGACAGCCGCGTTGTTGGAGGAGGGGTTTAAGGAAGGTTTTAAGATACCTTCCGACGTGCGGGTTTCAGGGGTTTTTAGGAGGAATTTGAAGTCCGCAAGGGAACACCCAGAAGTGGTTCAGGATAAATTGTTTAAGGAGGTACAGCTGGGTCGTATGGCGGGACCTTTTGGGTCGCCACCATGGCCAGATTTGATAGTCTCACCTTTAGGGGTGGTGCCTAAAAAGGAGGCGAATAAGTTTCGTCTTATGCACCATTTATCTTTTCCAAAAGGGGCGTCGGTCAATGATGGCATTGACCCCGACATCTGCTCGGTGGTTTATACACCGTTTGACGCGGCTGTTCAGTGGGTGAAGCGTTTTGGGAAAGGGGCCCGGTTGGCAAAAACTGATATTGAATCGGCATTTCGTTTGCTGCCGGTTCACCCAACTAGTTTGCGTTTGTTAGGATGTTGTTGGGACGGGGAGTTTTTTGTTGATCGATGTTTACCGATGGGTTGCTCCTTGTCGTGTGCTTATTTTGAGGCCTTTAGTTCCTTTTTGGAGTGGGTGGTTAAGGATGTCTCTGGGTGCAGTTCAGTTATTCATTACCTAGATGACTTCTTATGTATTGGTCCTGGGGGGACTGGGGTATGCGACTTGTTGTTGAGGACGGTTGAAAGGGTGGCGGCAGACTTTGGGGTCCCGCTTGCACCTGGTAAGACGGAGGGCCCTGTGACAGTGATCAGTTTTTTAGGGATTGTCATTGATACCGAGAATATGGAGTGCCGCTTGCCCGAGGAGAAACTGCTGGGTTTGAAGGCTGAGGTAGGGAGGGCATTGCTGGTGAAGAAAATTAGATTGCGGGAATTGCAGTCCTTGCTGGGTAAATTAAACTTCGCGTGTCGCATTATGCCTATGGGCCGCATATTCAGCAGGAGGCTGGCAGCAGCGACAGCAGGGGTGGTTTTTCCTCATCATTTTGTCAGATTAGGTAGTGAATTGAAAGGTGACTTGCGGGTATGGGCAACATTTTTGGAGGCTTTTAACGGCAGAGCTTTGTGGATGTCGGACGCATGCGTGGCCACGGAGCTAGACCTCTTCACAGACGCGGCCGGGAGTGGCGGTTTTGGGGCATATTGCCAGGGACATTGGTGTGTAGGCCGGTGGCCTGAGTCTTGGGTGCAGAGGGGCATGGTGAAAAACTTGGCATTGTTGGAGTTGTTTCCTATTTTGGTTGCAGTAGTGGTTTGGGGGGAGTTGTTCCGCAATAGGAAGATTTGTTTTCACTGCGATAATTTAGGGGTTGTCATGGCCATTAACCAATTGTCGGCATCTTCACCGCCAGTGGTCACTATTTTGCAGCAGTTAGTATTGGAATGTCTGGCGTTGAATTTGTGGGTGGTGGCGAGGCACGTCCCCGGTGTCTCTAACGGTATTGCGGATTCTTTATCTCGTTCACAGTGGGAGCGTTTCCGGGAGTTGGCGCCAGAGGCGGACAGGGAGGGGACCGGGTTCCCGAGTCGGCTCTGGGATCTGCTGGACGGGTAGTTGACCAGCTCATCAGGGAATCTTTGGCCCCGAATACATGGTCGGCGTATAATCAGGACTGGCGGAGCTGGTTGGAATGGCGTGAGGTAGCAGGTTTGAAGGAGGATGACGATGAGTTGGCCGTTCTGTTATATATAGGCCATTGTAAGGAGATTGGTTGGTCAGTGGCAAAAATCACGCGCTGCATGGCGGGCTTGGCTTTTGGGTTTCGTGCAGGCGGTAGGCCTGATGTCACTAAGAATTTCCTGATTGCGCAAGCATTGAAAGGTTGGAGGAGAGGCCGTGTGGTACAGGATCAGAGAAGGCCGGTTTCCTTTCAGTTGTTGCAGAATATGGGCGTGAAGTTAGGGGCGGTTTGTAGTTCCAATTTCGAGGAAAGGTTGTTCGGGGTAGCCTTCTCGCTTGCCTTCTTCGGAGCGTTGCGGATAGGCGAGCTCGTGAGTCCAAGTGTGTCCAGGCCGGGGGGCTTGTTGGAAGAGGATGTAGATTTATACTCGGATAGGGTGGAGCTATTGGTGAGGAGGTCAAAGACGGATCAGTTAGGGAGGGGGAAGAGGGTAGTTCTCTTCTCAGTACCAGGGTCGGATATGTGCCCGGTGGCACGGCTAAGGAGGTTTAAGGAAGTCAGAGTGGGCAGGGGAAGTGATCCTTTGTTGGTGCATGCAAATGGGTCCTTTTTGTCACGGTTCCAGTTCACAAGTGTGTTTAGAGCAGTCCTGCGGACGTTGGGCCTCAAGGGGGAGGAATACGCTGGTCACTCTTTCCGTATTGGGGCCGCAACTGAGGCTGCTAGAATGGGGTTTGGTGATGAGTTAATTAAGCGTATTGGGCGGTGGGAATCGTCTCGTTTTCGTTCCTATGTTCGCTTAGGGGATTGTTGAGGTTGACTGTGTGTTTTTCTGTTTTTAGGACAGTCTCCGTGCCTGATTTGGATTTTAGGACATTCATATGTCTTTTGGTGAGCTTTACGGGCGGATGTCAGACCGAACGGCCGCCAGCTGGGTTTGGATAGAGAGGAGGCATTGGTCCGCTGGCTGGGGAAGCGCGGTATGGTATGGAGTGGAGTATTGCAGGAATTTCACCGTTTTGTTCGACTCGATAGGGCTCCCGATATATTAGTGTTGCATGTGGGTGGGAACGACCTTGGGGGCAGGCCATTTAGGGAGTTGATACGGGATATCAAGTTTGATCTCCTGCGTTTATGGGCAATGTTTCCGGAAGTGATCACGGTTTGGTCGGACATTGTGCCACGCCAATATTGGAGGGATGCAAGGTCGGCTGACAAGCTCAATAAGGCACGGATTAAAGTTAACAGGGCGATTGGGCGTTTTATGGCCAGGAACGGGGCTGTGGTGGTGAGGCACAGGGAACTGGAGTCTGGTGCCGGGGCATTTTGGAGAGGGGACGGTGTGCACCTGAATGCTGTAGGGATAGATATTTGGTCTTTGGGACTACAAGAGGGAGTTGAAACAGCGTTCCGGATGTGGGGGGGGCGCACGGGGTTAAGGGTTTAATCCCGTGCTTGGTGGCGGAGGGGGGTCCTCGAGGTTAGTGGCATTGAGGCTTAATTATGCGGCGGGGAGGGCCCCATGAGGGGGCTGGACTCCCCTGGGTGAGGTTAAGTAATGAGCACTGGATGTTGACAATTGGTGCCCTCGAGCCAATCGCTATCGGCTGGGGGTAAGAACTCCTGGAAGTGCTTGAACGTGTGGATAAATTTATTGGGGGCCTCGGGGACCACCTCCGTGGGGAATGTTTTGGTTATTGTTAAACTTGTATTGTTTCAATAAAGATGGCCGCTGTGGCCAATTTTATCCAACAGGAGAGTTGTGTCATTTTTGGGTGGATATATGGGCACAGCGATTAGACAATACCCTGTCATGTAGGAGCCGGACTTGAGGCAAAGCCTAGGGGTAGGCTCCCCTGACAGGGTTTGTAGGGAGCTGATTAGCAGGATAGTCATAGAAGGGGTGTCAAAGGAGAGGGTCATAGGGGGAGGGGCTTAACGGGGTGTTGGAAGGGTTTATAAGCAGGGTTCAGGCGGGAAATAGGGGTCACTGGGAGAATTTTTTTTAACAGCTCCCACCCACCCTCCCTATTTTTAGAAGGTTTTAGGTAAAATAATTGATAGAATGTCTTTTTGTCACAGTGGCCTGTGCGGAGGGGGGTCCTCGAGGTTAGTGGCATTGAGGCTTAATTATGCGGCGGGGAGGGCCCCATGAGGGGGCTGGACTCCCCTGGGTGAGGTTAAGTAATGAGCACTGGGTGTTGACAATTGGTGCCCTCGAGCCAATCGCTATCGGCTGGGGGTAAGAACTCCTGGAAGTGCTTGAACGTGTGGATAAATTTATTGGGGGCCTCGGGGACCACCTCCGTGGGGAATGTTTTGGTTATTGTTAAACTTGTATTGTTTCAATAAAGATGGCCGCTGTGGCCAATTTTATCCAACAGGAGAGTTGTGTCATTTTTGGGTGGATATATGGGCACAGCGATTAGACAATACCCTGTCATGTAGTTTTATATACTCGTTGGCAGATTGCTCTGCCTCCTGAGCTCTGATCCCCTAGTCTCCAGAACCATTTGGTAGGTGGGACTCTCTAGTTTTTAATTCCATTAAAATCAAGCAAGCTGTACTCCCACCAGAAAATTATGAATAATAAGCCCACTCCACTATACACCCCTCCTCTGCGTATTAAACATCCTCTACCACTCTGGAAGTTATGTATCAGGGCCCCTTCATTCAGCCCAATGCCCCCTTCTCCCACCCTATCTCCCACCATCAGTGCAGTAAAGGGATAATTAGTGGAAATTACTGATCCAGGCCCCACATGCTGAGCGGTTGATTTAATACCCCCTACCACCCGCGGGACATCAAAGCTATCCCCACCCGTACAGCTGGAGGATCAGTAGGGGCCCCAATACATTGCTATACCCAGGGGTCTACACTGCTGTTGACGCCCATGTGTATATATATATATATATATATATATATATATATATATATATATATATATATAAAATTAATATACATTTGGTCTATCTATAATACTTTAACTGATACGGCATATACTGGGTCACCTAAGTGTCCATCTCCGTGCTTTGATCCGCCCCTCTGGAAACCCCCTTCTGAAAATCCTGCGTTTGCCCCTGCTAGCGTGTAAGTTTGTGCGTGTACATGGGCTGATGACATGGGCCATATGGTTCTTATCCTGTGAATATCACAGAACAGCAAAAAAAAAAAAAAAAAAAAATACATATAAATATCTCATTTATTTATTTATTGTACTTGTATGCTAAAATACATACAGGGTGGAGACAATTCCCATCTGCACTGTGGTTAACCCCTAAAGGGGTTAAAACATACAAAGGAAGAAATTAGTATAACATTTACAAAATATAAATACAGAGTTAACAACAACACCAAGTAACGAAGAGACCGTAAAATCGGCCCCTGCTACAATCTGGTATTTTACAACTCAAGATAGTGTTACATGATAACAGTGAAAACAAGCATTGCTCAGCAATGTAGTACTGATATTTGTCCTTTGCTCAGTAATTGTGTCTCTATATTAAAAAACCTTGAGAGAAAAGAAATTTCTCTGCTAGCTTCAAAGGGTGGCTACAGGGTGTAAAGGGTGTGACTAGATATTTGTAGGCCCCATAGCAAAAAGTGTAAGGGCCCTTATGGTAAAAAAATGTATATAACACAAGTAACATTGACAGGGAAGGTGGGCCCCTTACAGATCTGGGCCCCATAGCAGCTGCACTGCCTGCACCTACGCTAGTTACGCCCTTGAGTTCACACCCAATTATAGACACGACACAAGGTGCCAACACATTAATTGCAAGTTTCTACTGTGAAACAACAGTACAGTTTGCAGGAGGCCTCTAAAAACCAGTAGCCCAGCAGCTCTTGTGTAACAACTACAACTCCCAGCACGCCGTGCGGTTTACTGGGATCTGTATTGACACAATTGCGGCAGAGCAACAAGATTCAGAAGACCTGCAGTATTTAACCATTTAGCAAGATTTACTAGTGAGGAGTACATACACTGTATGCATACAAATATCTCATTTGGCCCCAACAACACTAATACACAACCATAAAAATTACATAAATAAAATAAATAAATAGTTATTAAATAAACATTTGCAAAACAGAAGAGAGAAACATTGAAATGCGTAGTTTTAAAGCTCAAGTGATAGAAGGACTCAGCCGGTTTCTCCCGCCACAATATAATGTCGATGGTCCAATAGACTGCAGTGTTCTGACAGGTTCTACCAGTGATGTCCCATAGCTTCTTCTCAGGAGGTCCTCATGTCCATAGTGACCTAGTGGTTGTCAAACGGGGCACTTTGCGCCCGTATTAATGCTGGAGATTTGAATATGACTCCAGATGACAATCTCCTGGGAGTATCACCCAATCTGGTGAAAGTCCAATAGGGTCAATCTGGTTAAATTGCAAGAATACCAAAGTAGACATTGTTGGAGTTGATATATTGGACGTTTGTAGTTTCGGTGGAAAGAATATCTCCTTCCTCAAGATTGAAAAGTCCACCTTGGTAGATAGGTTGGGTCCAGGAGGAGTCCGACGGGATCTCGCAAACCGTTTTGGTTGATGTGAGGATGGGCGCCTCAATTTTGTCGTAACCTTTTCGACTGACCGAGTGGGTCAGGTCTTTATCTTTCATGTCCAAGCAGTTCATCCCTGTGAACACCACCTGGGTGTAAACAAAGTAGAGGCCGTCTTTTGGAATGATCATTTTGTTATCCTCGAGAACGATATCCGTATCCTTGAAGAAATTCAACGTGGCAGATTGCTGCCAGATTATTTCGCCTCCTGTTACTACCCCTGCAAAGATCAAGGAATACATACATGTTAGGTACAGGTTACCGCAACAGGGAACATGCAGAGATAAGAGCTGCTCATGGTGGTTCAACGATAAGGGCCCATTTATCAACGAGTGGTAAAATTCGAGGATGATATATAACTTGAAGCATATGATAAGTGATGCGCCGGCCAATCAGCTCCCTACTGTTATTTTTCAAAAATGTGACAGTCAGGAGCTTATTTACTGGAGCATCATTTTTCATACGCAACAAGTATTATCTCTCACTGTGAGTTTTATCCCTCTTTGATAAATGAGCACCAGAATGAGAAGGTCGGAGAAATCTCTTACCTCGCATATGGGCAGCTGCTCGCTTTCCGGTCATTGCCTGGGTTTGCGGTACAGACTCTGTAGAAATACAAATAAAAAATCACATTAACACATTGGACTATTGTGCAATCGTATCTGCAGCTTGTAGCTATTATAGCTGGCACTATATATACTCTAACCAGCGAGGAACTGTTACATACATATACTGTACATACTATAGGGACTAATATACTATATACTATATACTATACTTTCTGAGTGCATTTTTAACAAACCATGCTGCAATACAAGGGCAGTAAATACCTTTATTCAAATTGCATGCAGGGTCAATACTGTCTGCTTTTGCATGCAGCCCTAATGCGACACACCTTTATTAGTATACTGTGCAGTTGCATTGTGGTTGTGCCACGTTTTGGGCATAGCTACTTTTGTTTGCTTTTTTCACAATCAGCATCTATGAGGTAAATTTACTAAGATGGCAGTTCTGTTGAAGATGAGATGATGCTGATAGCAAACAGATTCTACTTATTTTTTAGCACCTTCTAAAAGATAATAGATAGAGGGCCAGATGCACTAAGCTTCAAAAGTGATAAAATGGAGATAAACAACCAGCCAATCAGCTCCTGCCTAACATTTTTCAAACATGGTTTGTGACATGGCAGGCAGGAGCTGATTGGCTGGTTGTTTATCACTCTCCATTTTATCACTTTTGAAGCTTAGTGTATCTGGCCCAGTATCTGAGTATCTTCAATATAACAATTATCTTAGTAAATTAATTTTATGTGTTTTACCTAACTCTAACTCTTCTATGCAAACATATAACTGGTGCAACTGGAGTTATCGGGCGCCATTGAGCAATGCATGTGTTATACCTCTATTGCAAACAGCACAGCAAAACCAAACTTACCTAAATAACTCTTGATGTGAAGGACTTCCGGCATCTGAAATTCCTCCTATAACAAACATACAGAAAACCAGTCAGTGACAAAGTGGTGTGCGGTGATTCAGGCACAGAACTAATCTCACGGATCATTCTTATCTCCTTCATGTATTATACTGGGTAGGTACAGGAGGAAGTACTTCATTATATTAGCTTGGTAACCCGGTATTACGAGGATTAGTCGTCCGCCTCTGTTGGAAAGTACAGCGCTGCTCGCGTTTAGGCAACTTGTAGTGCTGCAGCTGCTGTAGAACTACAAGTACCAGCATTACTTGTAGACTTTTCTGGACCTCTGGTGGACAGCAAGACTGGAATCCCCCTCCCATGTCTCTTAAAGTTTTATTATAATTGGTTGCAATTATTATAGTACCCAGAAGTGTGCTAACAGCGCAGGTACAATGCAGATCTATATAATTATTATTATTATTATTATTATTATTATTATTATTATTATTATTATTATTATTAATACAAATGGATAATTATCAGCAGGATTTTAGTCTGGAGGCATTAGGGAGACACTCACCTTATTTGTAGTGGGGATGATCTGAAAGTGGAGAAGAGTCAGGATGATAGTGGCTCCCAGCAAGATGACAAAGGAACAGATGCTCAGCCAATGGTACCAGGGTGTCCGACTCCTCTGCACGTGCTGCAGCAGAGGTTCCTCAGTGCGTACCTGTGTCAGCTCCATCTTACTGTGTTTTGTTTTGACTTTTTCCCTTGTATGAATTGTACTATTCCCTTTATATTGTCCTGGGGCTGGTTGTGCTGCTTTTGGAGTTGGATTCTGCTTTTTAACTGCATCTGTCACCTGCAGCAATATAAAGCCGGGCTCCAGAATTTCCCCAGTGACATCAGGCTCTGGCTCCTCCCACTGCATTGGTGGAAAATGAAATAACTGTTTTGAAAGAGAAACTCCTCAGGAAAAGCAACGTCGCTGCAATCCTGGAACACAAAGAGACTTCTGCTTTATTTTCTGCATTATTTTTTTTTTACTGGTGTTATTGTTAGACAGGAGCGGGTCTATGGTGTAACCCGGGTTGTACTTGCTAATTAATGCAAATGATGACTATCCGTAGAGTTCCTAAAATAGCCTTGAAAATATTAGTTTGTGTCTGAGCTATGGGAACTAATTGGTTAATGGTCATCTGTGTTCAAGCAGGGATATCTGATTGTGCACAGTTGTTGCACGTTTCTCTTTATTCCCTGGCCACAAACATTTTTTTAAAGCGTTAAGGATTAACCCCCCCCCCCCCCCCCCCCCTAGATACGCTCTATAACTGAGTGTATCTAGCACAGTGCCAGACAGCGGTGTAGCTAGGTGCCACAGTGCCCGGAGCAAGGGCATGCTTCGCCCCCCCCCGCCACCCTATTACATTATTATATATGCACCCCCAGGCGGCTCGCCCTGTATAATAATATATAATAATAATAATAATAATAATAATAATACCAACATGACCCCACAGGCTGCTCCCTCTGTATAGCAACAGGACACCACAGGCTGCTTTCCCTGTATAATAACGGCACCCCACAGGCTGCTCCCCCTGTATAATAACAGGACCCTACAGGCTGCTCCCCCTGTATAATAACAGGACCCTACAGGCTGCTCCCCCTGTATAATAACAGGACCCCACAGGCTGCTCCCCCTGAATAATAACAGGACCCCACAGACTGCTCCCCCTGTATTATAACAGGACCCCACAGGCTGCTCCCCCTGTCTATCAACAGGACCCCACAGGCTGCTCCCCCTGCCTATCAACAGGACAACCACAGGCTGCTCCCCCTGTCTTACCCAGGGCTGGTGCAGGCCCGGTCAGTGCCCCAGGCCATCCCTTCCCCCCTCCGTTCCCCTCCTCTCCGACCCGGTCCAGGGAGGGTAGGTGTATGCGGCCACTCCATGTCAGGAAGGGGGGAGGTGCGGGCCGTGGAGTTTGCGGTGATCAACCTCCTGGCAGTGCGGCAGTGGTAGCGCTGTGGATAGCCCTCACCCCCATGGCGGCACTGGGTGGGCAGCAAGGAAACGGGACATGGGTGGTTAGGGGGTGATCGCCTCTGAACCGGCCTGGACAGGGGGGGGGGCTGGCAACGCTCACCTGACTCCAGGGGGGTCCATGCAACAAAGTGCCACCCTCCATTCTCGACGCCAGACAGTGGACACATGGCAGGCAGCAGTCAAGTCCGTGGAACGCACAGCCTGTGTTCGACACAGGCTACTTCCTGCTAGCCCCCTACATGCAGTCCACAACCCCATTACCCCACCCTCTGTACCGGCCTCCTGCACTAGACATGTCTTCAGTGCAGGAGGCCGGCGGCCATTTTTCTGTAGACTTTAGACTCTGACTTCTGAGTAAAACTCAGAAGACAGCGGGCGGGCGGTATACAGCAGGGCAGGGATGCCGTTCGCGGTGTGTGGCTCCGGCGCCCTGTGAACTTTTTGTGCCCGGAGCTCACGCTCCGCCGGCTCGGCCCTAGCTATGCCTCTGGTGCCAGATTAAGGTCTAAATGGGCCTGGAGCTGAAAATTATCAAAGGCTTATTATGCGCAATAATAGGGGTTGTGGGCAGCACTTAATAATGTTGGGGCGTGACCAGTGTTCTGGTTGGGTGGTCTGATCATGGGTGTGTCTCTATTTGTGTAAATACTTTCAAATAATTATAAACAAATATTTGTTTGCTATCTTGAAATATCTGAACCTTTTAATGGTCTGAACCAACCACTAATACCGAGTGGAAAAAGAGACTTTTAATAAACGTTTGAAAATTTATGGACTTTACTTTATTTACTTTTAGAAAGTATAAGGATTACTTGAAGGCTTTTTTGACCTAATCCGTAAGGTCACCTTAAAGGGCGCCATCTTACAATTGTTTCCAACATATATATATATATATATAGTTGCGTAGCTATGGAGGGTGCAGGGGGTCCAACTGCTATGGGGCCCAGGCCTTTGGGGAGCCCGAGGGCTAAGCAGGCATCCCCTGCACCCATTCGACCTTTCTTAGTAGGTATCCGCAGTGCCGCCGTCCTGACTCGTGTCCCTCCAGTTTCTTCCCCTGCCATCACCACGCGCTGTACCTCCATTTCTCCCCTCCGCCAGCAGCACCTTTGGTTTGGCCTGAAGGGGAGGAGCTGGTGTGGCTAATCCAGCCTCTGCTCTCTCCCCTGTCTCCCTGATGCTGCCGGGGCTCAACGTCACTACCTGGTGACCAGCCCCGGCGCGAAAATGATGCTGGCGCTAGCAGAGACCCCGTGGTGCCAGATATGAGGGGACACCACTGAAGAGATATGCTGCCGCTGAGGGGACGCCAAAGAGGACTTCCGCTGCCGAGGAGGGGAAGCTACTTAGGAGATCCGCTGCTGCTGCTGTTGTCCCGGTGCCAATGTAGAGGTAACAAGCTCTATCTCTCTCTTTCTCTCTCTATCATTCTCTCCCCCTCCCCCCTCCATTGCTCTGCCCCTATTCTTTCTCCTTCCCACCTCTTTCCCCATCTATCTCTTTCCTCCATGTCCCCCCCCCCCCCATTCTGTCACTCTACCTGTCACTCTGTCTATCCCTCCCTCCATAATTCTCTCTAACTCCTGGTCATACCTTCCCTTTCTCTCCAGGAATAAGCCAAAATTCACACAGACTGAGCCAAAATTCACACAATAGCACACGGATTGAGTCAAAATTCATGTTATGCCACACAGATTAAGGCAAAATTAAATTGTACCACATGGATTGAACCAAAATACACACTATACCAAACGGATTGTATTCAGAGCACTGCAGGTCCCGGCTATTTGGGGATATAGTTCCAGGATTATGCAGGGACATTCCCGGGCTGACCCCTTTTACACCAACCTAGTCCCTGCATTTTCTGGTGCGAAGGGGAGAGAACCCCCCCCTCCCCCACCCCCTTTAACCGGCTATATCGTTTAACCTGCTATATCTTAAACCAACTGACTCATTTACATGTGATTTTGGTCCCATGAAACTGGTCCGTTTGGTTCCAGAGTAATCTGCCCTCAAAGAACATGAGCAGCCATGAAATTACATTTCAGAAATAAAAAAATCAGTTTATCCGCAATATCTCTGGAACCAATTAATCCATATGAACCAGCCTGGTATCAGATTGAAGGCCCAGCGATTTGAGTTCAAATGAGCTTCTGTGATGCCAGGAGGGGGAACTGGCAGCCGTTGGAACTGGGTGAGGGTCGGAATTAGTGGGTGTTATCCTATAGGGCAAATGTTCCAGCTTTGCCCGGCGTTATCTCCGGTTCCCGGGGGCTAGCGATGCAGGGCTGGGCTCATTGGAAAGCCCCAGTCTTCATCTATAAAATGGGCCTATTTGGAGAGTGGGCCTGGAGCTGCAGCTCCATCATGTCCATTGTTAATCCGGCCCTGAAGGCTGCATATTGGTTTATCTAGAGTGCAGGTTGCCAAGCCAGCCATTTTCCTTCCAAATACCCCAGATATTAAAAAACTGTTCTGGTTTTTGGCACAATGCTGTTTTCCACGTAACCACCTTAATGTCCCGACCTGTCACATATCCTAGGAAGTCCAATCTGCCCCATCTCCATTGCCGCTGCACAGTTTAATTACACGTGTTGTGTTTTTTAGTAGAGAACATGAAATTTCTTTAAGCTCAATGTGTCCTTGCTTGACCATGTTTCCTGAGGAGACCATGGAGAGGACAATGACTGTGAGATCCCAATACTGTTTTGGTTTTTGTTGTCCTGATTTTTGAAACATTTGGCATTGGTGCTTTCATGTCAGACGCCTTTTCATTCAGGGTCAATACGCTTCGAGCCTCCTCCGTGTGCAGACAACGGAGAATTCAGATGGGTGGGAGCCTTTGATTTTTTGGAATTTAAATGAGAGAGGAATTTGCTCCACCAAATCTGTGGAATAAAACCCCAACCAAACATAAAAAGTAAAAATGAGATATAAAAACTGTCATTAGCAAATGACTAAATAAATTCATAGTGAACAAATACATAAATATTGATGGTTGTGAGAATATAGCCACAGCCATTGATCTCTATCTATAGAGCTTGTCCTGGCCAGCAGGAAGACTGAGGCCAGGTACACTCTACAGGTGGCCAACTGTTGCGAGCGCTTGGCCCGGGTTCCTATCAGCATGGACCAGTGGGGATTAGCCATACACATACGAAAGATGGAGTGATATATCAATCCGGCCTTCATTTACACTGCACAGGGTCATCAGCAATAGCTGTCCTGCAGCCCTGCCGTCTGAAAGATGTCATTAGTGTGATACCCAGCCAGTGCTGGGAGTGAAGCAAGAATGGTACACCAGGCCGTCTCATCACAAACAGTCTGGACAGGGTTATCACGGCAATCTCATTTAATTCCAATTAAACACAATTCTGACCCTAACTCTCTCTAACTACCGTCCTATCTCCCAGCTCCAATGCCTCTCCATGCCTCTGGAGAGACTTGTCTACTCTCGCCTCACACAATTTCTTAACTCTCACACCCTATTAGACCCACTTTAGTCAGGCTTTCACTCTCAACACTCCACTGAGACAGCACTGACTAAAGTGGTGAATGATCTGGTAACTGCTAAGTCTAAAGGCCATTACTCACTACTTATTATTCTAGATCTTTCTGATGCATTTGACAATGCGGATCACACTCTTCTTTTACAAACTCTATTCTCCCTAGGTCTTAATGATACAGCCCTTTCCTGGATCTCATCCTACCTATCTGATCGCTCTTTCAGTGTTCACTTCTATGACTCTACCTCCTCTTCACTACCTCTATCAGTCGGAGTTCTGCAAGGCTCAGTCTTAGGTCGACTGCTTTTCTCAATCTATACTTCCTCTCTTGGCAAACGAATCATCATCATATTTTGGATTTCAGTATCACTTATATGCGGGTGATACTCAAATCTATCTATCATCCCCAGAGTTGTCCCCAGAGGTTTTGGGCCGAGTCTCTGAATGTCTCTCTGCCATCTCATCTTGGATGCCAACTCAAACTCAATATATCCAAAACGGAATTACTTATATTCCCACCAGCCAAGAACAGTTACCATTCTGATATCTACCCCTCAAGCTCGTTGCTTAGGGGTCATCCTCGACTCTGAGCTGTCCTTTCTTCGCCACATTCAATCTGTCTCCAAATCATGTTACATGCATCTAAAAAACATATCCAAAATACGACCGTATCTCACACAAGACACTACTAAATCTCTTATCCATGCACTCATTATATCCCGCAGTGATTATTGCACTAGTCTCCTAACTGGTCTTCCCAAGAACAGACTCTCACCACTGCAATCCATTCTAAATGCTGCTGCTAGGCTGATCCTTGTAAGACGCTCATCGTCTGCTGATCCGGTCTGCAGTTGGTTGCCTGTATCTTCCCCTATTCAATATAAAACACTTCTACTAGCATATAAAGCTATTAACCATACTGCACCATATACTTATATCTCCTTACTTATCACAAAATATCTCCCATCTCGACCACTCCGCTCTGCACAAGATCTGCGTCTCTCTTCTGCACGGATCACCAGTTCCCATTCACTATTACAGGACTTTCATTGGGCTGCTCCCATCCTATGGAATGCCCTTCCACGCACATTAAGACTCTCCACTAGCCTCCAAACTTTCAAGCGTTCCCGGAAAACTCATCTCTTCAGGCAAGCCTATCATATTTATATACAGCACACATAACCCTCCGAGGCACTATGGGGCTATATGTCCTGGACACTTAGGGCTTAATTCAGACTTGATAGCAAGGCACATTTATTTGCAGATGGACAAAAACTTGCTGCACTGCAGGTGGGGCAGATGTAACATGGGCACTGAGAGTTAGATTTGGGTAAGTTATATTGTTTCTGTGCAGGGTAAATACTGTCTGCTTTATGTTTACACTGCAATTCAGTCTCAGTTTGAACACTCCCCATCCAAATCTAACTCTGCACATGTTAAATCTACCCCACCTGCGATTATGTCTGAATTAAGCCCTTAGAGGTCAACAAGGACAGTACGGATTGTAATGGGACAGTACAGATGGTGTAATAGTTAGCATTACTACCTCACAGCACTGCAGTGTGGGGTTTGATTCCTACTACGGTCCTGTGTGGAGTTTGTATATTCTCCCCATTCTGAGAACTCCAGTTTCCTCCCAGGATTCACAAAATGTACTTGTGGTTTAACTGGCTCCCAACAAAAATTACCCCTAGCGTGTAAGTTTGTGCGTGTACATGGGCTGACGACATGGGCCATATGGTTCTTATCATGTGAATATCACAGAACAGCAAAAAAAAAAAAAATACATATAAATATCTCATTTATTTATTTATTGTACTTGTATGCTAAAATACATACAGGGTGGAGACAATTCCCATCCGCACTGTGGTTAACCCCTAAAGGGGTTAAAACATACAAAGGAAGAAATTAGTATAACATTTAAAAAATATAAATACAGAGTTAACAACAACACCAAGTAACGAAGAGACCGTAAAATCGGCCCCTGCTACAATCTGGTATTTTACAACTCAAGATAGTGTTACATGATAACAGTGAAAACAAGCATTGCTCAGCAATGTAGTACTGATATTTGTCCTTTGCTCAGTAATTATGTCTCTATATTAAAAAACCTTGAGAGAAAATAAATTTCCCTGCTAGCTTCAAAGGGTGGCTACAGGTGTAAAGGGTGTAACTAGATATTTGTAGGCCCCATAGCAAAAAGTGTAAGGGCCCTTATGGTAAAAAAAATGTATATAACACAAGTAACACAGGGTTGCCGACCCTCCCGGAATTTCCGTGAGTCTCCCGAAAATCGGGTACCCCCTCCCGGCCCCCGGAAGGGTGGGCAACCCTCCCGGATTCAGGGGGGACCCCCGCTGACCCCCGGATTGCGGCATTAAAATGCCGCAATCCTCGGGTCTCAGAGGAGGGGGCGGAGCTAAAACGGCAAAATCGCGTCATTTTAGCCCCGCCCCCTCCACGGAGATCAATGAATTCGCTGCTTTAACAACATGGGGGCGCGGGCTTAGTGATGTCACTCGTAAACCCCGCCCCCTGAGCGGCTGCTGAAACTCTCCTCTCCGGGCTTCTCCCGGAGAGGAGAATCTTAAAGTCGGCAACCCTGAAGTAACATTGACAGGGAAGGTGGGCCCCTTTTTAGATCTGGGCCCCATAGCAGCTGCACTGCCTGCACCTATGCTAGTTACGCCCTTGAGTTCACACCCAATTATAGACACGACACAAGGTGCCAACACATTAATTGCAAGTTTCTACTGTGAAACAACAGTACAGTTTGCAGGAGGCCTCCAAAAACCAGTAGCCCAGCAGCTCTTGTGTAACAACTACAACTCCCATCACGCCGTGCGGTTTACTGGGATCTGTATTGACACAATTGCGGCAGAGCAACAAGATTCAGAAGACCTGCAGCATTTAACCATTTAGCAAGATTTACTAGTGAGGAGTACATACACTGTATGCATACAAATATCTCATTTGGCCCCAAGAACACTAATACACAACCATAAAAATTACATAAATAAAATAAATAAATAGTTATTAAATAAACATTTGCAAAACTGAGTCTTGCGACGAAGAGAGAAACATTGAAATGCGTTGTTTTAAAGCTCAAGTGATAGAAGGACTCAGCCGGTTTCTCCCGCCACAATATAATGTCGATGGTCCAATAGACTGCAGTGTTCTGACAGGTTCTACCAGCGATGTCCCATAGCTTCTTCTCAGGAGGTCCTCATGTCCATAGTGACCTAGTGGTTGTCAAACAGGGCACTTTGCGCCCGTATTAATGCTGGAGATTTGAATATGACTCCAGATGACAATCTCCTGGGAGTATCACCCAATCTGGTGAATGTCCAATAGGGTCCATCTGGTTAAATTGCAAGAATACCAAAGTAGACATTGTTGGAGTTGATATATTGGACGTTTGTAGTTTCGGTGGAAAGAATATCTCCTTCCTCAAGATTGAAAAGTCCACCTTGGTAGATAGGTTCGGTCCAGGAGGAGTCCGACGGGATCTCGCAAACCGTTTTGGTTGATGTGAGGATGGGCGCCTCAATTTTGTCATAACCTTTTCGACTGACCGAGTGGGTCAGGTCTTTGTCTTTCATGTCCAAGCAGTTCATCCCTGTGAACACCACCTGGGTGTAAACAAAGTAGAGGCCGTCTTTTGGAATGATCATTTTGTTATCCTCGAGAACGATATCCGTATCCTTGAAGAAATTCAACATGGCAGATTGCTGCCAGATTATTTCGCCTCCTGTTACTACCCCTGCAAAGATCAAGGAATACATACATGTTAGGTACAGGTTACCCCAACAGGGAACATGCAGAGATAAGAGCTGCTCATGGTGGTTCAACGATAAGGGCCCATTTATCAACGAGTGGTAAAATTCGAGGATGATATATAACTTGAAGCATATGATAAGTGATGCGCCGGCCAATCAGCTCCCTACTGTTATTTTTCAAAAATGTGACAGTCAGGAGCTTATTTGCTGGAGCATCATTTTACATACGCAACAAGTATTATCACTCACTGTGAGTTTTATCCCTCTTTGATAAATGAGCACCAGAATGAGAAGGTCGGAGAAATCACTTACCTCGCATATGGGCAGCTACTCGCTTTCCGGTCATTGCCTGGGTTTGCGGTACAGACTCTGTAGAAATACAAATAAAAAATCACATTAACACATTGGACTTTTGTGCAATCGTATCTGCAGCTTGTAGCTATTATAGCTGGCACTATATATACTCTAAACAGCGAGGAACCGTTACCTACATATACTGTACCTACTATAGGGACTATACTAATACACTAATATACTATATACTATACTCTGAGTGCATCTTTAACAAACCATGCTGCAATACAAGGGCAGTAAATACCTTTATTCAAATTGCATGCAGGGTCAATACTGTCTGCTTTTGTATGCAGCCCAAATGCGGCACACCTTTATTCGTATACTGTACAGTTGCATTGTGGTTGTGCCAAGTTTTGTGCATAGCTACTTTTGTTTGCTTTGTTCAGAATCAGTATTTATGAGGTACATTTACTAAAATGGGAGTTCTGTTGAAGATTAGCACCTTCTAAAAGATAATAGAGGGCCAGATGCACTAGGCTTCAAAAGTGATAAAATGGAGATAAACAACCAGCCAATCAGCTCCTGCCTGACATTTTTCAAACATGGTTTGTGACATGGCAGGCAGGAGCTGATTGGCTGGTTGTTTAACACTCTATTTTATCACTTTTGAAGCTTGTTTACATCTCTCCACTCCCTGGGTAACAAAGATTTCAGCGTGGAACCAAACTTACCTAAATAACTCTTGATGTGAAGGACTTCCGGCATCTGAAATTCCTCCTATAACAAACATAGAGAAAACCAGTCAGTGACAAAGTGGTGTGCGGTGATTCAGGCACAGAACTAATCTCACGGATCATTCTTATCTCCTTCATGTATTATACTGGTAGGTACAGCAGGAAGTACTTCCTTATATTAGCTTGGTAACCCGGTATTACGAGGATTAGTCCTCCGCCTATGTTGGAAAGTACAGCGCTGCTCGCGTTTAGGCAAGTTGTAGTGCTGCAGCTGCTGTAGAACTACAAGTACCAGCATTACTTGTAGACTTTTCTGGACCTCTGGTGGACAGCAAGACTGGAATCCCCCTCCCATGTCTCCTAAAGTTTTATTATAAATTGGTTGCAACTATTATAGCACCCAGACGTGTGCTAACAGCGCAGGTACAATGCAGATCTATATAATTATTATTATTAGTAATACAAATGGATAATTATCAGCAGGAGTTTAGTCTGGAGGCATTAGGGAGACACTCACCTTATTTGTAGTGGGGATGATCTGAAAGTGGAGAAGAGTCAGGATGATAGTGGCTCCCAGCAAGATGATGAAGGAACAGATGCTCAGCCAATGGTACCAGGGTGTCCGACTCCTCTGCACGTGCTGCAGCAGAGGTTCCTCAGTGCGTACCTGTGTCAGCTCCATCTTACTGTGTTTTGTTTTGACTTTTTCCCTTGTATGAATTGTACTATTCCCTTTATATTGTCCTGGGGCTGGTTGTGCTGCTTTTGGAGGTGGATTCTGCTTTTTAACTGCATCTGTCACCTGCAGCAATATAAAGCCCATACCCTCCAACATTTGAAGGGCACAAATCGGTACACCCCCCCCAGAAAGGGGCGTGGCTACATGCAAAGGGGTGTGTCCACTGGGAAAGGGGGCGTGTCATCCCTTTCCGATCGTGAGCATTATAATATATATTATTATTATCTGGCAAGTATAAACAAGGGTGGGGGAGCCAGATATCTACAATGGCTGAGTCCTATCTACCTACAGCCCCAGACCTCAAAGTAGTATAACAGCCCACCAAACGTTACAGGAGGCAGAGGAGGGAGCCAGGCACACAGAAAATATAAACTGCGGTGATCCCCCATGGCCAGAACACAGGCAGAGCCTGCACACTCACCGCTCAGGAGGCTGCGGGGGACACTTCATCAATACACAGCTGGTGGTCGCGACACAATGCTGGATATACTGTAGAAGACACAGCCGGAGTGATTTAGGGGCAGATGCAGGCCACTTATACTAAGCCATCATGTCAGACCCTGCACAAAACAGGTGGAACACGATGGCTGTATATTTTACTGTGACTCACAGAGCGCAGCTAGTGTTATAATTTAGACTAGCGCCTACACCTACTTGCTGCAGACTCATGAGACAGTGGAGGATCAGGCTGTGTTGCAGGCAGAGGGGGTCCGAGTCCTGAGAGATACAACCTCATGCGTGCCCCGGCTGACCACCGCACGGCGCACCCTGTCTGGCCTCACATGACCTCATTCGCGCCCTCAGTCTGCTCATGGGAACGGAACTTGGGAGGGGAGAGCCGGCGCAGGGCAGCAGCAAGCACAGGAACTTTGACAGCCAGGACTCAGGAGCGGAGATGGAATGATTTTTCACAGTGACAGTGAGTTACAAAAAAAAAAACCGGTACATTCGGTACAAAGTGATTTTGCCGGTACAGACTGTTAAAAAACGGTACTGTACCGGCAAAATCGGTACAGTTGGAGGGTATGAAAGCCCGGGCTCCAGAATTTCCCCAGTGACATCAGGCTCTGGCTCCTCCCACTGCATTGGTGGAAAATGAAATAACCGTTTTGAAAGAGAAACTCTTCAGGAAAAGCAACGTCGCTGCAATCCTGGAACACAAAGAGACTTCTGCTTTATTTTCTGCATTTTTTTTTTTTTACTGGTTTTATTTTTAGACACGAGCGGGTCTATGGTGTAACCCGGGTTGTACTTGCTAATTAATGCAAATGATGACTGTCCGTAGAGTTCCTAAAATAGCCTTGAAAATATTAATTTGTGTCTGGGCCATGGGAAACTAATTGGTTAATGATTCATCTGTGTTCAAGCAGGGATATCTGATTGTGCACAGTTGTTGCACGTTTCTCTTTATTCCCTGGTCACAAACATTTTTTAAAGCGTTAAGGATTAACCCCCCCCCCAAAGCATAATAATAATAATTTGCTAGATACGCTCTATAACCGAGTGTATCTAGCACAGTGCCAGACAGCGGTGTAGCTAGGTGCCACAGTGCCCGGAGCAAGGGCATGCTTTGCCCCCCCCCCCCCGCCACCCTATTACATTATTATATATGCACCCCCAGGCTTCTCACCCTGTATAATAATAATAATACCAACATGACCCCACAGGCTGCTCCCTCTGTATAGCAACAGGACACCACAGGCTGCTTCCCCTGTATAATAACGGCACCCCACAGGCTGCTCCCCCTGAATAATAACAGGACCCCACAGGCTGCTCCCCCTGTATTATAACAGGACCCCACAGGCTGCTCCCCTGTATATTAACAGGACCCCACAGGCTGCTCCCCCTGTCTATCAACAGGACCCCACTGGTTGCTTCCCCTGCCTATCAACAGGTCACCACAGGCTGCGCCCCCTGTCTTACCCAGGGCTGGTGCAGCCAGGTCAGCGCCCCAGGCCATCCCTTCCCCCCTCCGTTCCCCTCCTCTCCGACCCGATCCAGGGAGGGTAGGTGGATGCGGCCACTCCATGGCAGGGGGGGGGAGGTGCGGGCCGTGGAGTTTGCCGTGATCAACCTCCTGGCAGCATGGCAGTGGTAGCGCTGTGGACAGCCCTCACCCCCATGGCGGCACTGGGTGGGCAGCGAGGAAACGGGACATGGGTGGTTAGGGGGTGATCGCCTCTGAACCGGCCTGGACAGGGGGGGGGGCGGGGGGGCTGGCAACGCTCACCTGACTCCAGAGGGATCCATGCAACAAAGTGCTACCCTCCATTCTCGACGCCAGACAGTGGACACGTGGCAGGCAGCAGTCAATTCCGTGGAACGCACAGCCTGTGTTCGACACAGGCTACTTCCTGCTAGCCCCCTACATCCAGTCCACAACCCCACTACCCCACCCTCTGTACCGGCCTCCTGCACTAGACATGTGTGGTGCCCCAACACTTCCCTGCAATCCAGGGGTTAACGCCCGGGACGCTAGGGGTTAAGACTGCCCCCAGCGCTTCGCGCCCAACGTGTGATGGGCGAAGAGGAGAGACTGGAGAGCGGGAAGGAGAGGCTGACCGGAGAGGAAGCGCGGTGTGGAGGAACAGGGTGACCCCCGCCGACCTCCACGTGAGAGACGGCGTCGGAGGATTCGCCGCAGCCCTAGTGACAGGGCACCGGAGCCGCAGCACACGGCAGTGTGACCCCCGCCGACCCCTGGAAGGAAGGAGCGGAGACGGGGGCAGTGACGCGTCTTCCTACAGCCGCGGCGCAGAGAAACTGGACGCTGCAGCGCTGTGCCACCGGAGAGAGGACCAAAAGAAGAGAGCCGGGGAAGCCACGGAGTGGGGCAACGCTGCGGCTGCAGCGCCCCCACTAGTGAGCCCGGTGAAGCGGATGAGGCCAAGCGGGTATCCCGACAGCGAGGAGAGCCAGAGCGTGACGGGCAGGAGCCTGCAGCAGTGACCAGCCGTCAGGTATCAATCCCCTGCCCTCCATCACACGCTGCCTTCCCCCAGCCACTGGTGCTCGCATAGCACTCTCCCAGCCCAGGACAAAAAGGGACTTATCCCCCAGCCACCCAGCAGCCGGGGTCTCACCCGGGTTTGGCACCAGATGAATAACCCCCATTAGGGATGTAGGACAAGGGAGCGAGGGCACCTAATTGGGTGTACCCCACAGTGCAGGGCACATCCTTCCCTATATAGGACTCCACGTGTAGCAGAGACCTCACTGTTGATTGGAGGACAGCGCCACCTGGTGGCCGGACACAGAATATACCACCCTGGGTACTCAGCGTAACCCTTTCAAGGCCTGGCCCAGCAACCCTGTGGCACACAAAAGGAGATATAGAGACCCCTCATGATACGGAATATCTCCCCAGGATTGACATTCCTCGTTCCCCCCTGTGCACAGGTAGTCAGAGACTAAGTTATAGTTAAGGTGACGTCACCTCAGGTTCTTTGGTTGAGAGGGTATCCTGGTGCACCAGTCATCTGATTACTGCTTACCGTTATAACTATTATTGTGGTATATCATGCATGGTTTAACGTGTGAATATGTCAAAAGTAACCTTCCGTGTTAATGGTGTTAATGGTGCCGTGCCGACTATTTGATCCAGTAGTAACCTCAAAGCGGGGGTGTTTGGCCCCAGACCCCGTCACGGTACCTTGAACACGTGGAGTCTGTAGGCCCTAGTGGGCACCTGTGTATTGTGATGAGGTTGTCACACTTTATTGTTCTATTCGGTATAATAGTGCCAGTCCATGTTCACAACTATTGTACTTGTTAATGTGCCTTAAGTCCCAAGTGTTGCTGTGCTGTTAGGGTCAGTGGGCACAGGACGTCTTTATCTCATAATAAATCTGAGTTGTACCGCAGAACGTTGTTCCCCTTTCCTTGAAGTGCCCCTTTCCTGTCCACGGAAAATCTGAAGAACCTGAAGTGCCCCGAAGACGCAAGGTAAGGGGAGGATCCTCCCTACGCACCCCGGTCACCACATCTTTTGGCGTCACGAACAGGATCCGGGTGCATCAGGAGAGTGACAGCTCGGTGAAAGATGGAGCAGCAACAAGGCGGAGGGGCGGCTCAGCCGCCAAACCCACAGAATCAAGAACAGGACGTTCAAGACGCAGAAGATGCGACACCGGCCGCGGCCATCACCCTACCGTACTATTTCGGAGCCCCGTGGCTCCTGACCTATAGCGGAGACGATGACCAGCTACAGAAAACCCCATTTGTGGACTTCAGGAACAACATAGAATCCACGTTCCGGATGTATAAGCCTAGCGAACGGCAGAAGGTGGAAATGCTGATGGGGCAGCTGACTGGATCGGCGCGCAGAGAAGTGGCCTCATGGTCAGCGGAAGATAGAAAAAGTGCGACAGACATGCTAAAGAAAATCTTCATGACATTCGAAACGAAGACCATCCCTGAGCTGAAGATGAAATTGTATGCTCGCAAGCAACAGCCAAATGAGTCCCTACGGGACTACGCCCTGAGCCTACAGGAGATGTTAAAGGCTATCCAGGCTGTGGACCCGGAGGAGGTGCGAAACGCCGACGAGGCCTTAACAGTTCAATTCGTCAAAGGGGTGGCCCAAGAAAATGTCAAGGTCCAATTACGGCTGCTGAGGTCGCAGATACCTGGCAAGACCTTCCGGGACTTCAAGACGGCGGCCCTCGCTATCATTGGTAACCCTAAAAATAGGGAAGAGGGGTATCCAGAACTGATCGGCTTCAAAGAAGGAGCGAACGCAACCGGAGCCACAGCCAGTTCCACTGACAGGGCAAAACAGACCCAAGGCTTGGCGGTGCAAGGTGGCCAGCAGCCCGACAGAGATGCGATGTAGACGCTCCAGAAGTAAATGGAGGAACTGGCCGCTGGGATGGCGGAGATGCAGAGAGAAATGCGTCGGATGGCAAGTGCACCGGCACCGAGCTATGCAGAACCAAGATGGAGAACTGAAAGACAAAGTCCGGCCCGAAGCAGGTGGGTACCGCCCCGAGAGTATGGGCGGCAGCCTCCCGACCGGTTGGAGGGGCAGGGACGTCCGACGTACTACCGAAGCCAGGAGGCCGGAAGCACAGAGAGAGACGGCAACCGGGACGAAGATTTAAACACCAACGCCCAGAGGTCGAGGGCCGAACCTCGGGGAGCATGGGAAACTTAGGTCCAGCCCCAGAAGATGGGCAGGCTTGCTATGGCAGACAATGCTACATAAGTGCGAGCGAATCACCTGCCACATCGGATCGGTACCCTTCAGCCCGCGTAAAGAACCAGGGAAGGGTGGTCTGGTTCCATGTACGACGGGGATACGGTTTTATCAATTGTGCTGATACAGAAAGGGATGTCTTCGTTCACTTCACAGCTATCCCAAAGAAGAATGCGAGAGATCTTTACAGAAGCCTCGAAGCCGGGGAGCCGGTGGAGTTCGACATCATCAGGGGAAGAAAGGGCCTCCGGGCAGTCGACATCACTGGCCCTGGTGGCGTTCCAGTCAGAGGCACCCGATATGCTGCAAGAAGAGAGCGCCGTTGGAATTACCCGAGCCACAGAAGTCATCCACGGTACTACCCCCCGCAGGATCCGCCCCAACGGAGTGGTGTGTGCCCCGAAGGGACAGAAGATGGGGTAGGAAGAAGTAACGGGAAAGCGTACAGATGTGGCCAACAGAGTTCACAGGTTCAAGTACAAAGCGAACCAATGAAGAGGAAGCGGCCACATACCGAAGTGAACTCAAAACGGGGGCTGAACTCGAGCGCAGTTGAATCCATGTTAATAGTGGCGGGTGGCCAGACCGCGGAGCTCGACGGCGCCCCTCCAGCATCGGCCCATAGAAGTCAGCGTAGGCTCCGCCTAAGACAGGACCCGAAGCTAAAAGAAGCACCAAAGGATGGTGGGGATGAAGAGCCGAAGAGTGAAACGGTCCTCTCGCCTCCGCTGCCCACTGACCCTCTCGAGCTATTAATGACGGTGGGCTGGTCCATTATGCCACGGCAGACCCAGCCTAGGCCGCCAGTTGAATTACGCACGGCCGAGGAGGTGGCCCCCGAGCCTGAACTAAGGCGCTCCGAAAGGAGTACTCGGGGTACACTTCCCCGGCGGTACCAGGATTAGATATTTGCCTATAACCGGTTATGTATGTATTGTAAGCTGAAAAGCACTGTTATTGTTACTGTGGTGTTATGATGCGCGGGGAGGAAGCGCGGTGTGGAGGAACAGGGTGACCCCCGCCGACCTCCACGTGAGAGACGGCGTCGGAGGATTCGCCGCAGCCCTAGTGACAGGGCACCGGAGCCGCAGCACACGGCAGTGTGACCCCCGCCGACCCCTGGAAGGAAGGAGCGGAGACGGGAGCAGTGACGCGTCTTCCTACAGCCGCGGCGCAGAGAAACTGGACGCTGCAGCGCTGTGCCACCGGAGAGAGGACCAAAAGAAGAGAGCCGGGGAAGCCACGGAGTGGGGCAACGCTGCGGCTGCAGCGCCCCCACTAGTGAGCCCGGTGAAGCGGATGAGGCCCAGCGGGTATCCCGACAGCGAGGAGAGCCAGAGCGTGACGGGCAGGAGCCTGCAGCAGTGACCAGCCGTCAGGTATCAATCCCCTGCCCTCCATCACACGCTGCCTTCCCCCAGCCACTGGTGCTCGCATAGCACTCTCCCAGCCCAGGACAAAAAGGGACTTATCCCCCAGCCACCCAGCAGCCGGGGTCTCACCCGGGTTTGGCACCAGATAAATAACCCCCATTAGGGATGTAGGACAAGGGAGCGAGGGCACCTAATTGGGTGTACCCCACAGTGCAGGGCACATCCTTCCCTATATAGGACTCCACGTGTAGCAGAGACCTCACTGTTGATTGGAGGACAGCGCCACCTGGTGGCCGGACACAGAATATACCACCCTGGGTACTCAGCGTAACCCTTTCAAGGCCTGGCCCAGCAACCCTGTGGCACACAGCTTTTCCCCAAAAGGAGATATAGAGACCCCTCATGATACGGAATATCTCCCCAGGATTGACATTCCTCGTTCCCCCCTGTGCACAGGTAGTCAGAGACTAAGTTATAGTTAAGGTGACGTCACCTCAGGTTCTTTGGTTGAGAGGGTATCCTGGTGCACCAGTCATCTGATTACTGCTTACCGTTATAACTATTATTGTGGTATATCATGCATGGTTTAACGTGTGAATATGTCAAAAGTAACCTTCCGTGTTAATGGTGCCGTGCCGTCTATTTGATCCAGTAGTAACCTCAAAGCGGGGGTGTTTGGCCCCGGACCCCGTCACGGTACCTTGAACACGTGGAGTCTGTAGGCCCTAGTGGGCACCTGTGTATTGTGATGAGGTTGTCACACTTTATTGTTCTATTCGGTAAATACTAATAGTGCCAGTCCATGTTCACAACTATTGTACTTGTTAATGTGCCTTAAGTCCCAAGTGTTGCTGTGCTGTTAGGGTCAGTGGGCACAGGACGTCTTTATCTCATAATAAATCTGAGTTGTACCGCAGAACGTTGTTCCCCTTTCCTTGAAGTGTCCCTTTCCTGTCCACGGAAAATCTGAAGAACCTGAAGTGCCCCGAAGACGCAAGGTAAGGGGAGGATCCTCCCTACGCACCCCGGTCACCACACATGTCCTCAGTGGCTGCCATTTTTCTGTACACTTTAGAGTCAGTAAAACTCAGAAGACAGCGGGCGGGCGGTACACAGCAGGGCAGGGATGCCGTTCGCGGTGTGTGGCTCCGGCGCCCTGTGCACTTTCGGTGCCCGGAGCTCACGCTCCGCCGGCTCGGCCCTAGCTACACCTTTGGTGCCAGATTAAGGTCTAAATGGGCTTGGAGCTGAAAATTATCAAAGGCCTATTATGCGCAATAATAGGGGTTGTGGGCAGCACTTAATATTGTTGGGGCGTGACCAGTGTTCTGGTTGGGTGGTCTGCTCATGGGTGTGTCTCTATTTGTGTAAATACTTTCAACTAATTATAAAGAAATATTTGTTTGCTATCTTGAAATATCTGAACCTTTTAATGGTCTGAACCAACCACCAATACCGAGGGGAAAAAAAGAGACTTTTAATAAACGTTTGAAAATTTATGGACTTTACTTTATTTACTTTTAGAAAGTATAAGTATTACTTGAAGGCTTGTTTGACCTAATCCGTAAGGTCACCTTAAAGGGCGCCATTTTACAATTGTTTCCCACATATATATATATATATATATATATATATATATATATATATATATATCTTATATATTTAGCCAGATCTGTCACTCAACCTCTGTGTAGCTAACGTTCCTGCCCAGCAGGATACACAAACCCGCCCCCCCCAGGGAAAAGTGTTCTATGTGTATAACGTTCTACACATCCCACCCCCTTGACATCACCTCCCCCTGCCCAGCCAGGGCTACAGTACACGCCCACCATCCACCATTACTCCACAGCCACCATCCACCATTATTCCCGCACCCCCCCTCCCTTCTGCCAGCAAACCCCCTCGGACACCCACGACCCCCCTCCCGCGATTCGCAGCACCCCCCGCGACCCCCCTCCCCCCATTCGCGGGACCCCCGCCACCCCCCCTTCCGCGATTCGCGGCACCCCCGCGACCCCCGCTCCCCCATTCGCGGCACCCCCGCGACCCCCCATTCGCGGCACCCCCGCGACCTCCCCTCCCCCCATTCGTGGGACCCCCCGCGACCCCCACTCCCCCCATTCGCGGGACCCCCGCAACCCCCCCTCATGCGATTCGCGGGACCCCCGCGGCTTCTCCATCACGTGATTCGCGGGACCCCCGCGACCACCCCCCTCCCGCGACTCACGGAACCCCACAGCACCTCCGGCGCCCCCTCCCGCGATTCGCGCCCCCTCCGTGACACAACCCTTGCGATTCACACACCCCTCCCATGATTCACGACACCCCCCGCATCCCTCCTCCCACCCTACCCCCATTCGCGGGACCCCCGCGCCCCCCCTCCCACGATTCGAAGGAACCCCGCGTCCCCCTCCCGCGATTCGCGGGACCCCCGCGACACCCCCCCTCCCGCAATTCGCGGTACCCCCGATATCGATATCCTAACATGCTTGCGGATTGAACACACACAAAAAAAAGGCTTTTTTCCAATCGCACAGGTGAGGATATCTGTGTATGTGATATAACCCTTTTGTATAATGATGAGACTTTAAATAAGTCTTTATTTTAGGGTGTGCTGCCACTAGAACAGAAGATTAGATACAGTTTTTGAGAAAGAGAAGGCTGTCATTAGTGTGGCGCACTGGTAAAGAGAGGTGGTTTTAATAAAAATTAACGGTACTCTTTACCTAGAACGGCGCCCGCGATTGGCATCGCGGGCGTCGGGGGTAAAAAATCGCGGGCATCGCGGCCATCGCATGCACATATAAAACGGGTGCGACGCGATGCCCGCGATTTTCCCATAGGGATCAATGTTAAAAGTGAGATTGGACGCGATTTTAGTGTTAAATGCCTCAATGCCCGCGATTTTTACATAGGAAACAATGTTAAATGGGCCACAGAGCCCTAATAGTCCCCCTGAAGTCTTAAATGGCCCCCACAATTTTTAACGCCACCCCACGATCAACGTGAACCCGAAGCGTGGCGAGCGCAGCGAGCCCGCGAGGGGCGGCGGTACGCGTCCTCCGACCTTTTCATACCCCCACTATCCACGTCGGCGTGGAGTTGAGAATAGAATAGTGTGGCGAGCGCAGCGAGCCACCGAGCCCGAAGCGTGGCGAGCGCAGCGAGCCCCGCGAGGGGACGCGGATACCTGTGAAGCCCGCGAAGGGACGCGTTTACCTGTGAAGGTATCCGCATCCCCTCGCGGAGCTCGCTGCGCTCGCCACGCTTCGGGCTCGGTGGCTCGCTGCGCTCGCCACACTATTCTATTCTCAACTCCACACCGACGTGGATAGTGGGGGTATGAAAAGGTCGGAGGACGCGTACCGCCGCCCCTCGCGGGCTCGCTGCGCTCGCCACGCTTCGGGTTGACGTTGATCGTGGGGTGGCGTTAACAATTGTGGGGGCCATTTCAGACTTTAGGGTGACTCTTTGGGCTCTGTGGCCCATTTAACATTGTTTCCTATGGAAAAATCGCGGGCATTGAGGCATTGAACACTAAAATCGCGTCCAATCTCACTTTTAACATTGATCCCTATGGGAAATCGCGGGCATCGCATCGCACCCGTTTTTTAGTGCATTCGATGGTCGCGATGGTCGCGATGGGCGCCGTTCGAGGTAAAGAGTACCAAATTACCTTTTAATTATTACATCTTAAAATGGCGATATATAAAACACATAACATACATGGGTAAAGTTTTGACAAGGTAAAGATAAAAAAGGAATGAATCCTTGCTTAGTGTGTTTCGATATCCCTTAATGAAAGTTATGGACAGTGGTTGTATCAGTGCCACACTTGATGGGTGCACTGATCACTGCCTTCAATAATATCACAAGTATCCCCACTGTTCGGGCCCCCTCACATTTATTTTATGATGATTTGGTGTGTCTTGTTCAAAATCGCCTGGTGTGTATCCACACGTAATTTCGTATGCAATAAATTGGTTGGATATGGAGTATTATACTTCCTCAATTAAATTGCATTATAACAGAAAGATATGCCACTGTAGGTGTATGAAAGAGGCCACAGTGAGGTTGGTGAGGCGGATTCGGGTATTTTGCCTATAGCATATGCCGCTCATACACTACCAAACTCAGGCTTTAATAAATACAGTTGGTTGGTTGGCTGTGGATATGGTGTAAGACACTGTTTATTATGCGTTTAGTTCACCAATCATCATTGTATTGTAGAAACAAGTGTGGGGATATTATGCAGTGGGCCCCTACTGGGTGAGTCCCCTTAAAATTATTATCATGTGATTAAATGCGTCTTATCACAATCGCCCAGTGTGTACCCACAATGGAGATTGGTACAATAAATTGGTTGGTTCATACATTCAAATTTTTACTGAATATTACAGTTTATTTATTTGTATTAGGTAGCACTTCGGCTGTAAATACGTGGAGGAGCTCCTAACGGCGAATGAGGTCGGCAGGAGTATTGCTTATAGCATTATAGCATGCCGCTCATACGCCCAGGTTCTCTCTGTACACCTGTCTGTTCTCCGGGTATACACACAGGCAGTGTTATTGTAGTTTGTATGCCGGTGTTACACTGGGAGACACTGCAGTGTGATGGTCACAGTGCGGCTCCCCTATAAGTGCAACTTTGTATTCCGGTTACACGCTAATGTTACAGGTAGGCAGTATGGACGCCGGACTCCTTTAGCAGCACAAACAGCTGGCTGCTGTGCAGCAGGAATGGAGGAGATCGTGGTCAGGGTCTGACCCCACGACTCCTGTCCGATAGTCTCTCTGGTACTGCCTGTGGTGTGCAACAATCACAAATCAAAATACATTGTATATTGGGGAAGGGATATGGGAGTTTAACACACTAAGTGTGTGTGGTCCACGCACGTATCGCCGTTAGCTTCATCAGGACCAGTCCCTTCCCCAATATACAATGTATTTTGATTTGTGATTGTTGCGCACCACATACATTTTAATGGTTGTGAGAATATAGCCAAATACATTGATCTCTATCTATAGAGCTTGTCCTGGCCAGCAGGAAGACTGAGGCCAGGTACACTCTACAGGTGGCCAACTGTTGCGAGCTCTTGGCCCGAGTTCCTATCAGCATGGACCAGTGGGGATTAGCCATACACATACGACAGATGGAGTGATATATCAATCCGGCCTTCATTTACACTGCACAGGGTCATCAGCAATAGCTGTCCTGCAGCCCTGCTGTCTGAAAGATGTCACTAGTGTAATACCCAGCCAGTGCTGGGAGTGAAGCAAGAATGGTACACCAGGCCGTCTCATCACAAACAGTCTGGACAGGGTTATCACGGCAATCTCATTTAATTCCAATTCCAATTAAACACAATTCTGACCCTAAGGGGGACATTTACCAAAATGGATTCGTAGAAAAAAGGTGTATTCGTAGGGAGAAATACACCTTTTTTTTACGAATTTGTATTTTCGGGATTTACAATCCCAAAAATACAACAATTCGTAGTCCTAAAGATGGAACATTCGTATTTGTAGTTACAAATACGAATGCCCTACACCATCGATAGGATACGACAGAAATCACCATTCAAAAGAATGGTGGTTTCTGATTTACTAAGCAGCCGTACTGATAATACGGCTGCTTAGTGGTGTAAAACACCCACGCAAATACGACAGGAAAATAGAACACCATTTTCCTGTTCTATTTGCGTTTTAGCCTGCACGGATCAGTCAGATCCGTGCAGGCTACAGTGTAAAAAAAATGAAAAATAAATAAATAAAAAAAAAAACGGCGTGGGGTCCCCCCCACAGCCGAAACCAGCACCAGGCTAAAGGAGCCGGGGCCGGTAATTAAAAATCGGGGAACCCGACAAATAGGGGTTCCCCGATTTTTAACAACCAGCCCCAGGCTCCAGGTCCGGGGCTGGTTCCCAAAATACGGGGGACAAAATGAGTAGGGGTCCCCCGTATTTTAAGAACCAGCCCCAGGCACAACCAGCCGGCAGGGTAATGTCACAGCCGGGGGACACTTATAATATAAGGTCCCGCGGCCAAAACATTCTCCCTACCGACCAGTCAGCCTGGCCAGGGGCCCTGGGGGAGTGGGGACCCCCCCAATGAAGGGGTCCCCCCCCTCCAGGACTTACCTGACCAGGCTGAAGCCTGGTGCTGTCCTCGATGCCCCTGGGCGGTGGGCATCGAGCTGATAAATGGTGTAAAAAAAAGATGAACCTATTGTTTTTTACTGTGGCACTACAAGTGCCAGCAAGCCTCCCCAGCAAGCTGGGACTTGGAGAACCACAAGTCCCAGCCTGCTGGGCATTAAAGGGCCCGCTGGCACTTGTAGTTCTACAGTTAAAAAAATAGTGCACAAAACACACTGACACACTTTTAAAATAAAACTTTATTACACACAAAGCCCACACATACTAATACTTACCTATCTTCTTCCCATAGGTCGCCCTGGTCCTGTGTCGGCGTCTTCTGGTCCTGTGTCGTCTTCTTCCTCCATGTCGACCGTCGCTGTCGCCGTCCGGATCCGACGAAATCCATTTGGGAAGCTGTGGAAGGAAACCATACTCACCTGTCCCAGCGTGACGTAGTCCAGGTAAGGGTCTTTGCAAAAAAACAAAACGAACACCCCGAAACCAGACCGGACTGACGGAGACGCACGGTGTTTACATCGTGCGGCTCCACCTACCGAATGCCGCTATTGGCCGCCTTGCGGCCTAGCGGCCAATCAGGAGCCGCTAGGCCGCAAGGCGGCCAATAGCGGCATTCGGGAGGCGGAGCCGCACGATGTAAACAAACACACGTGCGTCTCCGTCAGTCCGGTCTGGTTTCGGGGTGTTCGTTTTGTTTTTTTGCAAAGACCCTTACCTGGACTACGTCGCGCTGGGACAGGTGAGTATGGTTTCCTTCCACAGCTTCCCAAATGGATTTCGTCGGATCCGGACGGCGACAGCGACGGTCGACATGGAGGAAGAAGACGACACAGGACCAGAAGACGCCGACACAGGACCAGGGCGACCTATGGGAAGAAGATAGGTAAGTATTAGTATGTGTGGGCTTTGTGTGTAATAAAGTTTTATTTTAAAAGTGTGTCAGTGTGTTTTGTGCACTATTTTTTTAACTGTAGAACTACAAGTGCCAGCGGGCCCTTTAATGCCCAGCAGGCTGGGACTTGTGGTTCTCCAAGTCCCAGCTTGCTGGGGAGGCTTGCTGGCACTTGTAGTGCCACAGTAAAAAACAATAGGTTCATCTTTTTTTTACACCATTTATCAGCTCGATGCCCACCGCCCAGGGGCATCGAGGACAGCACCAGGCTTCAGCCTGGTCAGGTAAGTCCTGGAGGGGGGGGACCCCTTCATTGGGGGGGTCCCCACTCCCCCAGGGCCCCTGGCCAGGCTGACTGGTCGGTAGGGAGAATGTTTTGGCCGCGGGACCTTATATTATAAGTGTCCCCCGGCTGTGACATTACCCTGCCGGCTGGTTGTGCCTGGGGCTGGTTCTTAAAATACGGGGGACCCCTACTCATTTTGTCCCCCGTATTTTGGGAACCAGCCCCGGACCTGGAGCCTGGGGCTGGTTGTTAAAAATCGGGGAACCCCTATTTGTCGGGTTCCCTGATTTTTAATTACCGGCCCCGGCTCCTTTAGCCTGGTGCTGGTTTCGGCTGTGGGGGGGACCCCACGCCGGTTTTTTTTTTATTTATTTATTTTTTCTATTTTTTTTTACACCATGCAGCCTGCACGGATCTGACTGATCCGTGCAGACTGCTAGAAATAATTCGTATTAGCGGCCGTATATACGGCCGCTAATACGAATCATTACACCATCGGAGGGTTACAAAGCAGTCGTATATGACTGCTTTGTAACTGATCCTCCGGAACACGACTTTGCATACGACTTAAACAGTCATATGCAGTCGTAGGGAAAATACCAATACGAAAAACTAGGTTTTTCATATTGGTAAATTTCCCCCTAAATCTCTCTAACTACCGTCCTATCTCTCAGCTCCCATGCCTCTCCATGCCTCTGGAGAGACTTGCCTACTCTCGCCTCACACAATTTCTTAACTCTCACACCCTATTAGACCCACTTCAGTCAGGCTTTCGCTCTTAACAATCCACTGAGACAGCACTGACTAAAGTGGTGAATGATCTGGTAACTGCTAAGTCTAAAGGCCATTACTCACTACTTATTATTCTAGATCTTTCTGATGCATTTGACAATGTGGATCACACTCTTCTCTTACAAACTCTATTCTCCCTAGGTCTAAATGATACAGCCCTTTCCTGGATCTCATCTTACTGATCTGATCACTCTTTCAGTGTTCACTTCTCTGACTCTACTTCCTCTTCACTACCTCTATCAGTCGGAGTTCTGCAAGGCTCAGTCTTAGGTCTACTGCTTTTCTCAATCTATACTTCCTCTCTTGGCAAACGAATCATCTATTTTGGATTTCAGTATCACTTATATGCGGATGATACTCAAATCTATCTATCATCCCCAGAGTTGTCCCCAGAGGTTTTGGGCCGAGTCTCTGAATGTCTCTCTGCCATTTCATCTTGGATGCCAACTCAAACTCAATATATCCAAAACGGAATTACTTATATTCCCACCAGCCAAGAACAGTTACCATTCTGATATCTACCCCTCAAGCTCGTTGCTTAGGGGTCATCTTTGACTCTGAACTGTCCTTTCTTCACCACATTCAATCTGTCTCCAAATCATGTTACATGCATCTAAAAAACATATCCAAAATACAACTGTATCTCACACAAGACACTACTAAATCTCTTATCCATGCACTCATTATATCCCGCATTGATTATTGCAATAGTCTCCTAACTGGTCTTCCCAAGAACAGACTCTTGCCACTGCAACTATTTTAAATGCTGCTGCTAGGCTGATCCTTGTAAGATGCTCATCGTCTGCTGATCCGCTCTGCAGTTGGTTGCCTGTATCTTCCCCTATTCAATATAAAACACTTCTACTCGCATATAAAGCCATAAAACCATACTGCACCAGCATATATCTCTTTACTTATCACAAAATATCTCCCATCTCGACCACTCCGCTCTGCACATGATCTGCGTCTCTCTTCTGCACGGATCACTAGCTCCCATTCACTATTACAGGACTTTCATCGGGCTGCTCCCATCCTATGGAATGCCCTTCCACGCACAATAAGACTCTCCGCTAGTCTCAAAACTTTCAAGCGTTCCCTGAAAACTCATCTCTTCAGGCAAGCCTATCATATTTATATACAGCACACATAACCCTCCGAGGCACTATGGGGCTATATGTCCTGGACACTTAATTCAGACTTGATAGCAAGGCACATTTATTTGCAGATGGACAAAACCTTGCTGCACTGCAGGTGGGGCAGATGTAACATGGGCACTGAGAGTTAGATTTGGGTAAGTTATATTGTTTCTGTGCAGGGTAAATACTGGCTGCTTTATTTTTACACTGCAATTCAGTTTCAGTTTGAACACTCCCCATCCAAATCTAATTCTCTGCACTTGTTACATCTACCCCACCTGCGATCCAGTCTGAATTAAGCCCTTAGAGGTCAACAAGGACAGTACAGATTGTAATGGGACAGTACAGATGGTGAAATAGTTAGCATTACTACCTCACAGCACTGCAGTGTGGGGTTTGATTCCTACTACGGTCCTGTGTGGAGTTTGTATATTCTCCCCATTCTTGCATGGGGTTCCTCTGAGAACTCCAGTTTCCTCCCAGGATTCACAAAATGTACTTGTGGTTTAACTGGCTCCCAACAAAAATTACCCCTAGCGTGTAAGTTTGTGCGTGTACATGGGCTGACGACATGGGCCATATGGTTCTTATCATGTGAATATCACAGAACAGCAAAAAAAAAAAAATACATATAAATATCTCATTTATTTATTTATTGTACTTGTATGCTAAAATACATACAGGGTGGAGACAATTCCCATCCGCACTGTGGTTAACCCCTAAAGGGGTTAAAACATACAAAGGAAGAATTAGTATAACATTTACAAAATATAAATACAGAGTTAACAACAACACCAAGTAACGAAGAGACCGTAAAATCGGCCCCTGCTACAATCTGGTATTTTACAACTCAAGATAGTGTTACATGATAACAGTGAAAACAAGCATTGCTCAGCAATGTAGTACTGATATTTGTCCTTTGCTCAGTAATTGTGTCTCTATATTAAAAAACCTTGAGAGAAAAGAAATTTCTCCGCTAGCTTCAAAGGGTGGCTACAGGGTGTAAAGGGTGTAACTAGATATTTGTAGGCCCCATAGCAAAAAGTGTAAGGGCCCTTATGGTAAAAAAAAGTATATAACACAAGTAACATTGACAGGGAAGGTGGGCCCCTTTCAGATCTGGGCCCCATAGCAGCTGCACTGCCTGCACCTATGCTAGTTACGCCCTTGAGTTCACACCCAATTATAGACACAACACAAGGTGCCAAAACATTAATTGCAAGTTTCTACTGTAAAACAACAGTACAGTTGTTTCACCAGTAGCCCAGCAGCTCTTGTGTAACTACTACAAATCCCAACATGCTGCGCGGTTTACTGGGATCTGTATTGACACAATTGCGGCAGAGCAACAAGATTCAGAAGACCTGCAGCATTTAACCATTTAGCAAGGTTTACTAGTGAGGAGTACATACACTGTATGCATACAAATATCTCATTTGGCCCCAACAACACTAATACACAACCATAAAAATTACATAAATAAAATAAATAAATAGTTATTAAATAAACATTTGCAAAACAGAAGAGAGAAACATTGAAATGCGTAGTTTTAAAGCTCAAGTGATAGAAGGACTCAGCCGGTTTCTCCCGCCACAATATAATGTCGATGGTCCAATAGACTGCAGTGTTCTGACAGGTTCTACCAGCGATGTCCCATAGCTTCTTCTCAGGAGGTCCTCATGTCCATAGTGACCTAGTGGTTGTCAAACAGGGCACTTTGCGCCCGTTTTAATGCTGGAGATTTGAATATGACTCCAGATGACAATCTCCTGGGAGTATCACCCAATCTGGTGAACGTCCAATAGGGTCAATCTGGTTAAATTGCAAGAATACCAAAGTAGACATTGTTGGAGTTGATATATTGGATGTTTGTAGTTTCGGTGGAAAGAATATCTCCTTCCTCAAGATTGAAAAGTCCACCTTGGTAGATAGGTTGGGTCCAGGAGGAGTCCGACGGGATCTCGCAAACCGTTTTGGTTGATGTGAGGATGGGCGCCTCAATTTTGTCGTAACCTTTTCGACTGACCGAGTGGGTCAGGTCTTTGTCTTTCATGTCCAAGCAGTTCATCCCTGTGAACACCACCTGGGTGTAAACAAAGTAGAGGCCGTCTTTTGGAATGATCATTTTGTTATCCTCGAAAACGATATCCGTATCCTTGAAGAAATTCAACGTGGCAGATTGCTGCCAGATTATTTCGCCTCCTTCTACTATCCCTGCAAAGATCAAGGAATACATATATGTTAGGTACAGGTTACCCCAACAGGGAACATGCAGAGATAAGAGCTGCTTATGGTGGTTCAACGATAATGGCCCATTTATCAACGAGTGGTAAAATTCGAGGATGATATATAACTTGAAGCATATGATAAGTGATGCGCCGGCCAATCAGCTCCCTACTGTTATTTTTCAAAACTGTGACAGTTGGGAGCTTATTTGCTGGAGCATCATTTTACATACGCAGCAAGTATTATCACTCACTGTGAGTTTTATCCCTCTTTGATAAATGAGCACCAGAATGAGAAGGTCGGAGAAATCACTTACCTCGCATATGGGCAGCTACTCGCTTTCCGGTCATTGCCTGGGTTTGCGGTACAGACTCTGTAGAAATACAAATAAAAAATCACATTAACACATTGGACTTTTGTGCAATCGTATCTGCAGCTTGTAGCTATTATAGCTGGCACTATATTTACTCTAAACAGCGAGGAACCGTTACCTACATATACTGTACCTACTATAGGGACTATACTAATACACTAATATACTATATACTATACTCTGAGTGCATCTTTAACAAACCATGCTGCAATACAAGGGCAGTAAATACCTTTATTCAAATTGCATGCAGGGTCAATACCAGGGCTGGGTAATACCGGCCCTCCAGATGTTAATAAACTACACATCCCAGCATGCCTTGCATCAGTTTCAGCATGGCCACATAGCAAAACTAATGCAAAGCATCCTGGGATGTGTAGTTCATTAACATCTGAAGGGTCGGTGTTGCCCAGCCCTGGTCAATACTGTCTGCTTTTGCATGCAGCCCAAATGTGGCACACCTTTATTAGTATACTGTGCAGTTGCATTGTGGTTGTGCCAAGTTTTGGGCATAGCTACTTTTGTTTGCTTTTTTCACAATCAGCATCTATGAGGTAAATTTACTAAGATGGCAGTTCTGTTGAAGATGAGATGATGCTGATAGCAAACAGATTCTACTTATTTTTTAGCACCTTCTAATAGATAGAGGGCCAGATGCACTAAGCTTCAAAAGTGATAAAATGGAGATAAACAACCAGCCAATCAGCTCCTGCCTGACATTTTTCAAACATGGTTTGTGACATGGCAGGCAGGAGCTGATTGGCTGGTTGTTTAACACTCTCCATTTTATCACGTTTGAAGCTTAGTGTATCTGGCCCAGTATCTGAGTATCTTCAATATAACAATCATCTTAGTAAATTAATTCTATGTGTTTTACCTAACTCTAACTCTTCTATGCAAACATATAACTGGTGCAACTGGAGTTATCGGGCGCCATTGAGCAATGCATGTGTTATACCTCTATTGCAAACAGCACAGCATTTGCAGTTCACTTATTAAAGCTTGTTTACATCTCTCCAGTCCACTCCCTGGGTAACAAAGATTTCAGCGTGGAACCAAACTTACCTAAATAACTCTTGATGTGAAGGACTTCCGGCATCTGAAATTCCTCCTATAACAAACATACAGAAAACCAGTCAGTGACAAAGTGGTGTGCGGTGATTCAGGCACAGAGCTGATCTCACGGATCATTCTTATCTCCTTCCTGTATTATACTGGGTAGGTACAGGAGGAAGTACTTCCTTATATTAGCTTGGTAACCCGGTATTACGAGGATTAATCATCCGCCTCTGTTGGAAAGTACAGCGCTGCTCGCGTTTAGGCAAGTTGTAGTGCTGCAGCTGCTGTAGAACTACAAGTACCAGCATTACTTGTAGACTTTTCTGGACCTCTGGTGGACAGCAAGACTGGAATCCCCCTCCTATGTCTCTTAAAGTTTTATTATAAATTGGTTGCAACTATTATAGTACCCAGACGTGTGCTAACAGCGCAGGTACAATGCAGATCTATATAATAATAATAATAATAATTATTATTATTATTAGTAATACAAATGGATAATTATCAGCAGGAGTTTAGTCTGGAGGCATTAGGGAGACACTCACCTTATTTGTAGTGGGGATGATCTGAAAGTGGAGAAGAGTCAGGATGATAGTGGCTCCCAGCAAGATGATGAAGGAACAGATGCTCAGCCAATGGTACCAGGGTGTCCGACTCCTCTGCACGTGCTGCAGCAGAGGTTCCTCAGTGCGTACCTGTGTCAGCTCCATCTTACTGTGTTTTGTTTTGATTTTTTCCCTTGTATGAATTGTACTATTCCCTTTATATTGTCCTGGGGCTGGTTGTGCTGCTTTTGGAGGTGGATTCTGCTTTTTAACTGCATCTGTCACCTGCAGCAATATAAAGCCGGGCTCCAGAATTTCCCCAGTGACATCAGGCTCTGGCTCCTCCCACTGCATTGGTGGAAAATGAAATAACCGTTTTGAAAGAGAAACTCCTCAGCAGGAAAAGCAACGTCGCTGCAATCCTGGAACACAAAGAGACTTCTGCTTTATTTTCTGCATTTTTTTTTTTTTACTGGTGTTATTTTTAGACAGGAGCGGGTCTATGGTGTAACCCGGGTTGTACTTGCTAATTAATGCAAATGATGACTGTCCGTAGAGTTCATAAAATAGCCTTGAATATATTTGTTTGTGTCTGGGCTATGGGGAACTAATTGGTTAATGGTCATCTGTGTTCAAGCAGGGATATCTGATTGTGCACAGTTGTTGCACGTTTCTCTTTATTCCCTGGCCACAAACATTTTTTTAAAGCGTTAAGGATTAACCCCCCCCCCCCCCCAATGCATAATAATAATAATTTGCTAGATACGCTCTATAACCAAGTGTATCTAGCACAGTGCCAGACAGCGGTGTAGCTAGGTGCCACAGTGCCTGGAGTAAGGGCATGCTTTGCACCCCCCCCCCCGCCACCCTATTACATTATTATATATGCACCCCCAGGCTGCTCGCCCTGTATAATAATATATAATAATAATAATAATACCAACATGACCCCACAGGCTGCTCCCTCTGTATAGCAACAGGACACCACAGGCTGCTTCCCCTGTATAATAACAGGACCCCGCAGGCTGCTCCCCTGTATATTAAAAGAACCCCACAGGCTGCTCCCCCTGTATCAAAATGACACCACAGGCTGCTCCCCCTGTATAATAACAGCACCCCAAAGGCTACTCCCCCTGTATAATAACAGGACCCCACAGGCTGCTCCCCCTGTATAATAACAGGACCCCACAGGCTGCACCCCCTGTATATTAACAGGACCCCACAGGCTACTCCCCCTGTCTATCAACAGGACCCAACTGGTTGCTCCCCCTGCCTATCAACAGGACACCACAGGCTGCTCCCCCTGTCTTACCCAGGGCCGGTGCAGGTCCGGTCAGTGCACCAGGCGATCCCTTCCCCCCTCCATTCCACTCCTCTCCGACCCGGTCCAGGGAGGGTAGGTGGATGCGGCCCTCGATCTACTCCATGCATACCCTCCAACATTTGGAGGGCAAAAATCGGTAGACATTCGGGAAGGGGGTGTGGCCACTGGTTAAAGTGGGCGTGGTCGCAGTTAAAGTGGGCGTGGCCACACCCCCTTTCCGAGTGTGTACTGTGCCTTTTTTTTTTAAGAGGACCCCCACCAGTTGCCAGCCAGCCCGATATATAGAACAATATGTGAACAATAACAACCCAGCCCCACACAAGTAGTACTGCTGCCGCCTACCTTATCTTTCCCCAGCAGGCTAGCACAGCGTTAGACCCCGCCCCCTGGCCATGTGCTGTAGCGGGAGGCCTGCTCATCTCTCGGCTCCACGGAGCCGGTTAATTTTGTTGGCTCACAGCAAGAGGGAGGGCTGGCATACCCTTACTGTTGAGGCGGCGCTTGTCATTCACAGCACCTCCGCATATGTGTTATGCGGAGAACCCCGGGCAGGCGGCAGGACTACAGTCATGTGAGCCGGGGGGGGAGGCGGGCACACTGAGACTAGGGATGGCCATCGACCATCGATGATTAGAAATCATCGATGGTTTATGGCCGATGTCGAATGGTTTTGCCATCGATGGGGGAGAACCAGATGGCTTCCCACCATCGATGTAAAGCTTAAACGAATAGTTTCGTTTTTGCTTTTTCCCTACAGTGCCGGGACACGGAGCATAGCTCCACCCCCGACACCCGCGAAGCCCCGCCCCCGCATTTTGATTGGCCCACAGGCCACTCAATCAGAGAAAATGGATGACCATCGATATGCAAAAATATTGATGGTTATCCATAGAATGGTTATACACTATCGATGGGCTGTTGCACTTTTGCCATCAATGGCAACCATCGATGGCAAAGGCAACGATGGCCATCCCTAACTGAGACTGCCGAGGCCCCCCCGCAGGGCACCTCGGGAGATGTAGTCTTGGCCAGCCACTCCCCCCTCACGGCTCTTGCTGCCAGAAGAGCAGCCAGCGGTTACTTCCTACAACTAGGAACTACAACTCCCAGAGTCGGAGAAGCTGGCTATGAAAAATCGGTACATCGGTACACTTTGATTTTTGCCGGTACAGACCGTTAAAAAGCGGTACTGTACCGGCAGAATCGGTACAATTGGAGGGTATGCTCCATGGCAGGGGGGGGAGGTGCGGGCCGTGGAGTTTGCCGTGATCAACCTCCTGGCAGCGCAGCAGTGGAAGCGCTGTGGACAGCCCTCATCCCCATGGCGGCACTGGGTGGGCAGCGAGGAAACGGGACATGGGTGGTTAGGGGGCGGTCGCCTATGAACCGGCCTGGACAGGGGGGGGGGGCGGGGGGGGGGGGGGTGGGCAACGCTCACCTGACTCCAGGGGGGTCCATGCAACAAAGTGCCACCCTCCATTCTCGACGCCAGACAGTGGACACGTGGCAGGCAGCAGTCAAGTCCGTGGAACGCACAGCCTGTGTTCGACACAGGCTACTTCCTGCTTGCCCCCTACATCCAGTCCACAACCCCACTACCCCACCCTCTGTACCGGCCTCCTGCACTAGACATGTCTTCAGTGCAGGAGGCCGGCGGCCATTTTTCTGTAGACTTTAGACTCTGACTTCTGAGTAAAACTCAGAAGACAGCGGGCGGTATACAGCAGGGCAGGGATGCCGTTTGCGGTGTGTGGCTCCGGCACCCTGTGAACTTTCGGTGCCCGGAGCTCACGCTCCGCCGGCTCGGCCCTAGCTACGCCTCTGGTGCCAGATTAAGGTCTAAATGGGCCTGGAGCTGAAAATTATCAAAGGCCTATTATGCGCAATAATAGGGGTTGTGGGCAGCACCTAATAATGTTGGGGCGTGACCAGTGTTCTGGTTGGGTGGTCTGCTCATGGGTGTGTCTCTATTTGTGTAAATACTTTCAAATAATTATAAACAAATATTTGTTTGCTATCTTGAAATATCTGAACCTTTTAATGGTCTGAACCAACCACTAATACCGAGTGGAAAAAGAGACTTTTAATAAACGTTTGAAAATTTATGGACTTTACTTTATTTACTTTTAGAAAGTATAAGGATTACTTGAAGGCTTGTTTGACCTAATCCGTAAGGTCACCTTAAAGGGCGCCATCTTACAATTGTTTCCAACATATATATATATATATATATATATATATATATATATAGTTGCGTAACTATGGAGGGTGCAGGGGGTCCAACTGCTATGGGGCCCAGGCCTTTGGGGGGCCCGAGGGCTAAGCAGGCATCCCCTGCACCCATTCGACCTTTCTTAGTAGGTATCCGCAGTGCCGCCGTCCTGACTCCTGTCCCTCCAGTTTCTTCCCCTGTCATCACCGCGCGCTGTACCTCCATTTTTCCCCTCCGCCAGCAGCACCTTTGGTTTGGCCTGAAGGGGAGGAGCTGGTGTGGCTAATCCAACCTCTGCTCTCTCCCCTGTCTCCCTGATGCTGCCGGGGCTCAACGTCACTACCTGGTGACCAGCCCCGGCGCGAAAATGATGCTGGCGCTAGCAGAGACCCCGTGGTGCCAGATATGAGGGGACACCACTGAAGAGATATGCTGCCGCTGAGGGGACGCCAATGAGGACTTCCGCTGCTGAGGAGGGGAAGCTACTTAGGAGATCCGCTGCTGCTGCTGTTGTCCCGGTGCCAAAGTAGAGATAACAAGCTCTATCTCTCTCTCTCACTCTATCATTCTCTCCCCCTCCCCCCTCCATTGCTCTATTCTTTCTCCTTCCCACCTCTTCCCACCTCTTTCCCCATCTATCTCTTTCCTCCATGTCCCCCCCCCCCCCCCCCATTCTGTCACCCTACCTGTCACTCTGTCTATCCCTCCCTCCATCATTCTCTCTAACTCCTGGTCATACCTTCCCTTTCTCTCCGGAAATGAGCCAAAATTCACACCGACTGAGCCAAAATTCACACAATGGCACACGGATTGAGTCAAAATTCATGTTATTCCACACAGATTTAGGCAAATTTAAATTGTACCAAATGGATTGAACCAAAATACACACTATACCAAACGGATTGTATTCAGAGCATTGCAGGTCCCGGCTATTTGAAATAATACCCCTTTCACACCAAATGCAGGGATTTACCTGGGGATATAGTTCCAGCATTATGCAGGGACATTCCCGGGCTGACCCCTTTTACACCAGCCTAGTCCCTGCATTTTCTGGTGCGAAGGGGAGAGAACCCCCCCTCCCCCACCCCCCTTTAACCGGCTATATCGTTTAACCTGCTATATCTTATAACAACTGACTCATTTACATGTGATTTTGGTCCCATGAAACTGGGCCGTTTGGTTCCAGAGTAATCTGCCCTCAAAGAACATGAGCAGCCATGAAATTACATTTCAGAAATAAAAAAATCAGTTTATCCGCAATATCTCTGGAACCAATTAATCCATATGAACCAGCCTGGTATCAGAATGAAGGCCCAGCGATTTGAGTTCAAATGAGGTTCTGTGATGCCAGGAGGGGGAACTGGTAGCTGTTGGAACTGGGTGAGGGTCGGAATTAGTGGGTGTTATCCTATAGGGCAAAAGTTCCAGCTTTGCCCGGCGTTATCTCCGGTTCCCGGGGGCTAGCGATGCAGGGCTAGGCTCATTGGAAAGCCCCAGACTTCATCTATAAAATGGGCCTATTTGGAGAGTGGGCCTGGAGCTGCAGCTCCATCAGGTCCATTGTTAATCCGGCCTTGCAGGCTGCATATTGGTTTATCTAGAGTGCAGGTTGCCAAGCCAGCCATTTTCCTTCCAAATACCCCAGATATTACAAAACTGTTCTGGTTTTGGGCACAATCCTGTTGTCCACGCAACCACCTTAATGTCCCGACCTGTCACATATCCTAGGAAGTACAATCTGCCCCATCTCCATTGCCGCTGCACAGTTTAATTACACGTGTTGTGTTTTTTAGTAGAGAACATGAAATTTCTTTAAGCTCAATGTGTCCTTGCTTGACCATGTTTCCTGAGGAGACCATGGAGAGGACAATGACTGTGAGATCCCAATACTGTTTTGGTTTTTGTTGTCCTGATTTTTGAAACATTTGGCATTGGTGCTTTCATGTCAGACACCTTTTCGGTACTTGTGTATTTTGGCGGCGCCCGATTTCAGCATCGTTCGATGAACGCATCGCATGCCATGTACCCGATGACATGCGATGCGACGCGATTTTGACCCCCTATGCAATGAAAAATCGTATAAGCACCCTAATGGGTGCTTACAATGTTAAATGCACCCCCACGCCACCCCCCCACTATAAACGTGAACCCGAAGCGTGGCGAGCGCAGCGAGCCCGCAAGGGGCGGCGGTACGCGTCCTACGACCTTTTCATACCCCCACTATCCACGTCGGTGTGGAGTTGAGAATAGAAAGTGTGGAGAGCGCAGCCACCGAGCCTGAAGCGTGGCGAGCACAGTGAGCACAGGTATACGCGTCCCCTGGCGGGCTTCACAGGTGTCCGTGTCCCCTCACGTGGCTCGCCACGCGGACACCTGTGAAGCCCCCCAGGGGTCGCGGATTCCTGTGAAGGTATCTGCGTCCCCTCGCGGGGCTCGCTGCGCTCGCCACGCTTCGGGCTCGGTGGCTCGCTGCGCTCGCCACACTTTCTATTCTCAACTCCACGCCGACGTGGATAGTGGGGGCATGAAAAGGTCGTAGGACGCGTACCGCCGCCCCACGCGGGCTCGCTGCGCTCGCCACGCTTTGGGTTCACGTTTATAGAGGGGGGGTGGCGTGGGGGTGCATTTAACATTGTAAGCACCCATTAGGGTGCTTAACATTGTATAAGCACCCATTAGGGTGCTTATACAATGTTTAATCGCATCACATCGCATGGTATGGCATTGTATGCCATGTAAAATGGCATACAATTTGAAAATTGTATGCCATCGCACACTATGGCACGAAATTGCGTCGCATCGCATACCATCGCATGCGTTATGGTATGCGATGCGATGGGCGCTGCCAAAATACACAAGTACCCCTTTTCTTGCAGGGTCAATAAGCTTCGAGCCTCCTCCATGTGCAGACAACGGAGAATTCAGATGGGTGGGAGCCTTTGATTTTTTGGAATTTAAATGAGCGAGGAATTTGCTCCACCAAATCTGTGGAATAAAACCCCAACCAATTATAAAAAGTAAAAATGAGATATAAAAACTGTCATTAGCAAATGACTAAATAAATTCATAGTGAACAAATACATACATTTTGATGGTTGTGAGAATATAGCCAAAGCCATTTATCTCTATCTATAGAGCTTGTCCTGGCCAGCAGGAAGACTGAGGCCAGGTACACTCTACAGCTGGCCAACTGTTGCGAGCGCTTGGCTGCACAGGGTCATCAGCAATAGCTGTCCTGCAGCCCTGCTGTCTGAAAGATGTCACTAGTGTGATACGTAGCCAGTGCTGGGAATGAAGCAAGAATGGTACACCAGGCCGTCTCATCACAAACAGTCTGGACAGGGTTATCACGGCAATCTCATTTAATTCCAATTCCAATTAAACACAATTCTGACCCTAACTCTCTCTAACTACCGTCCTATCTCTCAGCTCCCATGCCTCTCCATGCCTCTGGAGAGACTTGTCTACTCTCGCCTCACACAATTTCTTAACTCTCACACCCTATTAGATCCACTTCAGTCAGGCTTTCCCTCTCAACACTCCACTGAGACAGCACTGACTAAAGTGGTGAATGATCTGGTAACTGCTAAGTCTAAAGGCCATTACTCACTACTTATTATTCTAGATCTTTCTGATGCATTTGACAATGAGGATCACACTCTTCTCTTACAAACTCTATACTCCCTAGGTCTTAATGATACAGCCCTTTCCTGGATCTCATCTTACTGATCTGATCACTCTTTCAGTGTTCACTTCTCTGACTCTACCTCCTCTTCACTACCTCTATCAGTCGGAGTTCCGCAAGGCTCAGTCTTAGGTCCTCTGCTTTTCTCAATCTATACTTCCTCTCTTGGCAAACTAATCATCTATTTTGGATTTCAGTATCACTTATATGCGGATGATACTCAAATCTATCTATCATCCCCAGAGTTGTCCCCAGAGGTTTTGGGCCGAGTCTCTGAATGTCTCTCTGCCATCTCATCTTGGATGTCTTCTCGCCAACTCAAACTCAATGGGGGAAATTTACTAAAGGAAATTTGTAAAAAATAGGTGCATTTGTATCCAGAAATACACTTATTTTTGACATTTACTATCCCGAAAATATGGCAATTCGTATTCGTATTGATGTGCTATCAATACGAATACGAATTGCCGTATTTTTGGGATAGTAAATGTCAAAAATAAGTGTATTTCTGGATACAAATACACCTATTTTATTACAAATTTCCTTTAGTAAATTTCCCCCAATAAATCCAAAACGGAATTACTTATATTCCCACCAGCCAAGAACAGTTACCATTCTGATATCTACCCCTTAAGCTCGTTGCTTAGGGGTCATCCTCGACTGTCCTTTCTTCGCCACATTCAATCTGTCTCCAAATCATGTTACATGCATCTAAAAAACATATCCAAAATACGACTGTATCTCACACAAGACACTACTAAATCTCTTATCCATGCACTCATTATATCCCGCATTGATTATTGCAATAGTCTCCTAACTGGTCTTCCCAAGAACAGACTCTCGCCACTGCAACTATTCTAAATGCTGCTACTAGGCTGATCCTTGTAAGATGCTCATCATCTGCTGATCCGCTCTGCAGTTGGTTGCCTGTATCTTCCCCTATTCAATATAAAACACTTCTACTAGCATATAAAGCTATTAACCATACTGCACCAGCTTATATCTCCTTACTTATCACAAAATATCTCCCATCTCGACCACTGCACTCTACACAAGATCTGCGTCTCTCTTCTGCACGGATCACCAGTTCCCATTCACTATTACAGGACTTTCATCGGGCTGCTCCCATCCTATGGAATGCCCTTCCACGCACAATAAGACTCTCCACCAGCCTCCAAACTTTCAAGCGTTCCCTGAAAACTCATCTCTTCAGGCAAGCCCATCATATTTATATACAGCACACATAACCCTCCGAGGCACTATGGGGCTATATGTCCTGGACACTTAGGGCTTAATTCAGACTTGATAGCAAGGCACATTTATTTGCAGATGGACAAAACCTTGCTGCACTGCAGGTGGGGCAGATGTAACATAGGCACTGAGAGTTAGATTTGGGTAAGTTATATTGTTTCTGTGCAGGGTAAATACTGGCTGCTTTATTTTTACACTGCAATTCAGTCTCAGTTTGAACACTCCCCATCCAAATCTAACTCGGCACATGTTAAATCTACCCCACCTGCGATTAAGTCTGAATTAAGCCCTTAGAGGTCAACAAGGACAGTACGGATTGTAATGGGACAGTACAGATGGTGTAATAGTTAGCATTACTACCTCACAGCACTGCAGTGTGGGGTTTGATTCCTACTACGGTCCTGTGTGGAGTTTGTATATTCTCCCCATTCTTGCATGGGGTTCCTCTGAGAACTCCAGTTTCCTCCCAGGATTCACAAAATGTACTTGTGGTTTAACTGGCTCCCAACAAAAATTACCCCTAGCGTGCAAGTTTGTGCGTGTACATGGGCTGAAGACATGGACCATATGGTTCTTATCATGTGAATATCACAGAACAGCAAGAAAAATAAAAATACATATAAATATCTCATTTATTTACTTATTGTACTTGTATGCTAAAATACATACAGGGTGGAGACAATTCCCATCCGCACTGTGGTTAACCCCTAAAGGGGTTAAAACATACAAAGGAAGAATTAGTATAACATTTACAAAATATAAATACAGAGTTAACAACAACACCAAGTAACGAAGAGACCGTAAAATCGGCCCCTGCTACAATCTGGTATTTTACAACTCAAGATAGTGTTACATGATAACAGTGAAAACAAGCATTGCTCAGCAATGTAGTACCGATATTTGTCCTTTGCTCAGTAATTGTGTCTCTATATTAAAAAACCTTGAGAGAAAAGAAATTTTTCCGCTAGCTTCAAAGGGTGGTTACAGGGTGTAAAGGGTGTAACTAGATATTTGTAGGCCCCATAGCAAAAAGTGTAAGGGCCCTTATGGTAAAAAAATTTATATAACACAAGTAACATTGACAGGGAAGGTGGGCCCCTTTCAGATCTGGGCCCCATAGCAGCTGCACTGCCTGCACCTATGGTAGTTACACCCTTGAGTTCACACCCAATTATAGACACGACACAAGGTGCCAACACATTAATTGCAAGTTTCTACTGTGAAACAACAGTACAGTTTGAAGGAGGCCTCTAAAAACCAATAACCCAGCAGCTCTTGTGTAACAACTACAACTCCCAGCATGCCGCGCGGTTTACTGGGATCTGTATTGACACAATTGCGGCAGAGCAACAAGATGCAGAAGACCTGCAGCATTTAACCATTTAGCAAGATGTACTAGTGAGGAGTACATACACTGTATGCATACAAATATCTAATTTGGCCCCAACAACACTAATACACAACCATAAAAATTACATAAATAAAATAAATAAATAGTTATTAAATAAACATTTGCAAAACTGAGTCTTGCGACGAAGAGAGAAACATTGAAATGCGTAGTTTTAAAGCTCAAGTGATAGAAGGACTCAGCGGTTTCTCCCGCCACAATATAATCTCGATGGTCCAATAGACTGCAGTGTTCTGACAGGTTCTACCAGTGATGTCCCATAGCTTCTTCTCAGGAGGTCCTCATGTCCATAGTGACCTAGTGGTTGTCAAACAGGGCACTTTGCGCCCGTTTTAATGCTGGAGATTTGAATATGAAGTCCAGATGACAATCTCCTGGGAGTATCACCCAATCTGGTGAACGTCCAATAGGGTCCATCTGGTTAAATTGCAAGAATACCAAAGTAGACATTGTTGGAGTTGATATATTGGACGTTTGTAGTTTCGGTGGAAAGAATATCTCCCTCCTCAAGATTGAAAAGTCCACCTTGGTAGATAGGTTGGGTCCAGGAGGAGTCCGACGGGTTCTCGCAAACTGTTTTGGTTGATGTGAGGATGGGCGCCTCAATTTTGTCGTAACCTTTTCGACTGACCGAGTGGGTCAGGTCTTTGTCTTTCATGTCCAAGCAGTTCATCCCTGTGAACACCACCTGGGTGTAAACAAAGTAGAGGCCGTCTTTTGGGATGATCATTTTGTTATCCTCGAGAACGATATCCGTATCCTTGAAGAAATTCAACGTGGCAGATTGCTGCCAGATTATTTCGCCTCCTTCTACTATCCCTGCAAAGATCAAGGAATACATACATGTTAGGTACAGGTTACCCCAACAGGGAACATGCAGAGATAAGAGCTGCTCATGGTGGTTCAACGATAAGGGCCCATTGATAAAACTCAAGGATGATATGTAACTTGAAGCATATGATAAGTGATGCGCCGGCCAATCAGCTCCCTACTGTTATTTTTCAAAAATGTGACAGTCGGGAGCTTATTTGCTGGAGCATCATTTTACATATGCAGCAAGTATTATCACTCACTGTGAGTTTTATCCCTCTTTGATAAATGAGCACCAGAATGAGAAGGTCGGAGAAATCACTTACCTCGCATATGGGCCGCTACTCGCTTTCCGGTCATTGCCTGGGTTTGCGGTACAGACTCTGTAGAAATACAAATAAAAAATCACATTAACACATTGGACTTTTGTGCAATCGTATCTGCAGCTTGTAGCTATTATAGCTGGCACTATATATACTGTAAACAGCGAGGAACCGTTACCTACATATACGGTACCTACTATAGGGACTATACTAATACACTAATATACTATATACTATACTCTGAGTGCATCTTTAACAAACCATGCTGCAATACAAGGGCAGTAAATACCTTTATTCAAATTGCATGCAGGGTCAATACTGTCTGCTTTTGCATGTAGCCCAAATGCGGCACACCTTTATTAGTATACTGTGCAGTTGCATTGTGGTTGTGCCAAGTTTTGGGCATAGCTACTTTTGTTTGCTTTTTTCACAATCAGCATCTCTGAGGTAAATTTACTAAGATGGCAGTTCTGTTGAAGATGAGATGATGCTGATAGCAAACAGATTCTACTTATTTTTTAGCACCTTCTAAAAGATAGAGGGCCAGATGCACTAAGCTTCAAAAGTGATAAAATGGAGATAAACAACCAGCCAATCAGCTCCTGCTTGGACATTTTTCAAACATGGTTTGTGACATGGCAGGCAGGAGCTGATTGGCTGGTTGTTTAACACTCTCCATTTTATCACTTTTGAAGCTTAGTGTATCTGGCCCAGTATCTGAGTATCTTCAATATAACAATCATCTTAGTAAATTAATTCTATGGGCGGGATTCTCTAAGCTAAAAATGCGGTAAAAACCCCGTTATCGGGGTTTTTACCGCATTTTGGGATGCTGTAAGCATCCCCCGCCGGGTTACCGCGCCGGGGGGCATCGCCAGAAAAATCTGGCGATGCCCCATAGAAGCCAATGGGCTTCTATCGCAACCCTCTGCCGCCCCGCATCGACCCCCCGCCGCCCCGCATCGCCCCCTCCCCCCTCACCTGTGTCCGGGCAGCACAGCGCAGTGCTGCCCGGACCTGTGACCTCCTCCCTGCACTTATCCTCTTCCGGGTGCAGGGAGGAGGAGAGCCCGGCGCAGCAGCAGCAGCGCCGGGAGTGGGAGGGAGGGGAGAGCCCAGAGCCGGCCTTAGGCATAGGCAAACTAGGCAATTGCCTAGGGCATTTGGAATGCCTAGGGGCATCAGCAGCTTCTGCTGATTAAAATGATATGCAGCATGCCTATATTCTGTTTGTGACTGAGGCTGTATCTGCATATGAAATAGTGCTGGTCACATAACAATGCAAATAAGTCGAATTTTCAGCAAAAAAGGCACCCAACGTTAGCAGAACTGGCCAGGAGCTGCATGGCTTATTGAGTCAAGATGTATGAGGAAACATCTGTATCCAAGCAGAGGCAGAGTTCACAGTGTTAGTGGCTGTGCGAGTGCTATCTGCGGGTGGGTTGCTTGTGCAATAGTGTTCAGCATATGTGTAAGGGACATTATGTGTGTCATGTACTACTGTGTGATGGAACTAGAATAAGGGACACCATCGCAAGATATAATGTGAATAAAGTTGCACTACTGTGTGGCATAATTAGAATTGGGGGTACTATTGTGTGGCCATGCCCCTTCCCAGCAAGAACACACCCCTGTTTGGGCTGAGCACCGAATGTGTGCACTGTTTCTATTTAAAATATTGTGGGTAGGAGCACCAAAATGATGACTGCTATGATGAGGGTTGATGTTGCTGGGAAAGTGGAGCAGGGTCAGAGGCGGAACTAGTGGCGGTGCTAGGGGGCACCAGCCAAAATCTTGCCTAGGGTGACATTTAGGCTAGGGCCGGCTCTGGGAGAGCCGCCGGGACCTGCTGGGACCCGGCGACTCTCACCGCAAAGGACAGCTCTTAACGCAAGAGCTGTCCTTTGCCTTAATTATCGCATATGTTACAGCATATGCGATAATTAAGTATGCGATGGGCGGCGAAGGGGGGCGGAGATTCTTAGAGAATCTCCCCCTATGTGTTTTACCTAACTCTAACTCTTCTATGCAAACATATAACTGGTGCAACTGGAGTTATCGGGCGCCATTTAGCAATGCATGTGTTATACCTCTTTTGCAAACAGCACAGCATTTGCAGTTCACTTATTAAAGCTTGTTTACATCTCTCCACTCCCTGGGTAACAAAGATTTCAGCGTGGAACCAAACTTACCTAAATAACTCTTGATGTGAAGGACTTCCGGCATCTGAAATTCCTCCTATAACAAACATACAGAAAACCAGTCAGTGACAAAGTGGTGTGCGGTGATTCAGGCACAGAGCTGATCTCACGGATCATTCTTATCTCCTTCATGTATTATACTGGCTAGGTACAGGAGGAAGTACTTCCTTATATTAGCTTGGTAACCCGGTATTACGAGGATTAGTCGTCCGCCTCTGTTGGAAAGTTCAGCGCTGATCGCGTTTAGGCAACTTGTAGTGCTGCAGCTGCTGTAGAACTACAAGTACCAGCATTACTTGTAAACTTTTCTGGACCTCTGGTGGACAGCAAGACTGGAATCCCCCTCCCATGTCTCTTAAAGTTTTATTATAAATTGGTTGCAACTATTATAGCACCCAGAAGTGTGCTAACAGCGCAGATACAATGCAGATCTATATAATTATTATTATTATTAATACAAATGGATAATTATCAGCAGGAGTTTAGTCTGGAGGCATTAGGGAGACACTCACCTTATTTGTAGTGGGGATGATCTGAAAGTGGAGAAGAGTCAGGATGATAGTGGCTCCCAGCAAGATGATGAAGGAACAGATGCTCAGCCAATGGTACCAGGGTGTCCGACTCTTCTGCACGTGCTGCAGCAGAGGTTCCTCAGTGCGTACCTGTGTCAGCTCCATCTTACTGTGTTTTGTTTTGACTTTTTCCCTTGTATGAATTGTACTATTCCCTTTATATTGTCCTGGGGCTGGATGTGCTGCTTTTGGAGGTGGATTCTGCTTTTTAACTGCATCTGTCTCCTGCAGCAATATAAAGCCGGGCTCCAGAATTTCCCCAGTGACATCAGGCTCTGGCTCCTCCCACTGCATTGGTGGAAAATGAAAAAAACGTTTTGAAAGAGAAACTCCTCAGGAAAAGCAACGTCGCTGCAATCCTGGAACACAAAGAGACTTCTGCTTTATTTTTACTGGTGTCATTTTTAGAAACGAGCGGGTCTATGGTGTAACCCGGGTTGTACTTGTTAATTAATGCAAACGATGACTGTCCGTAGAGTTCCTAAAATAGCCTTGAATATATTCGTTTGTGTCTGGGCTATGGGGAACTAATTGGTTAATGGTCATCTGTGTTCAAGCAGGGATATCTGATTGTGCACAGTTGTTGCATGTTTCTCTTTATTCCCTGGCCAGACGCTGGGTGTCATCGTTAAGCAGCTCGCCAAGCAGATCGGGCTGGAGGGGATCGGGCTAAAGATGACCAACAGACAAAAAAGGTTGTCAACCATCGATGTTTCAGAACCGATGGTGATGCTTCCTCTATTTTCTGTGAAGCAATGGTCGATATCTTATGCTGGACTTTAATGGCTGCTGACATCACCAGGTAGCAGAAACACTGGGGGGTAAATTTACTAAAGCTTCTAACAGTGAAAAGTGGTGATATTGCTCATAGCAACCAATAAGATTTTTGGGGAATCTCCTGATTTTGGTGGCTTTTTCAATCTCCCGGATTCTGGGATTCTCCCGGAATCCGGGTGTCTGAAAAAGCCTCCCTGCCCTATTTGCCGACTCTCCGCATCTCTAACAGCCGCAGCGCCTGCCAGGACTGCCTCCGCAGCATGACAGAAGCACTTGCGAGATGATGATGTCATCATCTCACGAGTTTCTGCAGGCCCGCCGCCCGCAGACACTCAAGGGCCCGAGCACCCACGGAAATTGATGAGCACCCATGGGCCCGAGTCCCACTGCTGGGCCGCCATATTAACTTGCTAATTTGCGGCTGCAGCACCCACATCGCCAGACCCGCCACCTGGGAAACAGTATGCCAGGAAGAGTGTATTCTGTCCACGGAGTAACTGCACTGTGGGGGCATTTATGTACCTGCACTGTGGGGGCATTTATGTACCTGCACTGTGGGGGCATTTATGTACCTGCACTGTGGGGGAAATTTATGTACCTGCACTGTGGGGGCATTTATGTACCTGCACTGTGGGGGCATTTATGTACCTACACTGTGGGGGCATTTATGTACCTGCACTGTGGGGGAAATTTATGTATGTGGAACTCTGTTGCCGTAATTTTAATATTGGAGACAACTGTGCTCCATAATATAAATTGGTATTATTTTGTGGCCACACCCCTTCCCCATTAAGCCACTTCTCTATATTATTGGCTTGAGCACCCACCAGCAAAAACATAAATCGGCACCTATGGATCCCAGGATTTGGCCCTAAAATTGCCGGGATTGGAGTTTTTAATCCTGGAATTTCTGGATTAGACTGAGCATGTGCAGTTTAATACCGGGCAGCATTTCAGCACCCGTTTAGACGCTGCCCGGCTGCTCCTGTCACCAGCTGTGGGGCTTTGTGTAGCATGACGCGGTCAGAGATCACGATGTATAGCCTGCCGGTAGCGCCAGCACTCTCCCACACCGCTCCCGGACACTCTGCCTCACTTCACCGCACTGCACCTGACAACCCCGATCCTGACCAAGTGCGTAAATGTGCTGGGCAGCCAGTTTTGGAGGAGGGGGATTATGCATTGGGTCGACCACTAAAGGTCGACATGGCTAAGGTCGATAGGGTTCGAAGGTTGACAATGGGAAGGTTGACAGTCAAAAGGCCAACATCAGTTTTTCATGTTTTTTTTGAGCCGACATTTCATGCCCTACCATCCACTACGGCATGGCGGGAGAATAAAATATAGTAGGGTGCCTGAAGCATGGGGAACGCAGGGGTACACTTTGACGGCATTAGGGGTCGTGCATAAAAGGGGTATGTATCATTAGGTCTACAAGAAGTTGGTCAACAAGCATTGGGTCGACACCATTAGGACAACATGCAGAAAGGTTGACATGGGTCTAGGTCGACAGGGTTATTAGGTCAACATGGGCAAGGTCGACAGCCAAAAGGCCGACATGGGGTTTTTCACTGGTTTTTTTTACCCGAATGTCGACACAGTCAACATGGACACAGGTTGAAGTGCACCGCGTCCCCTCCCATGGCTCGCAATGCTTCGGGCTCAGTGCCGAGCGCCCACCACGCCCCAGTGGATGGTAGGGCATAAAATACCGCCTGTCGGTATTTTATGCTTGCTTGCCCATGTCGACCTAATGCATGTGGCGACCTTATGACCCTGTCCATCTAATCAATGTTGACCTAGACTCATGTCGACCTGGACCCCATGTCGACCTTTCTACATGTCGAGCCAATGCTTGTCAACCTTCTTGATGTAGACCAAATGACCGTATCCCCATAAAAGAGAGAGAAATGTAATGTAGTTTATTTTAGGATTGGTGCTCCATATTAAGGAAAGAACCATCCACTGGAAGTCCAGATGTCCCGAGCTCTCTAGGTAATATATATCTCATACATTACACCGCTCTTCATATGAAGTTGCATCACTGATAAAAATTCCCCAGTCACAGAAAGCGATCACCGCAACCCAAACATTCTGTATGGGAACAATACATAGTTAACTAAATCTGGTTATGAAAAGACAGATGATTGTGTAAAAGTGTAATAAATATGTAAATGTGTCAATGTAAAGATGATCTGTCGCTCCCCCGGGTCACAGGATGTTGCATAACAACACGATATTAATAGACAAAAGCACATTTTCCTCTATCAAATACTATGAGAGAGTGTCTCACACGACATACATTACTCACTATGTTTGCTCAACAGGACAGGACTCATAGAGGATGCTGATGTGTAGCGGTACTCACAGGACTAGCTCATAGAGGATGCTGATGTGTAGCGGTACTCACAGGACTGGGTCATAGAGGATGCTGATGTGTAGCGGTACTCACAGGACTGGGTCATAGAGGATGCTGATGTGTAGCGGTACTCACAGGACCAGGTCATAGAGGATGCTGATGTATAGCGGTACTCACAGGACCAGGTCATAGAGAACACTGATGTATAGCGGTACTCACAGGACCAGGTCATAGAGGATGCTGATGTATAGCGGTACTCACAGGACTGGGTCATAGAGGATGCTGATGTATAGCGGTACTCACAGGACCAGGTCATAGAGAACACTGATGTATAGCGGTACTCACAGGACCAGGTCATAGAGGATGCTGATGTATAGCGGTACTCACAGGACTGGGTCATAGAGGATGCTGATGTATAGCGGTACTCACAGGACTGGGTCATAGAGGATGCTGATGTATAGCGGTACTCACAGGACTGGGTCATAGAGGATGCTGATGTATAGCGGTACTCACAGGACTGGGTCATAGAGGATGCTGATGTATAGCGGTACTAACAGGACTGGGTCATAGAGGATGCTGATGTATAGCGGAACTCACAGGACTGGGTCATAGAGGATGCTGATGTATAGCGGTACTCACAGGACTGGGTCATAGAGGATGCTGATGGATAGCGGAACTCACAGGACTGGGTCATAGAGGATACTGATGTATAGCGGAACTCACAGGACTGGCTCATAGAGGATGCTGATGTATAGCGGTACTCACAGGACTGGGTCATAGAGGATGCTGATGTATAGCGGTACTCACAGGACTGGGTCATAGAGGATGCTGATGTATAGCGGTACTCACAGGACCAGGTCATAGAGGTTGCTGATGTATAGCGGTACTCACAGGACTGGGTCATAGAGGATGCTGATGTATAGCGGTACTCACAGGACTGGGTCATAGAGGATGCTGATGGATAGCGGAACTCACAGGACTGGGTCATAGAGGATACTGATGTATAGCGGAACTCACAGGACTGGCTCATAGAGGATGCTGATGTATAGCGGTACTCACAGGACTGGGTCATAGAGGATGCTGATGTATAGCGGTACTCACAGGACTGGGTCATAGAGGATGCTGATGTATAGCGGTACTCACAGGACAGGGTCATAGAGGATGCTGATGTATAGCGGTACTCACAGGACTGGGTCATAGAGGATGCTGATGTATAGCGGTACTCACAGGACTGGGTCATAGAGGATGCTGATGTATAGCGGTACTCACAGGACTGGGTCATAGAGGATGCTGATGTATAGCGGTACTCACAGGACTAGCTCATAGAGGATGCTGATGTATAGCGGTACTCACAGGACTGGCTCATAGAGGACACTGATGTATAGCGGTACTCGCAGGACTGGGTCATAGAGGATGCTGATGTATAGCGTTACTCACAGGACTAGCTCATAGAGGATGCTGATGTGTAGCGGTACTCACAGGACTGGGTCATAGAGGACATTGATGTATAGCGGTACTCACAGGACAGGGTCATAGAGGATGCTGATGTATAGCGGTACTCACAGGACTGGGTCATAGAGGATGCTGATGTATAGCGGTACTCACAGGACTAGCTCATAGAGGATGCTGATGTATAGCGTTACTCACAGGACTAGCTCATAGAGGACATTGATGTATAGCGGTACTCACAGGACTGGGTCATAGAGGATGCTGATGTATAGCGGTACTCACAGGACAGGGTCATTGAGGATGCTGATGTGTAGCGGTACTCACAGGACTGGGTCATAGAGGATGCTGATGTGTAGCGGTACTCACAGGACTGGCTCATAGAGGATGCTGATGTATAGCGGTACTCACAGGACTGGCTCATAGAGAACACTGATGTATAGCGGTACTCACAGGACTGGCTCATAGAGGATGCTGATGTATAGCGGTACTCACAGGACTGGCTCATAGAGAACACTGATGTATAGCGGTACTCACAGGACTGGGTCATAGAGAACACTGATGTATAGCGGTACTCACAGGAATGGCTCATAGAGAATGCTGATGTATAGCGGTACTCACAGGACTAGCTCATAGAGGATGCTGATGTATAGCGGTACTCACAGGACTGGCTCATAGAGAACACTGATGTATAGCGGTACTCACAGGACTGGCTCATAGAGAATGCTGATGTATAGCGGTACTCACAGGACTGGCTCATAGAGAATGCTGATGTATAGCGTTACTCACAGGACTGGGTCATAGAGGATGCTGATGTATAGCAGTACTCACAGGACCAGGTCATAGAGGACATTGATGTATAGCGGTACTCACAGGACTAGCTCATAGAGGATGCTGATGTATAGCGGTACTCACAGGACTTGCTCATAGAGGACATTGATGTATAGCGGTACTCACAGGACTGGGTCATAGAGGATGCTGATGTATAGCGGTACTCACAGGACTGGCTCATAGAGGATGCTGATGTATAGCGGTACTCACAGGACTGGCTCATAGAGAATGCTGATGTATAGCAGTACTCACAGGACTGGCTCATAGAGGATGCTGATGTATAGCGGTACTCACAGGACTGGGTCATAGAGGATGCTGATGTATAGCGGTACTCACAGGACCAGCTCATAGAGGATGCTAATGTATAGCGGTACTCAAAGGACTAGCTCATAGAGGATGCTGATGTATAGCGGTACTCACAGGACCAGCTCATAGAGGATGCTGATGTATAGCGGTACTCACAGGACTGGGTCATAGAGGATGCTGATGTATAGCGGTACTCACAGGACTGGGTCATAGAGAACACTGATGTATAGCGGTACTCACAGGACTGGGTCATAGAGGATGCTGATGTATAGCGGTACTCACAGGACTAGCTCATAGAGGATGCTGATGTATAGCAGTACTCACAGGACTGGGTCATAGAGGAGGCTGATGTATAGCGGTACTCACAGGACTGGGTCATAGAGGATGCTGATGTATAGCGGTACTCACAGGACAGGGTCATAGAGGATGCTGATGTATAGCGATACTCACAGGACTGGCTCATAGAGGATGCTGATGTATAGCGGTACTCACAGGACTGGCTCATAGAGGATGCTGATGTATAGCGGTACTCACAGGACTAGCTCATAGAGGACATTGATGTATAGCGGTACTCACAGGACTGGCTCATAGAGGACATTGATGTATAGCGGTACTCACAGGACTGGCTCATAGAGGACATTGATGTATAGCGGTACTCACAGGACTGGCTCATAGAGGATGCTGATGTATAGCGGTACTCACAGGACTGGGTCATAGAGGATGCTGATGTATAGCGGTACTCACAGGACTGGCTCATAGAGGATGCTGATGTATAGCGGTACTCACAGGACTGGGTCATAGAGGATGCTGATGTATAGCGGTACTCACAGGACTGGCTCATAGAGGATGCTGATGTATACCGGTACTCACAGGACTGGCTCATAGAGGACATTCATGTATATCGGTACTCGCAGGACTGGGTCATAGAGGATGCTGATGTATAGCGGTACTCACAGGACTGGGTCATAGAGGATGCTGATGTATAGCGGTACTCACAGGACTGACTCATAGAGGATGCTGATGTATAGCGGTACTCACAGGACTGGCTCATAGAGGATGCTGATGTATACCGGTACTCACAGGACTGGGTCATAGAGAACATTGATGTATAGCGGTACTCACATGACTGGGTCATAGAGGATGCTGATGTATAGCGGTACTCACAGGATGTCACACGCAGCCGCGGCGGTGCGCGGCGGGCATATTACTCACCCGTTCACGCCCGCTGTCGGCTAGCGTGTAGTGGTCTCCGGGTCAGCGGCAGCCTGGTGGGCAGCGGACAGCGTGGGACGCCGACAGGTGTAGCAGTGTGTGCTGTAATGGCGCCGGGAGGCCGGCGCCACCATCTTGGTTAAGGGCAACTAGCAGATTGGCCCAGGTCTGAGGTTTCCGCCCATACTGACCTGACAGCCAATGGCAGCCGCCCTCTTGGGATATAGGGGATCTGCCTAGGGCTGTTCAGTGTAAGTACAAAGAGTCTCCAGAGGCGTTCACAGCTCCCAGCTGACTCCGGCTCTCTGACTCACCTCTCCTGACCTTGGTGCCTTGCTCGTGCTCTGTGCTGGTCTAGGTTACTGCTTAACCCCATCGCTGCCAGGTCTCTCCACAGTCTGGCCTCTGCCTGTATCCCTGAGCTTCCTGGCCTAGCTCTTCAAGTCTCCTGCTTCCAAGCAATTCTGCAATCTTCATTTCATCATTCATCTTCTTCCAGTCTTCAAGGATCCTTCATTTACCATCAAGTACATTCTCTTTCCAGATTCTCTTATTCTTCAAGACCCCAGCCTGTCGTCCTGTGCTATTGAACTGTCATTATTCAAATGAACTTTCTTCTTCTAAAAGTGCCTTGCTGGCTCAAGTATTATTTACCACTAACTGCCACTTAAAGAAAGTATTCAAGTGTGTATTGTTTCCATTGATGAATTCTATTATTAAACCTGCACGATTTAATCCTTCCTCCTCTGGTCCGTCTCCGGTTGCTACACACCCAGGGCCGGTGCCACCACTAGGCAAATCTAGGCATTTGCCTAGGGCGCCGGCCACTGGAGGGCGGCATTTTGCCCCCCCCCCCCCTGCCGCCCTGGTACCTGTCCTACGGCGCTGTGTATTTAAATCTGGCGGCGGAGGCAGCGGGGGTCCCTGCAGTCCATTAGAAATAACGAGCGCTATCCGCCGGGCTATGCGGAAGCGCTTCTGTTGTGAAAACACTGGCAGCACGGCGCACGCTGATCTCAGCCAATCAGCGTGCTGCCAGTGTTTTCACAACAGAAGCGCTTCCGCATAGCCCGGCGGATAGCGCTCGTTATTTCTAATGGACTGCAGGGACCCCCGCTGCCTCCGCCGCCAGATTTAAATACACAGCGCCGCAGGACAGGTACCCCCCCCGGCACCGGGGAGCCCCCACCCCGACTCGCCTGGGGTGCTCCAGTGCCTTGCACCGGCCCTGTACACACCACACAACTTCATCCAGCCCTTCAGTTGTGACAGTTTGTACTGACCCGATGGAGTCGGGTGTTGAACAGGCTTCCATGGCGGACGTCTTTCAAAGCATCGTGGCTCGTCTTGAACAAGTGGAAACTACCCAACGCCAAGTGGCTCAATTTCTCCAGGCCTTGTCCCCGCCCCAGGCGGCTCCCTCAGTGTCGGTGGCTCCCGCACCAGTGATTCCAGTTCCTGTTTCCACACCAGGATCCGTAGTTCCTCATCACATGCAACTACCAACTCCCAGCAAGTTTGATGGTTCGCCAAAGGGATGCCATGGGTTGCTGAACCAATGCGATGTTCATTTCACCCTGCAGTCGTCTCACTTCCCAACCTCCAAGGCAAAGGTGGCATATATTGTGTCTCTCCTGGCAGGGTCAGCTCTGGACTGGGTGTCCCCTCTCTGGGAACGCTCTGACCCCCTGCTCAATGACTATGAAGCTTTGATTACCTCTTTCCGTCGCATCTTCGACGAACCTGGCAGAGTGTCTTCTGCCGCCACTGAAATCCTGAGGATTCGCCAGGGTAGCCGATCTGTGGGACAGTATGTTGTGCAGTTCCAGACCCTGTCCTCTGAATTAAAATGGAACGAAGAGGCTCTCGTCTCCGCCTTCTGGAATGGGCTGGCAGGTCGTATCAAGGATGAATTAGCTACTCGTGACTTTCCTGCTACCTTGGTCGAGCTCATCTCCCTGTGCAACAAAGTAGATCTATGGATGAAGGAGCGCCAACTAGAGAGAAACCGCTCCGATCGCCTCCGCCCTCGCTTTACCACCAAATGTTGTTCCCGTTCCTAGATCAGGTTCTTCCACAACTACACCCCCTGATGAACCCATGCAGAGCAATCGCTCTTGGCTCTCCTTGGAAGAAAAGTCCCGTAGACGACGGGAGAATCTTTGCATGTACTGCGGTTCTTCCGCCCATTTGCTGTCCTCCTGTCCATTGCGTCCGGGAAACTGACGCTCCTAACCTCCCAGAGGGAGGCCCGGTTAGGAGTCCTGCTTTCATCTCCCTCCTCAACTGTTTCCACCATTCCAGTTACCCTTGTGTGCCCTCAAGGGAAAATGAAAGTCCAGGCCCTATTGGATTCCGGAGCGGCAGGAAACTTTCTTTCTTCATCTTTCGTCTTTCAACACTCCTTGGCAGTACAACCCTTGGTCCATCCCCTGGTTCTCACTGCAGTGGATGGGAGTCGTATTTGTAGTGGGCAAATCACCCTTCAAACCAATCCAGTGACAGTGCTAGTGGGTGCTTTACATCAAGAGACTCTAGAGTTTTTAGTCCTTCCTCAGTCATCACACCAGATGGTCCTGGGACTACCATGGCTCGCTAAACACAATCCTCATATTGATTGGACCAGCATGGAGATCAAAGCATGGAGTACGAACTGTTTAACCACTTGCATGCCTCGTATCCTTCCACTCAATCAAATTAATCCTCAAGAAGGAGGCCCCAGTCTTCCATCTTCACCAGCTTCACCCGTGTCTATACCCACACCATACCATTCTTTTTCTGATGTCTTCAGCAAGGGAGGTGCCGATACTCTGCCCCCTCATCGTCCTTGGGACTGTCCGATAGAGTTGATTCCCGGGAAGTTCCCACCGCGGGGCCGTATCTACCCCTTATCTCTACCCGAGACCAAGGCTATATCTGACTACATTCGTGAGAACTTGAATAAAGGCTTCATTCGTCCATCCACTTCGCCAGCCGGAGCGGGGTTTTTCTTCGAAAAAAAGAAAGATGGAACTCTCCGTCCATGTATCGACTATAGGGGTCTAAACGATATCACTGTCAAGAACCGCTACCCATTACCCCTCATCAACGAACTCTTCGATAAGATCAGAGGGGCTTCTATTTTTACCAAACTGGATCTGAGAGGGGCGTACAACTTGATCCGAATTAATTTCGGTGACGAGTGGAAAACGGCTTTCAACACCCGAGATGGCCACTACGAATACCTGGTGATGCCATTTGGTCTTTGCAATGCCCCGGCCGTCTTCCAACAGTTTGTAAACTACATATTTCGGGACTTACTGTATCATTCCGTCGTGGTGTATCTCGACGATATCCTCATCTTCTCCCCTAACCTCCATCTCCATCGTCAAACCGTCTCTGAAGTCCTGTGGCGTCTACGCCAAAATCAATTATTCTGCAAGCTAGACAAGTGCGTTTGAGGTCACTTCCATTCCATTCCTTGGCCACATCCTCACCAGCACTGGGATAGAGATGGACCCAGAGAAAGTAAGAGCCATCCTAGACTGGACAGCGCCTACCACGCTCAAAGGCATCCAGAGGTTCCTGGGCTTCTCAAATTATTATCGGCGCTTCATCCGGGACTTCTCCACCCTTGCTGCACCCCTTACTGCTCTAACCCGTAAGGGAGTAGATCCAAGTCAGTGGCCATCCGAAGCCTCTTTAGCCTTCCAACAACTAAAGAATGCGTTTGTCTCCGCTCCAATTCTTCTTCAGCCAAATCTCGACAAACCCTTCATTCTCGAGGTGGACGCATCCTCAGAGGGAGTCGGGGCAATCTTGTCGCAGAAAGGGGAAGACCAGGAACTTCACCCTTGTGCCTTCTACTCCAAGAAGTTTCTTCCAGCAGAGTAGAATTACCCCATTGGGGAGCAAGAGTTACTGGCAGTCAAGTCAGCATTGGAGGAGTGGCGGTACCTCCTGGAGGGGGCACGACATAAGATCACTGTATACTCTGACCATAAGAATCTCTCTTTTCTCAAGCACGCTCAATGCCTTACTGCTCGTCAAGCCCGCTTGGCCATGTTCTTCGAACGATTTGATTTCCAGATCAGATTCAGACCTGGGTCGATGAATGCCAAGGCCGATGCTCTTTCACGCTCTTTCGAGATTCCGGCAGACCTTGAGACTCCTCCTCGACCAATCCTCGATCCTCTGGTTTTTGCTCAAGTTACGGTCCAACCTTCACCTCCTCCGGGCAAAACCCTTGTCCCCCTCAATCTTCGCAAGAAAGTGCTGTCCTGGGCACACGCTTCCCGTTTCGCAGGACATACTGGTGCACAGAAGACCCTAATGTTTCTATTACGTTCATATTGGTGGCCCACCATTCGTCGAGATGTAACCAGCTTTGTCGCCTCCTGTGTAAAGTGCGCTCAGCATAAGTCCTCCAGAACGTCTCCTGCCGGTCCTCTTCTACCTCTAGCCATACCAACAGAACCATGGTCCCACTTGTCTATGGACTTTATCTGCAAACTTCCTCCCTCCAAAGGGCATACGGTAATCTGGGTGGTAGTTGACCGGTTCTCAAAAATGGTGCACTTCTTCCCATTGAAAGGCCTCCCATCCGCTCCAGTTTTGGTTCAGCTCTTCATTTCCACTATCTTCAAACTCCATGGGTTGCCCAAAGAGATTATATCTGACCGTGGAGTGCAGTTTGTTGCAAAGTTTTGGAGGGCCCTCTGTTCCACTGTACAAGTCAAACTCAAGTTCTCCACCGCTTTCCACCCACAAACCAACGGGCAGATGGAACGCGTCAACCAAGACTTGGAAGCCTTCATTCGCTTATTCATCTCTTCTTCTCAAGACGACTGGGTAGACCTTCTGCCTTGGGCGGAATATGCGCACAATAACTCTTATCATTCATCCTCCGGCACCACCCCCTTTTTTACTGTTTTTGGCAAACATCCCCGATCTCCAGATTTCTCAGATGTATCTTCTTCCGTTGTCCCTGCAGCTGCTGCTTCCTTACAACGGTTTGTGAAAATCTGGTCAGACGTTCATACCGCTCTCCTCAAAGCATCCGCTCGATACAAAAGGATGGCGGACAGGAAAAGAAGAGCGGCTCCCAAATTGAAGGTTGGAGATCGAGTGTGGCTGTCTACCCGCCACATACGCCTTCGGTTACCATCTATGAAGCTGGCTCCTCGGTTCATCGGGCCGTTCCCAATTACTGAAGTTATTAACCCTGTTGCCTACAGACTACAGCTTCCTTCTTCCCTGAAGATCTCAAATTCTTTTCATGTGTTTCTTCTAAAGCCCTTGAGATTGAACTTTTATCAGAAGAAGGTGCCCAAACCGCCCAAGATTGGCTCAGAGAAAGAGACAGAGTTCGAGGTGAGGCGCATCATCGACTCACGTTGTCGCAAAGCCCATCTGCAGTATCTGGTAGAATGGCTTGGATTCGGTCCTGAAGAGAACTCCTGGGTTGATGCTGCAGATCTTCATGCTCCCCGTCTGGTGAGGCAATTCTTCCAAAGGAACCCACACAAGGTGCGTAGGTGCCCTGGGGTCACCCAGAAAGGGGGGGTACTGTCACACGCAGCAGCGGCGGTGCGCGGCGGGCATATTACTCACCCGTTCGGCGCCGCCATCTTGGTTAAGGGCAAATAGCAGATTGGCCCAGGTCTGAGGTTTCCGCCCATACTCACCTGACAGCCAATGGCAGCCGCCCTCTTGGGATATAGGGGATCTGCCTAGGGCTGTTCAGTGTCAGTACAAAGAGTCTCCAGAGGCGTTCACAGCTCCCAGCTGACTCCGGCTCTCTGACTCACATCTCCTGACCTTGGTGCCTTGCTCATGCTCTGTGCTGGTCTAGGTTACTGCTTAACCCCATCGCTGCCAGGTCTCTCCACAGTCTGGCCTCTGCCTGTATCCCTGAGCTTCCTGGCCTAGGTCTTCAAGTCTCCTGCTTCCAAGCAATTCTGTAATCTTCATTTCATCATTCATCTTCTTCCAGTCTTCAAGGATCCTTAATTTACCATCAAGTACATTCTCTTTCCGGATCCTCTTATTCTTCAAGACCCCAGCCTGTCATCCTGTGCTATTGAACTGTCATTATTCAAATGAACTTTCTTCTTCTAAAAGTGCCTTGCTGGCTCAAGTATTATTTACCACTAACTGCCACTTAAAGAAAGTATTCAAGTGTGTATTGTTTCCATTGATGAATTCTATTATTAAACCTGCACAATTTAATCCTTCCTCCTCTGGTCCATCTCCGGTTGCTACACATCACACGACTTCATCCAGCCCTTCAGTTGTGACACAGGACTGGGTCATAGAGGATGCTGATGTATAGCAGTACTCACAGGAATAGCTCATAGAGGATGCTGATGTATAGCGGTACTCACAGCACTAGCTCATAGAGGATGCTGATGTATAGCAGTACTCACAGGACTAGCTCATAGAGGATGCTGATGTATAGCGGTACTCACAGGACTAGCTCATAGAGGATGCTGATGTATAGCGGTACTCACAGGACCAGGTCATAGAGAACATTGATGTGTAGCGGTACTCACAGGACTGGGTCATAGAGAACACCGATGTATAGCGGTACTCACAGGACGGGCTCATAGAGGATGCTGATGTATAGCGGTACTCACAGGACTAGCTCATAGAGAACATTGATGTATAGAGATACTCACATGACTGGCTCATAGAGGATGCTGATGTATAGAGGTACTCACAGGACTAGCTCTTAGAGAACACTGATGTATAGCGGTACTCACAGGACTGGCTCATAGAGGATGCTGATGTATAGCGGTACTCACAGGACTGGGTCATAGAGAACATTGATGTATAGCGGTACTCACAGGACTAGCTCATAGAGAACATTGATGTATAGCGGTACTCCCAGGACTGGCTCATAGAGGATGCTGATGTATAGCAGTACTCACAGGACTGGCTCATAGAGGATGCTGATGTATAGCGGTACTCACAGGACTGGGTCATAGAGAACATTGATGTATAGCGGTACTCACAGGACTAGGTCATAGAGGATGCTGATGTATAGCGGTACTAAAAGGACTGTCTCATAGAGGATGCTGATGTATAGCGGTACTCACAGGACTAGCTCATAGAGAACATTGATGTATAGTGGTACTCCCAGGACTGGCTCATAGAGGATGCTGATGTATAGCGGTACTCACAGGACTGGCTCATAGAGGATGCTGATGTATAGCAGTACTCACAGGACTGGCTCATAGAGAACATTGATGTATAGAGATACTCACAGGACTGGCTCATAGAGGATGCTGATGTATAGCAGTAGTCACAGGACTAGCTCATAGAGGATGCTGATGTATAGCGGTACTCACAGGACTGGCTCATAGAGGATGCTGATGTGTAGCGGTACTCGCAGGACTGGCTCATAGAGGATGCTGATGTATAGCAGTAGTCACAGGACTGGCTCATAGAGGATGCTGATGTATAGCGGTACTCGCAGGAGTAGGTCATGGAGAATGTTGGTGTTTAGCAGTACTTGCAAGAAGTAGCACATTGGATGTTGCTGGGATGCTCTGGAAACAGTCTAGACTGATATATAGGAGAGAAATATTCATCAAACTTTTATTTACGTAATTACACCATAGGCTAATTATGTATCTCCATTCGCCGTACGTAGCTCCCAACTAGGCTTCCCAAACTTTAATATTGGCCACATACCCTATGAACTACTCAGGTTGTGTTGCAGTTAAAAACCATGTGATATGGAGTCTTGAAGCCAGTCAGCAGCAGAAACTTTGTAATTCATAGGGTCCATTATTAGGGTCACAGTGTCACAGGAGGTAAAGAAAAGGAATGTACAGTTCATGGTGTCAGAGGAGATAAAAGGATGTAGTGTGTGGTTCAGAGGGTTACGGGAGGTAAAGCAATGCAGTGCACGGAACATGGGGTCACAGGAGGCAAAATGGCAGAGTGCAGTGTTCAGAGGGGATCATGAAGTAAAATAGCAGCATACTAGGTTTATAGGGCAACAGGAGGTAAAGTGGTGGTATTCATGGTTCAGAAGGTCACAGGAGGTAAAGCGGTGGTATTCAAGGTTCAGAGGGTCACAGGAGGTAAAGCGGTGGTATTCATGGTTCAGAAGGTCACAGGAGGTAAAGCAGTGGTGTTCAAGGTTCAGCAGGCCACAGGAGGTAAAGAGGTGGTCTTCAAGGTTCAGAAGGTCACAGGAGGTAAAGCGGTGGTGCTCAAGGTTCAGAAGGTCACAGGAGGTAAAGAGGTGGTGTTCAAGGTTCAGAGGGTCACAGGAGGTAAAGCGGTGGTATTCATGGTTCAGAAGGTCACATGAGGTAAAGGGGTGGTATTCATGGTTCAGAAGGTCACAGGAGGTAAAGCGGTGGTGTTCAAGGTTCAGAAGGTCAGAGGAGGTAAAGCGGTGGTGTTCAAGGTTCAGAAGGTCACAGGAGGTAAAGAGGTGGTGTTCAAGGTTCAGAAGGTCACAGGAGGTAAAGCGGTGATGTTCAAGGTTCAGAAGGTCACAGGAGGTAAAGCGGTGGTGTTCAAGGTTCAGAAGGTCACAGGAGGTAAAGCGGTGATGTTCAAGGTTCAGAAGATCACAGGAGGTAAAGCGGTGAGGTTCAATGTAACGCTGTCTTCAGCACTGAGTATGAGTGAACTAGTTTATGTGCCTCCACCCCAAGCTTTGTTGGTATAAAGATAGGTTGTATAGATATTTATATATTCATATGGGGCGAGCTTGGGGAACCGCCTTTCAATTATCAGCAACCAATAACGTTATTTACCTACAATAATATTATGCATAGGTACATAGGTATCAAATATGGTTTGAGGTAACATGTTTAAAAAAAGGGGCAGACTAGATGGGCCAAGTGGTTCTTATCTGCCGTCAAATTCTATGTTTCTATGTTTCTATGTAGGTAATTCCACATAACACAAACAGGTGAAATAATAGCATAAGTCAGCAAAACACATATTTATTTGACTGGAACTGAAGAAGTGTAGTCCAGCTCTGATTTCCGGGACGTCTCCGTTAAATGCAAAGATTTTACAATCCTACCTTTGTTGTAGATGAACAATAAAACATTAGATGGCATACACAAGAGTACTTTTACTTTAAACGTTTGCACACCATTTACAATAAACAAATAAGACTAAAGGAGCCCATACACGGTCCGTTGTGTATGGCTCCGTTCTGTACTATGCGATGCGTGCTCGCGCGCATCACATAGTACGGTACAAAAAGTATGTGCTGCACATACTTTTTGTACTAGGTACACATCGGATCTGATCGCAGTGCATGCACACTGCATGCACTAGGGATCCGATCCGATGTGTGCTAATTAAGTCCCAAACGGATCCGTTAAACGGACCGTGTATGGGCTGCTTTATTTTTATGACCAAATTATTATTGCACAATACAGGTTGAGTATCCCGTATCCGAATATCCGTTATCCGAATTATTCCGAAAACCATACTTTCCAGAAAGTGGAAAAAAAATTTTTTTAGCTAAAAACTCACTGGGGACATTTGTAACAGCACTACTGGGGACATGATATGTAACTGCCACTATATATGTACAAGAAAATTATTGCTTGCCATTCAAATTCAATATCTGAGATAGTACACAAATTTTGTTTCATGTTTTGAAACCTTGTTTTTTGAACAAATAAAATATATTTGTGTGTATTTTATGTGGTAATAAAATATATTTGTGTTTATTTTATGTGTTTATACAGCATAAATGCAGGATACTTCAAAATACATCATTGAAATATTAAAATATTCCAAAATACGGAATAATCCGTTATCCAAAATTCTCCTGGTCCCGAGCATTTTGGATACGGGATACTCAACCTGTAATATGTTTTTTTTTTAGCGAGTCACATAAAAAACCTAAAGCGCTTTAGTGTATTTTGTAGATGTCCAATGTAATGTACTCCTGTATTTCCCTAGCTGCTAAAATTGCCACCTGAGTCATGTAAGGTTAGGGGTTGGTTAATGAACTGCTGAAACGTCAAGTAATCCTCTCTAGAAAAAGTCTGACACCTAAATTCTGAAGGATGTTAGAACTCCCTGTTAAGCTTAGTCACCTTCACTAGTTTGCTTCCTTCCTGAAATGAGGGCAATTCATCACTGTATTATCAATATAAATTTTATTTCCCTGCAGTAGTGATTGGAAACAACATATTTGTAATCCACCAGAGAATACTTCACCTAGAGGAAACTTTCCTGATACTTGCAACACTGTATCCTGTCAATTGGCTGGGACTGTAATATAAGCTGTCTCATCTTTGTAAAGTAGCTACACAATAGCCTAGTGTGATATCACTCACAGGTAAGTATCTATTCTGGAAAGTATTCCTTCTTCTTTACCTTTCTCTTCTTTCAGTGGTTATAAGGCGCATAGAATGTAGTTATTCAATAACATAAATTAACATTTTATTTGCATAACAAACATAGAATTCAATTCATCACACAGTACATTGTATAAACAAATGGATCACTACATTTCTGGTTTTATGTTACTGGAACATTAGTCTGATATCGGCCTCTGGAATTTTCTCTTCAGTAAGTTTCCTTAAATAAAACAAGTTAAACAATCCTACCTTCTTGTTTCTAGAACCAATAAGTGCATTAATAACGTTCACAGTGAATATAAATATAGTATTACAATGTATCACATCAACATAACATGCATTTACGCAAACATGTATAGATCCCCCAAGTGTACACTAGTCTTTGTAGGATACAATTAAGCACTTTGTATCTTTTGCAGAATTTGTTTACTGACCAAGTCCTGTTACCACTGAGTCACTAACGTTCTCACCTGAGTCCTGTAAGGTGAGCGGTTCAATAATGGCAAATGTAACTTTCCTTTATAAAGTATTTGTAATCCACAGAAATAGAAGAAATAAAAATAAATACTTTAGGCGTCTGGCAAATATTTCCTAGTAGATGAAAGTTTTAACTCCTAAAATACAGTACTTTCTTGAGTATAGCTTTAGATTAATTTGTATAGCTCCTTAGTAAGCTGCCTTGTATATAAAGCTTCTGAATGTCCTGTAGTTGAAATGATTATAGTCTTCTCTTGGAAACTAGGTATGTCATCATGGGTTAGGTAAGGATCCCTGTCACTGCAGTGTAACTGATGTCTTTCCTTTTCTCTCTGCTGCAGCAGATGTAACTTCCCTGTAGCTTTCCACTGTAGGACTGGATTATAATTACTTTACTGCTTGCACTAAATAGCTAGTGTCTCTTTATGTGCTGGGTTACTGGTCTCAACCGCTGCTGAAGATCTGAGCAATGTTTAATGTGCACTTAGTCATTATTACACTGGCACTGGCACTCCATCCCTCTCTGTAATGCTGCTGCTGAAAGACGTTTTTACTATCTGTCAGTCTCCCTCAGACTGGACTTCTCTGTGTAGCTATAGGATATACTGAGGGGCCTGGGCAGCACTCCCCACTCCCCACTTGTTTTGTCATGCAAGTCTCAGCATTTACTCAGCCCTGTTGCCGGGAAGAGGGTAAAAGCTGGAAACATGGTAAATGCATTGAAAAAGCCGGAAACCATGTAAAGTGTATTAGAAAACCTGGAAATCATAGCAAATGCATTGAAAAAGCTGGAAACTATGTAAAGTATATTAGGAAAAGATGGAAATCATAGTAAATGCATTAAAAAGCCGGAAACCATGTAAAGTGTATTAGAAAAGCCGGAAATCACAGTACATGCATTGAAAATGACAGAAACCATGCAAAGTGTATCAGAAAAGCCGGAAATCACAGTACATGCATTGAAAAATCCGGAAATCACAGTACATGCATTGAAAAAGCCGGAAATCACAGTACATGCATTGAAAAAGCCGGAAATCACAGTACATGCATTAAAAAGGCCGGAAATCACAGTACATGCATTGAAAAAGCCGGAAATCACAGTACATGCATTTAGAAAGACAGAAGCCATGTAAAGTGTATTAGAAAAGCCGAAAATCATAGTACATGCATTGAAAAAGCCTGAAAAGGCAGCGACCTCACCTTACAGTAGGATTTTGATAATATTTTTGCAAATTAGCTGACATAGGTTCGTGACCCTATACAATAAACGGTACTTATGTATTATCTGGGCTCCCATGTTAAATGCACACCATTTTTTCATTCCCTTACTATCCAAATACGCATGGAGTTGATTTTATATAGTGTGGCGAGCGCAGCGAGCCACCGTGCCCGAAGCGTGGCGAGCGCAGCGAGCCCCGCGAGGGGATGCGGTCTCATAAGAAAAACGGGAGCCCAGATATTACATAAGTACCCAATAAACATATTTGTTATTCTCTAGCCAATGCTATATACAAGAAGCTGCTGCTGCTCAATACAACAGGGCCCATTTACCATAGATTGCATATGCATTCTCAATGCATTTACTATGTTTCCGGCTTTTTCAAATCATTTGCTTTGATTTACAGCTATTCTAATACACATTACATGGTGTTTGGCTATTGCAATATATTAACTATGATTTACAGCTTTTTCTAATACACTTTACATGGTTTAATGCTTGTATCGACCTAATGACATGTCGACCTGACCCACGTCGACATTCAGCCATGTCAACATTCCTGCATGTCGACATTCAGTCATGTCGACCTAGTGGTGTCAACCTAATGCTTGTCGGCCTACTTGCTGTCTATCCAATGATCCATACCCAATACAATTTACATGGTTTCCGGCTTTTCTAATATACTTTACATGTATTTACTATGATTTCCGGCTTTTCCTAATACACTTTACATAGTTTCCAGCATTTTCAATACATTTATTATGGATTTCCAGCTTTTCCTAATACACTTTACATGGTTTCCGGCTTTTTCAATGCATTTGCTATGATTTCCGGCTTTTCTAATACACTTTACATGGTTTCCGGCTTTTTCAATGCATTTACTATGTTTCCGGCTTTTACCCACCCCCCTGTTGCCGCCTCTTATGACTAAGACCCGCCTCCTGAACCTCCCCTCCAGGAACTGCGTGCACTCCCTGCCTGGCTGAAGCTCCACTCCTGCAGATCACCTCAGGGAACTGCCTCCTTTTTCTATCTAATATGGGACTCGGGGGATGGATTTGCTCACCACTCCCCTCTGGTAAGTATTATCCTTCAGCACTGCTTTCCTCTTCTACTATGCTGCGCAGCCCTGCTTCTCCACTTTTCCTCAGACTCTCCCTGTCAGCACTGCTCTCCATCTTGCCTGTTGTGTAGATCTGCCATCTCCCTCAGGGAACTTCACCAAAACCCTGTTAACAGCTGCTGCTCTTTTTTTCCTCTATTTGACTCCCCAACTTTATTAACTAGTTCTTGGCTGTTCACAAAATCAGGACAAAGGCTCCTCCCTCCAGTGCAGGGAGAATGGTACAGTCCATCATGTTCTGCCATAGAGCAGACTGTTTGGCATAGTCCACGTGGCTGTTTGTGAGGGGTGTTCCCTTATAAGCTGTATTCTCTTTTGTGAGAAATGCTAATAAATATACAGTCTCCTTCAATAAAATGAGTATACCATAAATTAATAAATTAATGTCTTGCTTTCTATGAGAGTTTCTTTTGCCTTCTGTGAAAGCATTGCTGGACATATATATATATATATATATATATATATATATATATATATATATATATATATATATATATATATATATATAGTACGAACAAGCAGAAGTCACTCTAAGAATTATTTCAGAACTGCACGGCGGCAGTCAATGCAAAAAACGTGAAGACACTGGTATAGTGCAAAGCCAACGTTTCGGGCGGGTAGCCCTTTATCAAGACAAGACCCGCCCGAAACGTTGGCTTTGCACTATACCAGTGTCTTCACGTTTTTTGCATTGACTGCCGCCGTGCAGTTCTGAAATAATTCTTAGAGTGACTTCTGCTTGTTCGTACTATACTTCTCCTTGGGAGATAGAAGCGCACCTAAGCAGCTGAATTTTGACAGCCTGAGTGCCGGACCCCTTGCTTGCATATATATATATATATATATATATATATATATATATATATATATATATATATATATATATATATATACACAGTGCTATTTTTGTAGGAAAATAGGTTCAGGAACTGTGGGCGGGGGCAGAAAGTGGGCGGTGATGTGGGAGGAGCTACAAAGGGGCGGGGCATTACATAAAAATAGAAAAGAAAAAGAAAAACATAATTCCTCACTCCGTCACAGACACACACAGAGATTTGCATTATACATATGCCCCACACCATGATGCCCATTATACATATGCCCCACACTGTAATGCTTATTATACATATGCCACACACAGAGATTTGCATTATACATATGCCCCACACCATGATGCCCATTATACATATGCCCCACACTGTAATGCTTATTATAAATATGCCACGCACAGAGATGCCCGTTATACATAAGGCCCACACAGAGATGCCCGTTATACATATGCTCCACACTGTCATGCCCATTATACATAAGCCCCACACTGTCATGCCCATTATACATATGCCCCACACCGTGATGCTCCATTATACATATACCACACACCGTGATGCCCATTATACATATGCTCCACACCGTCATGCCCATTATACATAAGCCCCACACTGTCATGCCCATTATACATTAGCCCCACACTGTCATGCCCATTATACATAAGCCCCACACCGTCATGCCCATTATACTTAAGCCCCACACTGTCATGCCCATTATACATAAGCCCCACACTGTCATGCCCATTATACATAAGACCCACACCGTCATGCCCTTTACACATATGCCCCGCTCCGTAACAGTTATTATACATATGTCACACACAGAGATGACCGTTATATATAAGGCCCACACCAAGATGCCCGTTATTCGTATTCAGGGGTGCACGGATTCAGCTGTGAATCCTCATTATGGCTCTGACAATTTCTTACTTATCTTGGGATACACACATGCAGGGACAGATTGGGATACACACATGCAGGGACAGATTGGGATACACACATGCAGGGACAGATTGGGATACACACATGCAGGGACAGATTGGGATACACACATGCAGGGACAGATTGGGATACACACATGCAGGGACAGATTGGGATACACACATGCAGGGACAGATTGGGATACACACATGCAGGGGCAGATTGGGATACACACATGCAGGGGCAGATTGGGATACATACATGCAGGGACAGATTGGTATGCTGGGCAGGTCTCCACCTGACCTGTCTCCTTAGTGGCTACATAACCCCTCCAATAGACCAGTCTACAGTGATTGGGGCAGCATTAGGAGACCAGTAAGTTAGCACTTACCACACCACCTCCAGCCCATCAGTCACCTGCGCCCTCAGGCAGGCAGGCGGAGGGAGAGTGAATCCTTGGGGCGGTCCAGACATGCGGGCGGGAAAGAGCAGCAAGAGAGACGGGCGGGCGCCGAACAGGACAGCGTGTCTCGGCGGGTGTCGGGTGCGGGAGTCACCATGGATGCGCACTGACACTGACGTCAGGCGCATCCATGGAGTAGGAGGTCAGGGGGCGGTCGCAGGAAGTACATCTTCCTTGCCGCCGCGTAAACAGAGATTGCAGACAATCTCTGTGTATTGTGCTGCAGCCTGCGCCCGGCGTTGAACTTCCGGAACGCCGTTCCTGGTGAGGTCATTTTTCAACTGAACTTCAGGAACGGCGTTCCGGACCGTTCCGCCACAAATATAGCCCTGTATATATATATATATATATATATATATATATATATATATATATATATATATATAGATGGACAAGAGACAGGCAGCGGCACTCCAAGGGTTTTTCAAATAGTGTATTTCAAAAGGTCAAGAACCAACGTTTCGGGGTATCGAATCACCCCTTTGTCAAGGTACAAGTGAAGACTTCACTTGTACCTTGACAAAGGGGTGATTCGATACCCCGAAACGTTGGTTCTTGACCTTTTGAACTACACTATTTGAAAAACCCTTGGAGTGCCGCTGCCTGTCTCTTGTCCATCTACAAATTTGTTTCCAGAAGGCACCCAGGTATTTGCTCCCCCACAGTTGGAGTGCCAGCCCGCCCTCTACAAATATATATATATATATATATATATAGGCGTAGGGTCCTGCACTCACATCCAGACGAGTTGATTAGTAGGGGTGCGCCACTAAGGCAGTCCAATTCAAACAGCCAAATATATCCGGAATGCTTAATAAAAAGCAGGGGCACTCACCAATTTTGCTTCAGTCAGCGATTTTAATGCAAAGAGTCAATCAAAAAAGTCGACGTTTCAACCCTCAAGGGGCCTTTGTCAAGACATAAAGATCAGCCATCAGTACAGCAGGCAGAGAAGAGATATACTGACACATGCAACTGCAGCCATATTTATACCCCTTAGATTGCCAACATTGCTCACATCTGTGAGGCTCAATCAGCCATTGGTGGTGCAGTGAAACGCACACACATTAAACAAAAGCATCAGTTTTGCGGCTAAATGCACACACAAAATATACATCAACAGGTTTAGCGCTGGTGAGGGCACATAAAATAAATGAAATAGATGCAAAACGAGCGTGTAAACAACGCTATTACCTTAATAGTTGAGCCCTCTGTGTCAGCGTACAGACCGGAAGTCCGCGTGGTGACACGCATGTGGCTTCCGGTTTTTGCGTTCCAGCAGCAAGCAGGCTGGAGCGCAAGGAAGCTGGGGAGTAGAGCTATACAATCTCTCACACGTATTGTGTGTGGGCGGATCCCCGCACATTGTAGCCTGTTGGATGCCGCTAAAGGGGACACATACACAGCATGTGGTGTCATGAGTTAACCCTTACAAGTGGCTGTAATTAGTACAGAAAAAACGGAACATGATGTATGCTGTTATTTAGAGCAATGTTGATCTAAGCTAGGGGCACATTATGACTGGTGAATACAATAAAATACATGTACACAACGACTAGACAATAAAAGGAAACTTATGAAAAAACTTAAAGTCTAAGGAAAATTAACAAAGATATAAATAAATTTGGCCAGTGGTTATTATACTAGGTAGGTATCACTTCATAATCACTGTTTTATTGGAGAAATATGCTAAGATGATTATACTCGTTGAGACCCTTTGGGTCGATGGTGTTTAAGCGATTAATCCACCTCGCTTCGAGTTTTTTTAACTGAAGTTCACGGTTACCGCCCCTTGGATTTTTCTGCACGTGATCAATAAGCATACATCTTAAGCTGGACACTTGATGCCTTGCTTGCATAAAATGTCTCGCGACAGGCTTATCCGAGCTTCCGGCCAGCAGTGCCGCTTTAATCGAGGTTCTATGATTAGCCATGCGTTCACGGAAGCATCGAGTGGTGAGTCCGGTGTAATACAGTCCGCATGGACATATCAAAATATAGATCACGTGATCCATGGTGCAAATCAATTTTTTGTTGATGCGGATTTTTTGGCCACTATGTGGGTGGGCGAATGTTGCACCAGCCATCATTGACCTGCACGTAGTGCATGTAGGGCACTTAAAACAACCCGTCTTTCCAGAGGTCAGCCAGGTATATATATACAATCATCACACTAGGATCCAATGCCTGTAAAGTTATACTGCACTTGAATATTTGCTCCTCCTATACTACTAATAGACAGTCCTCTGCTCTGGCAATTAATACTTTCCCTCTCTCCTTTCTTCCTTCTGCTTGCATTCAGAGGGTTAATATAAGCTGAAAAGGGCTTAATTAGCAATAGTCTCTATACTTGCAGAGTATAAAATAGCTGGCTAGAAGAACAAGTGATCACACTTCACTGAAGAATGTGCCTGGATTGCAATTTGTGTTCACTGGAAGATATGTCCTGCAGAGTGAAGGATAAACTGGTAATACTGGGATATATGAGTGAGTTTAGCATAAAGTTTAAGTACAGCTGCTTTGCTTTGGATTTTGCCAGGGCCGGTGCTAGGGTGTCCGGCACCCTCCTGCAAACCATACATTTTGCGCCCTTTCACATTGCCATTGCAACAAGCTGCAGCCCAATTGTGGGAGTGTATGCAACATGCGATCCTGTGGAGGATCTCTGGTGCATGTACATGTATGCATACACCATCTCAGTCCTGTGTCCGCAAAATGTTGCAGGCACTAAAGGTGCCCATACACGCTGCGAGAATCACACACGTTATGGGCTAGATTGCATCGCACGGCATGCATGCAATGTGTGTGCGATGCGACCCGAAAGCAGTACAAAAAGAGGGGAGGAGATAGAGGGGGCAAAGTGTTGAGGACTGGCAGCGGCACTGGCCCAGCACACTATGAAGAGGGAAGGAAGGGGAGGCGGCGCTGCTGCCTGTTCGTCATTTTCTTGACAGCTGACAGGCGCAGGGAGCAATGGGTAGGGGGCGGATCCAGACATAACATGTCATCCAGACCTTCACAGACAGCGCTACATGCCTCAGCGCAAGTAACTGTGAGGAAGAGGGGGCAGGTCGAAGGAAGAGGACAGTGTGTGCGCGGTGCAGGGAGCTGCTCAGCCTCTCCATACTGCCGCCCGCTGTCAGACAGGCACTGCGGGCGGCGTGCAGGAGGCAGTGACAGTGAGGGCTGAGCCAGCTTTAGCAGAGCAGGGAGGGAGACAGCGCCTTTTCAGCATGGCGCCTCCCTGCTTTGCAGGAGCTGCTGAGTGGGTAGCGCCGGCCCTGGATTTTGCAGCATCTATGCCTCCCTGTAAGTCCAATCCGTCTGTACAGTATCTGTATAGTTAATTATGAATGTATCCCCCTTTGTATATGACAGAAGGTCTTTCGCTAGACTCACCCCACCTTCCTGGGGTTTCACCTCGGAGGCTCTTATAGTGCTGGCTGAACCCTCTCATCAGCCTCCGCCTCCCGCCTGTCACTCAGCTGCCCTTTTACAAATGCTTAGCCCACTGTCACCTCAAGCCAGCCCCCACCCTTGCGTCATCGCTGGGCTGACATGTCAATATGGCCGTGCCTTCCCCCTTCAGCGTCACAGCCTGATTCCACCTCCAGAGCCGCCCAACCACCTCCGAGTCTCCACTCACAGCCGCTGGTCACCCTGAGGTAAGCGCCGCCTTCCACAGAGGATGCTGCTCATCACTCACAGCAGCCGGACGATGATTCCCGCAATACAGAGCCTCCGGTCACTTTAGCCGCTGCCGGACAGCGGGTAACATCCACCTTCTTATCACGGGTCTCCTCCGGTAACTCTGCTCTACCCCAGCACCGCTAGCCTCCGCTGACCGGCTGCATCACTCTGCTTCCCCAGTTCTCTGAGGAGAAAAAAACGTTTCCTAGCTCTCCCGCTCCCCCTATATAGCTACTCTCTTTTAGCGGGCTCTTCATTCTCTCCCCTCGCGCAGCCCAACTTTATTTAACCCTCTATGTGGGCAATAAAATAAAATAATAAATTCCAAGTCTCTCCCCCACAATCAGGGATAATGGTGCCGTCCACAAAGGTTGGCTATAGAATATACAGTGGAAATAGTCTACTCCCTCCGTTTTGAGGGGTGTTCCAATGTATCAGGCATTTCTCCACATAACCAGAATCTAGCTGATAAATCCTTTTATTTTCTCTGTGGAGAATCATAACATTGTCTCCTCTGATGAAGTCCATATAAGAGCATTTATATTACCATCGAAGAAAATGAAGTCCTTACACATTACTTTTCTCTCTTACTACTGGTACTTTTCCTTCTCTGCTCAAACATGCAGTGATAACTCCTATTCTAAAAAAACAAAATTCTGACCCTAACTCCCTCTCTAACTATCGTCCTATATCTCAGCTCCCATGCCTCTCCAAGCTACTGGAGAGACTTGTCTACTCTCGCCTCACAAACTTTCTTAACTCTAACACCCTATTAGACCCACTTCAGTCAGGTTTTCGCTCTCAACACTCCACTGAGACAGCACTGACTAAAGTGGTGAATGATCTGGTAACGGCTAAGTCTAAAGGCCATTACTCACTACTTATTCTTCTTGATCTTTCTGCTGCATTTGACACCGTTGATCACTCTCTTCTCTTACAAACACTACACTCCCTAGGTCTTAATGATACAGCCCTTTCCTGGTTCACATCTTACCTATCTGATAGCTCTTTCAGTGTTCGCTTCTCTAACTCTACTTCCTCTTCATTACCTCTGTCAGTCGCAGTTCCGCAAGGTTCAGTCTTAGGTCCTCTGCTCTTCTCAATCTATACCTCCTCTCTTGGCAAACTAATCAGCTCTTTCAGATTTCAGTATCACTTGTATGCTGATGATACTCAAATCTATCTATCAACCCCAGAGTTGTCACCAGTGGTTTTGGGTCGAGTTTCTGATTGTTTCTCTGCCATCTCATCTTGGATGTCTTGTCGCCAACTCAAACTCAATATTTCCAAAATGGAATTACTTATATTCCCGCCAACTAAGAACAGTTACCATCCTGACATCTCCATCGCTGTTGACAACTCGATAATCTACCCTACCCCACAAGCTCGTTGCTTAGGGGTCATCCTCGACTCTGAACTGTCCTTTCTTCCCCACATTCAATCTGTCTCCAAATCATGTTACATGCATCTAAAAAACATATCCAAAATACGACCCTATCTCACACAGGACACTACCAAATCTCTTATCCATGCACTCATTATATTCCACATTGATTATTGCAATAGTCTCCTAACTGGTCTTCCCAAGAACAGACTCTCACCACTGCAATCAATTTTAAATGCTGCTAGGCTGATCTTCCTTGCAAGACGCTCATCGTCTGCTGATCCGCTCTGCCAGTCCCTCCATTGGTTGCCTGTATATTACCGTATTCAATATAAAACACTTCTACTTGCTTATAAAGCTATTAACCATACTGCACCAGCTTATATCTCTCTACTTATCACAAAATATCTCCCATCTCGACCACTACGCTCTACACAAGATCTGCGTCTCTCTTCTGCATGGATCACTAGCTCCCATTCATTATTACAGGACTTTTATCGGGCTGCTCCCATCCTATGGAATGCCCTTCCACGCACATTAAGACTCTCCACCAGTCTCCAAACTTTCAAGCGTTCCCTGAAAACTCACCTCTTCAGGCAAGCCTATCATATTTAAGTTCTACATGCATAACCCTCCGAGGCACTTATGTATTATATAGCTTCCTTTCTGGACTTGTAACTGCTATGCTATTACTGGTGCCTGTCCTTATGTTTCCCCCTATATCCCTATAGATTGTAAGCTTGCAGCAGGGCCCTCCTACCTCCAAGTCTGTCTGTTGTTACCCAGTTTGTCTTATCACTGTCTACTATTGTAAAGCGCAACGGAATCTGCTGCGCTATATAAGAAACTGTAAATAAATAAATAATAAATAAATTACTTTTACAGTTTAAATTGTTCAATTGTCTAGAACATAAAGTAAAACTTATAAACATGGTTTACATCAAGGTTCAGAAGGACACACACACATAAGAAAACATGCGCTGGTCACTGATGGTGGCGATGAGATGATATAATAACCTTAATCTGGCTCAGCTGCAGATTCCAATAGAAGGAAAATTGTGAACCTCCCTTAACTTAAAGAAATATATAGTATGATAGAAAATTAAATAAAAAACTATCAATAATGACAGAGCTACTGGGTCAGATACAATTGACTAAAATTATATTAAAAAGCAAAAATACACACAAATAGACAGCGCAGACTGGACACTCAATAACCCAAGAAATTAAAATTTTAAATTTGTTTATTTGTGCAAATCTCTTAGAAATATAGACAAATTTTAAAAAAGAGGTCACCGGCCGGTGGGGTTCATACAATACATGGCATTTTACATAAAATAACAAAAATATAATGATAAAAATAAATAAACATTGGAGCAGCTTTCAATAATGCATAATTCCAGCTTGGTTAAGCATATATAGGGTTAATTGCTTTTTCTAGCAGGGTTAGATTGAAATCAAGCTTTTTGTCAGAAGGCTGTTAGTTGACAAATTATGCTGTGCTACCTGCACAGAACTTGCTTTCAGCAGCTTGTTAGAAGATTAGTCAATCAGCCATACTATTTAGAGTTAGTGACAATTTGGCACATATAAGCAGAAAGAAAGAATTCCACCAAATCAGCTGGGAACACACTCAAGGCAGAGCCAGCAAATACTCCCCAAAGTGGATTACAATTATACAGCATCACACAAGCCGCAGAGCAAGAGCATAAGTATACCCATTTGCTTTCTTTCTGCTTATATGTGCCAAATTGTCACTAACTCTAAATAGTATGGCTGATTGACTAATCTTCTAACAAGCTGCTGAAAGCAAGTTCTGTGCAGGTAGCACAGCATAATTTGTCAACTAACAGCCTTCTGACAAAAAGCTTGATTTCAATCTAACCCTGCTAGAAAAAGCAATTAACCCTATATATGCTTAACCAAGCTGGAATTATGCATTATTGAAAGCTGCTCCAATGTTTATTTATTTTTATCATTATATTTTTGTTATTTTATGTAAAATGCCATGTATTGTATGAACCCCACCGGCCGGTGACCTCTTTTTTAAAATTTGTCTATATTTCTAAGAGATTTGCACAAATAAACAAATTTAAAATTTTAATTTCTTGGGTTATTGAGTGTCCAGTCTGCGCTGTCTATTTGTGTGTATTTTTGCTTTTTGAGTTTAAGAAGGGCTGAGTATCCCTTCTAGGACAGCAGCAAGGACAATCACTAGCCCTATTTGTTTTTCTGCGCTTGGTTTATAGCTTTTTCTGTTGTTTCTAAAATTATATTACTCATGAATAATTTATTATGAATTCATGAATAAACAGGCATTGCCCATAAAACACATACAATCACACAATATCACACTATAATCTCATACAATTAAAACATATCTATATATCTATATCTATGCAGGTTGAGTATCCCTTACCCGAAATGCTCGGGACCACAAGATAAAATAAAAACAAAAAAACACAAATATTCTTAAAAACCACAGTTTCTGGAATATTTCGGTTTTTGGATATTCAGAAACGAGATAATCAACCTGTGTATGTATATATATATATATATATATATATATATATATATATATAGTGCAGGAACAGATGGGCGTCACTCCGAGTCTCATGCAAACAGGTGATACTTTAATGTGTTAAAACGGTCAACGCCATTTCGGGATTACTCCCGTCATCAGGACCAACACAAAAATACAAGTGCAAACATGTGTAAAATATAAAGTGAATGACTTACAAAACGTAGGACCTGCCGTGCTGCCTCTCCTCCGACCGGGGACTGCTGATGACCACTTCCGGGAGACACCCAGAAATGACCTGCCACAGGCAGCGGAGGATGCCCACACTAGGGAAAAATAAAGTGCAATCAAAATAGTGCAATATTCATGAACATACATATATACCTTAAAAGTCATTTATATTCAAAACATTTAGTGTAAAACTTTGTTTGTGACTACATTAAAATGTGTCTAAAGTGTGTGTATAAAATCGCCCTGTTTTTCCTGTGGTCTTTTTTTCAAATTAAAAAAAAAAAGGAGACCACAGCAAAGACAGTGCCGGACATGCTACAAAGATATATATAAATATAGACTTCTTGGGTGCCGGGCAAAGCTTCCCTTAGATCGTTGCTGGTCCGCATTGAAACGTTGCCATCTTCAATAAAAAATTGTATACGTTTGAGATTTCCAGAGTCTGGAGTGCTGTGTCCACCCCAAGAAGTCTATATATAAATATATATATATATATATATATATATATACACACATACGTTTCAGCAGCACTCCACGGGTCAAGAATTCAGACTGCAACAAGCGGCTTAGATAATAAACGGCAACGTTTCAGTGCCCAGTTTAATGTAGCGGCACTTTCGTCAAGGCATAAAGAAGTACAAAGACACGCTTACCTTAAATAATAGATACACCCAGTGAACAAACAGCGTCCATGTCCGGTATGGGGATCACACACCCGGCCGGAGGACGCAGATAGGATGACATCACAGCGCCGTGCGTCTCCTGTGCATAGAAGCCGTCACCTAGGCAACGTAGAAAGTAACATAACTTCGCTACATACGTATAGACAATTGCCACATCAGAGAAATAAAGATAAAAGCAGACTGGCAGCAGAGAAAAATACACATTAGCTACAGTAACAATACAATAAGCATCATAGAGAATACATAATTGATAGTACTTTAAAAATGTGTTAGGTTTAACAATGTGCATGCCCAACCCCATAAAGCAAAGGGGCTGTACTAGCTACCAGGATGACATAAGCCTCAGATACAGTGGATAAGTCCTAACTGTTCGTTAAGGCCGTTTGGGGCTAATGTGCCCAGACGGTAAATCCATTGGGTTTCAAGCCTGAGTAATTTGGCGCCCCTATTACAGCCCTTCAGTGATGATGGCACTTGATTTATCATTCAATATCGGAGGGTGGTAAGGGGGTGTTTAAATAAAAAAAAAATGGCGTGCCACTGGCTGGTCACTGCCATTTTTCTCGATGGCTTTTTTGATGGCCGACCTGTGGGCCGCCATACGTTCCCTGAACATCCGTTCAGTTTTACCGATATATGAGCGTCCACATGGACAGATAAGTTGGTAAATAATAAATTTAGACTTACACGTGAGTCTATGTCTAATTTGTATGGCTTTGCCTGTGCGGGGGTGGTTGAACTTGTCTCCTGCAATTAGGTATTGGCAGGTGGTACATCCGCATTGGATACAACCCAGGCTGACATTGAGAAAAGTTGAGGTAGTGGGTTTCTGGGTAATATCAGGCTTAACCAGGATGTCTCTCAGGCTTTTGCCTCTGGTGTAACACGATAGGAGTTTGGTGTTGACCAAAGGTAGCTCAGGGTCACTTTGAACAATTGGCCAAAGTTTTTTAGAAATTACATTTGTGCCCTGGCTAGTGTGGTTGAATTGTGTGACCCATGGGATCATGGGAGCATTAACTTTTGTGTTGGTTTTAGGAGTTAACAGTTGTGCTCTGTCTAAGCTAAGGGCTTTTCGCTTAGCTTGCTCAAGCAATTTTGGACAGTAGCCTCTATGCAAAAATGTGTTGGCCATTTTATCAACTTCTAATATGGCGTTCTGGCGATTGGAGGAGATACGCACTACCCGCAAGAATTGCGAGTAGGGCAATCCTCTTTTGAGTGGCTTGGGATGGAAGCTCTTAAAGTGCAGGAGATTGTTTCGATCAGTGGGCTTGTTAAGAATAGAAGTGACAATCTGCCCTTCCACAATACTGATGTTGACATCTAAGTATGGTAGTGCTTCCCTACTGATGTTATACGTTAGCTTGATAGGGTGGTCAAGCTGGTTGTGGCGTTCAATAACATTAACAAGGGCTTCATGGCTACCACGCCACATGATCAGCAGATCATCAATATATCTGCAATAAAAATATACATCCTGTGCATTCTCATCAGTTTCAAAAAATATCTGGTTTTCAATTTCAAACATGAACACATTAGAGTATGATGGGGCCACACAGGACCCCATCGCACACCCACGTTCCTGCAAGTAAAAGTTACCATCATATAAGAAGTAATTTTTGGTTAGCGTCAACTGTAACAATTTTAAGAAAAACTGCACTTCAGGACCCTTATACAAGGGGTTGTCAGTTAGGAACTTGTGCATGGTCTCAAGGCCCAATGAATGTGGGATTACTGTGTAGAGGCTCTGCACATCTACACTGCAAAGCAGCAAGTTATCTGGAAGTTCTGTTAATGTACGCAGTTTGGTTAACAATGTGTTAGTGGTCCGGCTGCCTGATGAGAGGAGGCTGAATACAGCAGCTCCGCTACTAAGGCTGCCCAGCACACTTTTTCACGGCGTTTAACGCCTCCAAACCACCGCCGATTACCCTCACTCTCACAGCAGACGGCACCCGCTGTATGGAGAACTCCCTCCCCGCTATGCCCAGCAAGAAAAGCCGCGCGCAGCGCGAACAGGAGAAACGGGCCAAAGAACCCAAAATGGCGACCGGCATAGCAGACAGCGTGGCGCAGCAGCAAACGCTGTCCCACAGCACACCTGCACCCCGACCAGGACCCTCCAGCCATAAAGAAGCCGATGGTACCCTTCTACAGCCAGCGGACCTCCCTGACAACCGCTCACAGGTACTCCCAGCCCCCACTGACCCGGTCACTTACGGGGACATGATCCACGCCATAAGGGTAGCTATTGGGCCACTGCTTAAAGAGCAGACAGCAGACATCTCTAACCAAATCGCCCAGCTAAACCACAGAGTACAGCTTACAGAACACAGGGTGGGAGAGAACCTGGTAGACATCACTGAGCTGAAAAGGGAGTCACAGAGGCACACAAAAGACCTTTATCAAATCCATAATAAACTACAAGATCTTGAGAACAGATCCAGGCGTAATAACCTGAGGATTGTGGGGCTCCCGGAATCCGTTAAGGGCCAAGAGCTCTATGACTTTATTAAGATATCTCTCCCCACAATGCTGCAAATACAAAACCGCTGTGAAGATCTGGTAATTGAAAGAGCCCATAGACTGGGCCCCCAGAGACAGCAGGAAGGCACTAGACCCCGAGCTGTTATTTTCAGGCTCTTAAACTACCTCCATAAGGAGCTCATATGGTCAGCCTCACGCAGACACAGAGAGCTGGAGTGGGAAGGAAATAAAATCCTGATCTTCCAGGACTACTCTGCTGAGCTAGCAAAGGCCAGAAAAGACTTCTCACCAGTATGCACTAAGCTCATAAAAATCAACAGAAAATTTGCCCTCCTTTACCCCGCGAGGCTGCGCATTTTCACAGGATCATCCTTCCATGACTTTATGTCTCCTCTGGATGCGGAGAGATTCCTGAAGGAGGAAGACCCCAGTCCCCAGACCACCGATCCATGTCAGACTGTGACTAATCCTGCAGCATCACTACTACACAAGACTGAAACCCACTTGAATCCACTTCACCCCCTCTCCAGCTCCTGGTATACCCACAATTGGCTGAAAATAGCAGAAGAAAGACACCTGCACATTGGATAGCCAGACACCAGAAACTGCAATAATAACCCCCCCCCCCCAATCCTTCCTCTAACACGCCCGAAGATCTCCGCCAGATGCTCTAATTCTGAACTAGACATGGACATCAAATCTGGTCTCATCAGGGCAAACAAGACCCCCCCCCTCCCCCCCCCCTTTTTTTCCACCAGGCGGTGGACCATGTTAAAAAAGTTGTTATCCTTGGGCATTTCCGCCTTAGGAGCTTGTTTACGTCCACTTGGACACTAATGCACCCAAGGTGCACTCGTAGACACCTATTTCCCCGGAAGTATGATGTTATCTAAATGTTTGCTTTAATGCTAATGTTTTTTCTCTCTATTCTCTTTTCTTTCCCCTTCTTTCCTCACCTCCCCCTCCCCCCCATGACACATGAAAATGAAACAGAAATGTACCCCTTAATCCAGTATCAGGATCGTGAGTATGCTTTATATTGTTCCAAGCTAATGTCTAAATATGTCAGTTAAAATGGGCTCCTGGAATGTAGGGGGCATCAATTCCCCCTGCAAGCGAAAGAAAATTTTATTATACCTAAACAAATTGCATATAGATGTAGCCTTTCTGCAGGAAACCCACCTCACAGCCGCAGAAACTCTCAAGTTATCCATCCTGGGCTGGAAGGTGTGGGCATCCGCACCATTCACCTCTAAGGCAAGAGGTTTGGTACTCCTGGCTAAAAACAACCTGCCGATTACTGTTAACGATGTAGTGTCTGACCCAGAAGGACGTTATTTAATGTGTACCCTCACGATTTCTGACAAAAAATATATCTGTATGAATGTATACGCCCCAAATGTTTACTCAAAGGAGTTTCTGTGCAAACTGATCACCTTACAAACTCCCCACACACACCTCCCGACTATAATATGTGTAGACTTCAACCTGTTAGCTCACCCCCTACTAGATAAGCAAGTCCAAGGGAACACCAAGAGACGCCAGCCCAAATTTGGAGTAACGACCTTAGCCTCAAAACTACATCTCATAGACATTTGGAGGACACTTCACCCCACAGACACTGAATTCACCTGCCTTTCTGCAGCCACGGGGGGGTTTATCCCGTATAGACTACATATTAATGTCATCTTTCCTTCTACCAAAGGTTGAAGAGGCCAAAATAGAGCCCATTGTTCTTTCAGACCATGCGGTCACCTGGTTTAAAATAACTCTGACCACTGACAACCCCACATTCATCTCATGGAAATGCCCAGCCTCCCTAGCCTCCTCAGCTGCACTTAGGGACGTGGTGGTGGAGACATGGACAAATTACCAAAAAGATAACGCAGACACCCTCCAACAAAACCCAGTATTATTCTGGCAGGCCTCAAAGGCAGTTCTGAGAGGAGCTATGATCTCTTTCTCCACCCATCAAAAACGTAAGCTAACTGCGGACTATGTCCTAGCCCAAACAAACCTCACTAACTCATACCAAATGTTTAAATCCTGTCCTAGCCCCCAACACCGCCTGGTGTATAACTCAAACAAAACAACATTCGACAAAATACTCACCAAACTGGAAGCTTGGTACACATTCAAAAAAGAATTCAAATTTCACAAATTTGGTAATAAATCCAGCAGACTACTGTCAAACCTCTTACAAGATCAGAGAACCCCCTCTACTATTCACCCCCTAAAAACCCCAGACGGTACACACACCACCACCAACTCCCAAATTGCCAATGTCCTTAATACATTCTATACCCGACTATATTCACTACCACACTCAGACAAAACACAGGAACAAAACTTCTGGGAACACACCGACCTTCCCCAACTCGACACCTCCTCAAAAAACACACTCACATCAGAGATCACCTTATTGGAAGTAACCACAGCCATTTCACACCTCAAACAGGGAAAGGCCCCAGGCCCGGACGGCTTGACAGCCGATTACTATAAGTTACTACTTCCACACATAGCCCCCTCAATAGTAGCCTTGTTTAACACCCTCCTTCAATCCGGCTCAGCCCCCCCACACTTCAACTCAGCCAACATACGCGTAATACCTAAACCAGGCAGAGACACCTCAGACCCAGCCTCTTACAGACCCATTTCACTCTTAAACCTAGATTACAAGCTACTCACAAAAATTCTCTCAGACAGACTAAAGCCCCTAGTCCCCAAATTAGTCCACACGGACCAGACAGGATTTGTGACAGGGAGGAACCCGGTTACAAATATCAGGAAAGTTCTTTCTGTCATATGCCAGTCCCAGGGGGCCATGTCGGATGATCCAAAAGCAATCTTATCACTTGATGCTGAGAAGGCGTTCGACATGGTCCACTGGGACCATCTCTTCAATACCCTGCACCGCTTTGGCTTCCCAGGCACTTTCATAGAATGGCTAAGGACACTATATGACGCATCCTCTTCTAGGATCATTTGCAACGGCACTATCTCTGAACCCTTCCAGGTTCTCAGGGGAACAAGACAGGGATGCCCCCTGTCTCCCCTCCTATTTGCCCTTGCATTAGAACCCCTCGCAGTAGCCCTCCGTTCATCCCCAAAATTCACAGGTATAAAATCAGGCACTAATGACATTCGATTATCCCTCTTCGCAGATGATATGCTCCTCTTCCTCAACAACCCCCAGCACTCAATCCCAACAGCCATAGAGATCATTAGTCAATTCGGAACCTTCTCAGGATATAAAATAAATATAAACAAATCTGAACTCCTAACAATCTCTGGTCACCCCCCGACTTTCCCAGACTACCCAGAACTAAATACCATCCGCACACAAAATTCCCACATTAAATACCTAGGGATACAAGTTCCGAACAAAATAACACACCTGTATAAATTAAACTTTGCCCCTATCCTGACCAAAATACGCAACTTAATCCAGGGATGGATGGAACTCCCTCTTTCACTGATAGGTCGCATGGAAGTGATCAAATCTATACTATTACCGAAACTTACCTATATCATGCAACTTCTACCAATAAAAATATCCAACGCAGACGCACTCCAAATCACCAAATCCTTCACCTCATTCATCTGGAAATCCAAAAAGCCTAGAATATCTATATTAAAGCTACAGCAACCTAAGGCACTCGGTGGGCTGGGACTTCCTAATTTACTCCTCTATACAAAAGCCTTATTAAATAGATATGCAATGGACTGGCTCCTGGACCTAGACTACCATACCGTCCCAAACCTCGACAAAACACTTTTCGCACCCTATTCACCTTCAGCCCTTCTCCACACCCCAAAGAAATCGATCCCAAAGCACATCCTCAACCATATTTTCTTTAGAGATACCTATGATGCGTGGCACCATCTATGCAAAGTCCTTAAAAAAGACCCGTCCAACTCACCATGGCTAACGATATGGGGCAACCCGATGTTCTCTCCAGGCATTAATTCTGCAACATTCAACCGCATAAAACTAAAAGGCTTGGTCCTTACCTCCCAGGTCTTTGACCCGGGAGGAGGTATCCATACATTCCCGCAACTAAGAGAGATGTTCGGACTGCCCCATAGCGCCCTATTCCCAATAATGCAACTTAGTCACTATGCCAGATCCCTCCCAACCACCTCATTTTCCGACTCCCCCCAAGACCCTCTTTACAAAATAATCTTGAAATATAAATCCAAGAAATTCAAGACCAGAATGATATACTTCGAATTTCTAGCTCTTCAAACAAAAAAGGCTTGGTCCCATGCCACCACGGCCTGGGAAAAAGACCTACCAGACACCCTCGCACAAGACACCTTATTCAAGTACCACAGAGACACAATGAGCACACTTCAATCCTCTTTATTACAGGAAACACACATGAAAATATTGCACAGAGCTTACATTTCACAAAGCCAAAGAAGTCACTTTGTAGAAGAAGAAACAGGCAAATGCCCCAAGTGTAGGTCTTCCTCGGCAACATTCTTCCACAACATTTGGACCTGTGGACATATCAAAAAATTCTGGTATAAAATCATAAATTACATAAAAAAGCATTTCAACATCACACCTACCCTACACCCTATCCCACTATTATTCGCTAACTTTGACCCCTGGCACCTCTCCAGCCCCCAACTAGAACATATACCCTTTCTTACCATTCTGGTCACGGCTGCAAAGAAACTAATTCTAAAACAATGGTTATCTCCAAACTCCCCATCCCTGACAAACCTCATCCAAATACTTGTTAAGACAATGCACTTTGACAAATACGACACTTCCCTCCCTACGGGAAGAATCTCCAGATACAACAGAAAATGGAGACTTTTCGAAGGACTCCAAACACTCCCTCCCTAGACACGAAATCCCCCACTCATATACTCCTCGTATACCCTGACATAGGACATATCGCAAAACAGTCAGCACGTAACGACTCCTAGATACTACCAATGTGTTATTCCGAGTTAACACCCCCCCCCCCTTTTTCCCTACCTGTCTCCTCTACTTCTAACTTTCTTCTATTTCCCCTATTACATATAAGTGTATAAGATGTTTTAAGTTATTGTAGCTTTGTAACATTGGCGAACTAACGATAGGACCCAGACACGCATTCTCAAGAAGCGCGTTACTCGAGAAGGACAAAAATGGATCTAATAAAACTCCACCTTACCTCACCTTGTTGTCAATCGGTCCAGACAGTCCAGGACACACAGGAGCGCCTCCGAAAGAATCATACCAACACACCAGGCGCCAACCTACAAGAAAATAGCAAAAAGACCTTACCCTAATGTAAACCAGTCCCTAAAGTAGGACCTTACACTAAGGGACTCCTAAATTCTCATTTTCACCTTTCGAAATACCCATGTTGCAATGTATTTTTTGATATATGTGTATGTAAACATACTTTATGAAAATTTGAATAAATTATGTTTGAAAAAAAAAAAAAAAAAAAACCCAATGTGTTAGTGTCCAGGAGATATCTTGGATGTGCCTGTATGCAGGGTTGTAACAGAGTGTCCAGGTAGACTGCAATCGGCTGAAATAGTGAATTCTTAGCTGAAATTATTGGGCGCCCTGGTGGTTTGTCCATGGATTTGTGTATTTTTGGAGTTGTATATAAGATAGGTACCACTGGATAGTGAGGAATCAAGGCATCCTTGAGCTGTGCAGATATGATTGAAGAAGTAGCCGCCTCATTAAGAATCAGTGTAAGTTGTTTTTTGTACTCAGATGTTGGATCATTCCTCAGTAGGCTGTAGACTGAAGAGTCTGCTAGTTGGGTAGAGATTTCCTCTTTGTAGTCAGTTAGATTCATAATAACCAGGGCTCCGCCTTTGTCGGCTGGACGGAATACAATACTGGAATCTTGTGCCAGTTGTTTAAGAGCTTGAGCCTCATTGTATGTTAAGTTGTATTCCGGTCCTTGCGTGTTGATAATATGTTCTTGTGTTTGTTGGTTTAGCAAACGGGTAAAAGTACGGATAGAGGGGTTATTGGATTGGGGTTCAAAGGTGGATTTAGGCCCCAATTTTTTCACTTGCGCAGGAACATCATTATGCCGGGGGTCCGGGACAGGCTTATGAGAGAAATGGTCTTTAAGACCTAGCTGTCTTGTGAGTCGGTATTTGTCAATCTCCCACTGCAATGCATTGGGCTTGTAAGATGGAATAAATGACAATCCTTTTGATAGAACTCGTTTCTCAATGGGCAGAAGACTCCGATCAGAAAAATTCACAATCAGTTGTTTTCACTTTGGGCGGACGCCCCACTCTGCCTCTGCCTTTTCCACTGTTGCCCCCGTCTCGTGTATTTGCGCGACCTCGCCCGCCTCCTCCGCGGGTCCTGGTAGTTACCCCTAAAGGGTACTGTTGTGACTGAGCTGAAGAGCTTGCTTCGTTTTCACTACCTGTGGAGGTGAATTCTTGGGACGTATCCACATCTCGTGGTTGGCGCATACGCCTACAGAAGAATGGTCTTTTGTCTTCACGCCTGGTACTATTGTCTGTCCATCTGTACACATTGTAGTTATCGTAATCCAAGTCTACTTTGGCTCTTTTTTCAGACTTGAACTTTATGAGGTCTCTTTTGTATGTTTGTAGCTGTGTGTTCAGCTTGTCATACCAATCAATTTCATCTGCAACAAGGTTGGGTTTGTGTAATGCTTCAAATGCTACAATTTTGTCATTGATCGCTTTGATCTCCATGCTGGACTGTTCAATAATTAAAATCATTAAGTCCATAGAACACTTATTAAGTATTCCTACCCACTTGCGGCAAAACGATGGATCATTCCGGCCGATGGTCGGCGAATTGCGGACTCTTAGGCCCCTGGGTATTTTTTTGGAGCGATAATACTCACTCAGGGAGATTCCATGGTATTTGTAATCTATTTCCTTGCGTTTTAGGCGTAGTAATTGCCTGTAAAGATCTTCTAGTGTAGATGCCTCTATTTGTTCGGTGAGGTCGCCTTTGAACAGGAGATCATCAATCTCAGCCTCAGAGTAGCTGTGTAACTCGCCCAAAGGATTAGTCACCGATGGGCAACCACTGCCGTCTGGTGCAAGGCTAGATTCCGCCATGGGTTGTGCAGGAGATAAGATGCTCAAATAAGAAGTTGCTGATAGGAAATGGATGTTATCCGCTGCTGGTCAGTCAATTAAAAACAATACTACCATAGTCGAGTGTCATATGGTAGGAAAGGCAAATGTCCTTGTTAGTAGAGGTGCATCCACTGCTTAATTCCTCTCTCTCTCTCTCTCTCTCTCTCTCTATATATATATATATATATATATATATATATACAAGAAGGAGGGGAAGCTGAGTCACTCCAGGGTCTTTTTAGAAGTAGATTTAATGTGAATACATCAATGGAACATGTCGCACATGTTCCATTGATGTATTCACATTAAATCTACTTCTTAAAAGACCCTGGAGTGACTCAGCTTCCCCTCCTTCTTGTGTACCCACACTATTGAGGGCACCCGGGCAACTATCATCTAATTTTGGGAGTGCCGATTCTTCAAGCTTCTATATATATATATATATATATATATATATACTGGGGGAAAGGCTGGCACTCCTCTTTGTGGTATAATACCTGCCCAGGTGCCTTCCAGGATGCAGCAAGCACCCAAAGTGATAGAGCAAGTGGAGACGGCGGCACTCAAAGGGACTTGGAGAAAATGAATCAGACCACTCTGGGGTTCAGTTCAACGTTTCGGTCGGTTAGACCTTTATCAAGAACAAATGCATTTGTTCTTGATAAAGGTCTAACCGACCGAAACGTTGAACTGAACCCCAGAGTGGTCTGATTCATTTTCTCCAAGTCCCTTTGAGTGCCGCCGTCTCCACTTGCTCTATATATATATATATATATAGACGAGAGAAGGACGCGGCACTCCAGACAAATCTCAAAGCAGGGTAACTTTTATTGTGCTCAGCAACGTTTCAATACAAGTGTGTATTATCTTCAGGCTCTGAAGATGCAGGAGCCTGAAGATAATACACACTTGCATTGAAACATTGCTGAGCACAATAAAAGTTACCCTGCTTTGAGATTCGTCTGGAGTGCCGCATCCTTCTCTCGTCTATATGTCTATTTGATGAAGGCACCTGACAAGCTGCAACCTGTTGGTGGTGTGCCCAGCGCAAAGAAGTTTATATATATATATATATATATATATATATATATATAGTTGCACTTACCCAACCTAGAACCTAGGACAGGAGCAGACCAGTACTCGTATGGTGAAAGAAAGTGTCATCACAGAAAGATACAACAGGGCTGACCCGACAGCCGTTTCAACTGGGTTACTACTGGTTTTCCTCAGGGGTAGTAACCCGGTTGAAACGGCTGTCGGGTCAGCCCTGTTGTATCTTTCTGTGATGACACTTTGAAATACAAAAACTTTTTTCACCATACGAGTGCTGGTCTGCTCCTGTCCTAGGTTCTAGGTTGGGTAAGTGCAACTGTTATCAAATTTAGGGACCCTGCACCGTCTTATTTACTTTATCGGCAAATGAGTGCCGTTTTGTGAAATCTCTTTTATATATATATATATATATATATATATATATATATATATATATATATACTGTGTGTATATATATATATATATATATATATATATATATATACTGTATATTGTTCCAAGCTAACGAGTCACAGACACAATCCCCTGGGTTCCTCCTGCTGACAACCGCAGCTCTATGATGTAATAAACCGGAATGTATATTATTGAATTCCCTTTTCCTTTCCTTTAGCAGGTAAATGTATTAACTGTAGGAATGTCCATGGCAATGTTTCTTTCTTTTATATATATATCAGGTATTTTATTTTCCAAGTTAAAACATTAAAAGGTATATGCAAAAAACATTGCATTAATACAGTAACAAATATAGTTACGATCACGACGGACACAAAACACAAAACTATAAGACAATTTATATATAGATATTCAACATAGATATACTGTTACCATTTTCACATGACATCAAAATTACAATATTATCACTATTATATGCTAAAATACTACTTTATTATTGTGCAATAATATACCTGCTGCAGCTGTAAACTGTTACTTAGGGTGAGATTTAATAGGATGAGAGATTCAGAAAGTGAGAGATTTGGTGAGAAATCTCCGGTTTTTTTAAAGCGGCAATCATTTACACTTCAAAATTAAACTGGTTTTGCAGTGTATATGATTGCCGCTTTAAAAAAACTGGAGATTTCTCACCAAATCTCTCGCTTTCTGAATCTCTCATCCTATTAAATCTCACCCTATGTGAGAAATCTCCATTTTTTTAAAGCGGCAATTATATATACACTTCACATTCAAACTGGTTAAGCAGTGTAAATGATTGCTGCTTTAAAAAAACAGGAGATTTCTTACCAAAGCTCTCACTTTCTGAATCTCTCATCCTATTGAATCTCACCCTTATGCTGTGTACACACGGGGGAGATATATTGCTCAGCCATATATTGCTGAGCAATATATGGCTGAGCAATATATTGCTCAGTTTCTACTTTACATCAGCGACCAGAGATGGTCGCTGATGAAAAAGAAACTGCCGGGGCAAAAACGGGAGCGCGCACCCGGCGATATATCGCCAGTGCACACTCCCATTGCGGGCAATATGGTCGCCCAGCGACCATATTTCCCGCAATTTTGCACTAAATCGCCCCCGTGTGTACGCACCTTTAGTCTCTCTATTTATTAGGTAGTGACTATAACCAAAGCGCCTTTTTTTGTTTTGTAGATTGGAGTCCTGCACTGAGTGTTTGTAATCCACAAGTTAGAGTGAATCAGGTAATAATTGCTGGCTGTCTCACAATGTAACAACACTGTAACAACACTGTATATATCCTCTCTGCACTTTTCTTCATATCCTTTGCCTAAGCGTGAAGGTCACTGTAGCATGAAGCCAACTGTATAAAGTCTTTACACCTTATTGCTTATTACAGTCACTATTTCTCCATCAAATAATATTATTCAGTGAAAGCGACTTCTTCTCTCCTTCTGATGAGGAAGCACATAAATGTCTGCCTGTTGTACAGTTATCATCTGAGGTAACTGCAGTCTCTGGGTAGTATTCAATGCGGCCGGAGAGGGGGTTAAACAGTGAGGACTGCAGAAAACCAGCGATCCTCGCTGTTTAACCCCCTCGCCAGCCACTCGCCCTATTCAGCGTTCCATTGAAATCCTCACAATCGCAGGATGGCGAGAATTCCCCAAAACAGCGAGACCTGCGGCTAATGCAGAAAACTCGCTGTATTTAGCCGCGAGTCTCGCTGCTTCTGGAGCCGCATACGCCAATTCCCTCTCGCTCTAAAAATGGAGCAAGGGGGAATTGGCGTATGAGGGGGTGCGTTGAATACTGACAGGGTGAGTGGTGACAGCGAGCAGGAAGCCCTGCTCGCTGTCGCCACTCGCCCACTGCATTGAATACACCCCTCTGTGTTACCCCTGCATTAGGGTGTTAGTGTCTTTTAACCTTCCTGGGATAGTACATCTTTCAATATATACATTTGGGCGAGAGAAGAGCATATTACAGCCTTTCTGTAAAACAAGATTTTTGGGGAATGACCCTTGCACTTATCACTGCCTAGGGTAGCGTAGGTTTGTATGAATCACCTTCCATACACAATACACATGAAATACCAAAAAGATACCAACATAATCCTTGGCGCTGATGCAAGTGTTTTTCACGTTTTTTTCACTCAAACAGTACCCAAAATAAAGAAGGAAAACACAACAGTGTGATAACGTTTTAACAATTAAATATCCTTTCTAAATAGAGGAATTTTTGGAATATTTGTGACTCATATCCTTTAAGGTAGTCTGTTGCACGTCAGCTTGCCCTAGGGGTTCTGCCAAAAAGCTGGTTTAAAACTGACTGTTATATGTCCCCTTTCTACGTGGCAATACTTTAATTATTTTCACTATGGTTCATAGCATGCGAATAATACGTGCTACTATTTCCCTTCAAACACCGGCAAGATGAGCATGTGATGCCAAACACATTGATACCAAACATGAGGGGAAAAAATATGTTTTAACCTTAAACTATATGTAGTGCATTTTAAGCTAAATGACTATATTCTATTGTTATGAGAGTATAAGACATTGGGGGAGATTCTGTAAGCTAAAAATGCGGTAAAAACCCCGTTATCGGGGTTTTTACCGCATTTTGGGATGCACTAAGCATCCCCCGCTGGGTTACCGCGGCAGGGGGGGCATCGCCAGAAAAATCTGGTGATGCCCCATAGAAGCCTATGGGCTTCTACCGCATCCCGCCGCCGCCCAGCAATGACCCCCCGCCACCCCGCACGGACCCCCGCCGCATCACCCCCTCACCTGTGTCCGGGCAGCACAGAGCTGTGCTGCCCGGACCTGTGACCTCCTCCCTGCACTGATCCTCTTCCGGGTGCAGGGAGGAGGAGAGCCCGGCGCAGCAGCGCCGGGTGTGTGAGGGAGGGGGAGCCGCCGGGACCTGCTGGGACCCGGCGACTCTCACCGCAAAGGACAGCTCTTAACGCAAGAGCTGTCCTTTGCTATAATTATCGCATATGTTAGAACATATGCGATAATTATAATTGCGATGGGCGGTGAAGGGGGGTGGAGATTCTTAGAGAATCTCCCCCTTTGTGTAACATTATAACTACCATTAACAAGCGCATATTCTACGTATGCACTGTACGTAAATACACGAACGCAAATGGCGGCAATGACACTCTAAGGCAGGCATGTCCAAACTATGGCCCTCCAGCTGTTGTGAAACTACAAGTCCCATCATGCTTTGCGGCAGTTTTGCTTTTAGGGAAAGCTAAAACTATGGCAAGGTGTGATGGGATGTGCAGTTCCACAACAGCTGGAGGGCCACAGTTTGGACAGGCCTGCTCTAAGGTGTGTGTGTAGATGCAATTCAACTTCCACACTATCTATCTAGCTATCATTATATTTGAATTTATGAATTGAGCTCATTTGTGTTTTTTATCGATAAAACATCACCTTTATTGTCCCAATCATTGTTTTATTTGTTTCTGACACAGGCAAATAGATGACTCCAGCTTGTCATGGACACAGGTCTTCCCCGATCTGCCCATTATGCCCATTATGCTCAGTGCTTAGGTACGCCACTAATGTATCCATAAAAACATACGCTGCCTGGTCGATTGAGGCCACTTTGCAAGTGAAAACAAAATTCTAGCATTATGCAAAGCACCTTTCCAGAACGTTATCTTCCCATGCAAATGAGCCTGCACACAGCGGAATGAATTGCCCATTATTGTTCCAGCTCTATTAATAAGTTATAAAGCTGAGAAGCGTTCTGTGGACTGGTAATGCGGAAGTAGAACCTCGGCCAAATAGTCTTTTCGGTACTTGTTTCCTAGCACGGCGCCCGTCGTAGGTGATCGCATACCTTCACTTAAGGTATGCGATGGACGCGACCGACGCAATTTTAGGGCTTTTTTTAGCCTTTTCCCCGACAATTAAAAAATTGCGTCCATCGCTTCCATCGGATGCCTTAAGTTAAGGCATGCGATGCGACCGATGCGATGGATGCGATTTTACATAGGGAACAATGTTAAATGGGCCAATGGACCCGATTTTTCATTGTATACCCACCCTTATGGGTATTTTACATGACAAACTCCCCCCCACCCCCCATTGTTAACGTCACCCCACGATGAACGCCAACCCGAAGCGTGGCGAGCGCAGCAAGCCCGCGAGGGGTGGTGGTACACGTCCTCCGACCTTTTCATACCCCCACTATCAACGTCGGCGTGGAGTTGATTTCATATAATGTGGCGAGCACAGCGAGCCCGAAGCGTGCCGAGCGCAGCGAGCCCCGCGTAGGGACGCATAATACCTGTGAAGTAATGCGCGTCCCCTCGCGGGGCTCGCTGCGCTCGGCACGCTTCGGGCTTGGTGGCTTGCTGCCCTCGACACACTATATAAAATCAACTCCACGCCGACGTGGATAGTGGGGGTATGAAAAGGTCGGAGGACGCATACCGCCCCTCGCGGGCTCGCTGCGCTCACCATGCTTCGGGTTGGTGTTCATCGTGGGGTGGCGTTAACAATGGAGGGGCATTTGACCCATCAGGGTGGGTATACAATGAAAATTGAGGTCTGGGGGGCATTTAACATTGGGCCCAATGTAAAATCGGGTCTCAGGGACCATTTTACATTGGTTCCAATTTTTTTGGACCCGATGGATACAATTGAAATCGCAGGCGCCGTGCTAGGAAACAAGTACCGTCTTTTCCACTCGGCTATAATAATGACAGAGGTCCGGCTGTCTAATGGGTTCAGCATCCCTGATCTTTGTTCACACAGAAGCAACCATAGAAGGTAAGTACTAGAGCATCAGAATGGAGATGGAGGTTCAGAGACACAGGAGGGGGTGTGTCATACTTGCCTACCCCTCCCGGAATGGCCGGGAGGGTCCCGCAAATTGGGTTCCCCTCCCAGCCCCCCGGGAAAGTGGGTAAGTCTCCCGCATTTTGACCACAGCCTCGCCCCCCCCCCCCTTCCACGAGGTATAAAATGCAGATTTTTGCGGGTCCGCGGGATGGGGCGGGGCTAAAATGACGCGAATTGTGTCATTTTACCCCTCCCCCCATCCACAGACCCGCAATTTAATGCTTCTCGTGGGGGTGGGGCTATTTGACGTCGGCATTGCCCCGCCCCCGAAACTTCACCTCGCCCCGCTCCACATTCACTCCTTTTCGGGCATCTCCCGGAGAGGAGTTTTTAAATGTCGGCAAGTATGGGGTGTGTGTGCCGTCAATGTTATGCCTATCGGCAGCCAATGGTGTTATGCCTAAGGGTGGCATTCCCCTTAAATTCGCCTCTGGTTATCTTATCACCCCTTACATTGTCCATTTCATGAGAGTTGCAGCAGGTTTTGGGGAGACTGTTAGTCTTGTGTCAATTCAGGACAGTTTGGAGGTATGTATCTATACAGTACACATAGATGTAAATGACTGCCCAGAGAGTGCAAGTACTCAACTGTAAGAGGACGAGAATTTTTTGTTGGTCACAGACCATGCGCCCTTACAATGGATGCACACAAACAAATAGGTGAACACCCGTGTGACCCGTTGGTTTTTGGCCTCACATCCATTTAAGTTTGAGGCGAGGCATCGTCCGGGGAAACCGCACCTCCATACGGACGCCCTTCTCAGGAGGTTTGTAGGTCCCGATCCTCCAAGCAACCCTAGGGGAAGCTAGTGGAGGAGGAAGAGGGTGAGGTGGGTGATCTCTGCAAAGAAGCCGATCGCTCCATAATGGGCTGCCAGGGGGCGAGCGCAGGGCCTACAAAAAAATGCTGGGTGCACCAAAGAAAATGCTGGGTGTACCCCTATGAACGCCGGTCCATTTACCTGCAGGTCTGAATCAGGCCCTATACAGTTAAGATTTCCCATCTCATATCACCACGGCTGTATGCAGGGATGTCTGTAGGCTGTATGCAGGGATGTATGTAGGCTGTATGCAGGGATGTATGTAGGCTGTATGCAGGTATGTATGTAGGCTGTATGCAGGGATGTCTGTAGGCTGTATGCAGGGATGTATGTAGGCTGTATGCAGGTATGTATGTAGGCTGTATGCAGGGATGTATGTAGGCTGTATGCAGGTATGTATGTAGGCTGTATGCAGGTATGTATGTAGGCTGTATGCAGGGATGTATGTAGGCTGTATGCAGATATGTATGTAGGCTGTATGCAGGTATGTATGTAGGCTGTAAGCAGGGATGTATGTAGGCTGTATGCAGATATGTATGTAGGCTGTATGCAGGGATGTATGTAGGCTGTATGCAGGTATGTATGTAGGCTGTATGCAGGGATGTATGTAGGCTGTATGCAGATATGTATGTAGGCTGTATGCAGGTATGTATGTAGGCTGTAAGCAGGGATGTATGTAGGCTGTATGCAGATATGTATGTAGGCTGTATGCAGGGATGTATGTAGGCTGTATGCAGGGATGTATGTAGGCTGTATGCAGGTATGTATGTAGGCTGTATGCAGGTATGTATGTAGGCTGTATGCAGGTATGTATGTAGGCTGTATGCAGGTATGTATGTAGGCTGTATGCAGGTATGTATGTAGGTATGTATGTAGGCTGTATGCAGGTATGTATGCAGGTATGTATGTAGGCTGTATGCAGGTATGTATGCAGGTATGTATGTAGGCTGTATGTATGTAGGTGCTTTTCCCTAAAGAGGTTGCTGTATTAATTAAGATTGCCCATCTCATATACTCAGATACTGGACAGATCACCATAGGCTGTATGCAGATATGTATGTAGGCTGTATGCAGGGATGTATGTAGGCTGTATGCAGGGATGTATGTAGGCTGTATGCAGGGATGTATGAAGGCTGTATGCAGGGATGTATGTAGGCTGTATGCAGATATGTATGTAGGCTGTATGCAGGGATGTATGTAGGCTGTATGCAGGGATGTATGAAGGCTGTATGCAGGGATGTATGTAGGCTGTATACAGGGATGTATGTAGGCTGTATGCAGGGATGTATGTAGGCTGTATGCAGGGATGTATGTAGGCTGTATGCAGGGATGTTTGTAGGCTGTATGCAGGGATGTTTGTAGGCTGTATGCAGGGATGTATGTAGGCTGTATGCAGGGATGTATGTAGGCTGTATGTATGTAGGCTGTATGCAGGTATGTATGTAGGCTGTATGCAGGTATGTATGCAGGTATGTATGTAGGCTGTATGCAGGTATGTATGCAGGTATGTATGTAGGCTGTATGCAGGTATGTATGCAGGTATGTATGCATGTATGTATGTAGGCTGTATGTATCTAGGTGCTTTTCCCTAAAGAGGTTGCTGTATTAATTAATTACCCGCTCAAGCAAAGACATGCTCATTCCTGATTACACAATTGTAATAAATGTATCTCCTGCTGGGAATAATCCAAATGTACAGGTTGGCAGGTTCATGTATTAAAAGACAAGAATTTAATTAATGAGAAGACAGGTACAAATTAATTACTGTATACACAAATTAAAAGATGACACAACATTAATTTATATAATAATCTCTCTCTCTCCTTCTCTCTCTCGATTTATATACTGTGTATATATATATATATATATTTATACACAGAGTCTCTGGTGACCAGACACTCCCGTCTCCAGTATAAGCTGCCCATGTGCCAGCTCTCATGCAGCATGCATTGACATATATCGGAGGGGAATGGAGGAATGGATCAGCACAGAGCGAGGCAGGAAGTCGTCCTCCTGGCGTGGGATTCTTGCGAGATGTGACCGTGGCCCGGCACCATTATATGGGATGGGAGCGTACAGAGTAAACGCTCAGCTGCGCGCTCTACTGTTTTTTTCTTTGCTTTACTGCTGTACCCCACTGTGCATACAGTTCTGTGACTGCGGGCCATACCCCACTGTGTATACGGTACTATGACTGCGGGCCATACCCCACTGTGTATACGGTACTGTGACTGCACGCCATACCCCGCTGCATATATGGTTCTGTGACTACAGGCCGTACCCCACCAGTGATCGCGAAAACTCCAAAAAATGATGGGTCCCTGGGACCCCTCACTTACAAAAATCGGGGTCCTACTTGACCTTTTCTGGGTCATAACGGAATAAAGCCTCCTCTCCCCTTCCCCAGCATGGCACATACAGAAGCCTCCTCCTCTCTTCCATATGGCATATACCCTGAGCCAAGGGCCAGCCTGAGCCTATTTTTTCTTGGTGAGCACACATAGATCTTGGCACCCCAAAACTGTGGCGGTTTGAGGGAGGGGGGGGGGGGGGTAGGTAATCAATTGGTAATTTGCCCACTCACATAAAGCAAGATACACATATACTAGAAAAAGGCATAATGTCGGAATAGGGACACCTGTGCTGAACCAATCAGGATTGTAAAAGTAATGGCAGCAGGAACAGGAGGGATAGCGTTAGTGAAATCCCAGCAGAGTCTATAGGCTCCTCTCCTACAGGCAGCTCTGCCTGTTAAGAGTTAGTTGGTGATCTGCAGCCTCTCTGCCAGCCGTGCAGTGAGGCGAGGACGGGACAAGTGGGCCATTAACACAGAATAGAATTTGTGGATTGACTTTTGCGCTAAACCTTGACTGAGGGATATAGAGGAAAATGAGGGTCACCTACCCACACCAAACAGTGGACAATATAGAAAGAATTTACCAATATATCCCCTTAGCGCTGATTAAGGTATAATCCTTTTACTCTTAGTTGGTTACCCAAAATAAAGAAAAGAAGTACAATAGTGTGACACAGTTTTGATGTACACTTTTAAATAAATATATGGTGAATATTTGTGATTTGACTCATACCCCTTTTGATTTGTCTACTGAATTGTAGACAATAGTGTTTCACAGGGGAGCGGTCACGTCACCGATACGTCAGGTTTGTATCTTTGCCCATAAAAAGAAAACTGGATAGTGCAATACAGCTTTTTATTCACTCTAGAAACATGGACATAAAAAAGAAGCAGCAAGGTTGACTCTCACCAGATCGTGTGGTCCACACAAAAGATGCAGACTACAGCCAGCACTCAGAGCCTGGAGGTGGTGACAGTGACACACAAGAGAGCAGCACCGCGAGGTAGGAGAGGAGGAGGGAAGTCTGCAGCCCGAGTCCTGCTAGCAATAAATCCCTTTACATGACACAGCCAAGCAGCCTGCTAAATGGACCACGCACCCCTCTAACCTCTACTTCCTGCCCGGCCCTGCTCTGTCCTCACTTTCACACCTCCCTGGTTCTGGCCCCCAATGCTGGTTTCAGTTCTTCGTGCTCCGTCCTCACACCAGCCGCAGCTCTGTTCCCCTGCTGAGCAGCTGCTTCTGGTGTTGGCTCCAGCCGTCTGTTGTTGAGGCACAGTGCAGGAGCCAGCTTAAGCGGCTTCCGTGCACTGCTGCCTATGACTCTGCGGTGACAGGGACCCTTTAATTTTGTATGAAGTGGCCGTAAGTCACGCTGTGTCTTCTTCGCGGTCGCATCACAACTGAGGGGGAAACAGATCCCTTCGCCCTTGTCACACATATTAACACGGCGTGCACACCGAAATGGCTGGGTCCCAGGGGACCCAGCCATTCATAAAAAATGAGTCCCTGGTGCCCAAAAGTGGGTAAAATACTCGCTATAGCGAGTATTTGCGAACCCTGCCCCACTGTGCATACAGTTCAGTGACTGCGGGCCATACCCCACTGTGTATAGGGTACTGTGACTGCGGGCCATTCCCCACTGTGTATACGGTACTGTGACTGCACGCCATACCCCGCTGCAGATATGGTTCTGTGACTACAGGCCGTATCCCACTGTGTATACAGTACTGTGACTGCAGGCCATACCCCCACTGTACATACAGTTCTGTGACTGCAGGCCATACCCCACTGTGTATACGGTACTGTGACTGCAGGCCGTACCCCACTGCGTATACGGTACTGTGACTACCACCGTATTCCACTGTGTATACAGTACTGTGACTGCAGGCCATACCCCCACTGTAAATACAGTACTGTGACTGCAGGCCATACCCAACTGTGTATAAAGTACTGTGACTGCAGGCCATGCCCCACTGTGTATATGGAACTGAGACTGCTGGCTGTACCCCACTGCATGTTAATGCAAGCTCTCTCTCTCTCTCTCTCTCTATATATATTATTTTTTTTTATGAAAGGTTTTTAGAAAGAAAAAAAAACAGCTGGAGAAACTGAAGGAGCTGCTGAAACCTTTGCCAGGATCCAAGGGTCGTCAATCTCTTGAAATCAGATCACTATAAGTTGGCGACCATACTTGATATTAGATTTAAGTCAAACATTGTATCTTTTTTCCAACGGACAGAAATCTGAAGAGATGCAAAGAGCTGTTGGTGAACAAATTATCAGCGCAGCTGCCAGGAAAAAAAACATAATTTTCATAAGGGACCCACTGGTGGAAATGCAGACCATTCCGCAAAACATTATGACATCTGGTTAGGTCTTAAAGAACTGGCAGTAATTAGGGACACGTTTACAGTGACTCCTTCTGATACGGTCACCATTCAAAGAATGGTGGATGATTATCTTAGTGATAGCATCCAAATAGGCATGTCAGACAGTCCTTTTACCTACTGACAGGAAAAGAAGACATTTTGGAGGCCCGTGCACAAACTGGCATTGCTTCCGTTAAGTTTCCGACCGTCCAGTGTGTACTCTGAAAGAATTTTCAGTGCAGCTGGGAACCTTATCAGGAATCGGCGTAAGTGCTTACTTCCCCAAAATGTGGTGAAGATGATCTTCGTCAAAATGAATGACAAATTCCATGATGAAGAACTTTACCAGCAAATACATCCAGTAACCTGCTAATTAATTGTAATGAGAAGACAATTATTACAATTCATTAGCAGCCGCTTAGCGGTCTCAAAGGACCAGGAAACACCGCGTTGACCAAGCGGCTATGCTGCCTCACATGTAAGCCTTATTAAATACTTATTTTTTCGGTACTTGTTTCCTAGCACGGCACCCTGATTTTCAGTCGTATGGCATCTTATGCATTGTATCGCATCGCATGCCAATGCGATGCGATTTAAGCACCCTATACGATTTTTTTTATTGTATAAGCACCCTAATGGGTGCTTACAATGTTAAATGCACCCCCACTATCAACGCCAACCCAAAGTGCAGCAGTACGCATCCTCCGACCTTTTCATACCCCCACTATTCACCCAGGCCGTGGATAGTGGGGGTATGAAAAGGTCGGAGGATGCGTACCGCCGCAACTCGCAGCCTTGCTGCGCTCGCCATGCTTCGGGTTGGCGTTGATAGTGGGGGTGCTTTTAACATTGTAAGCACCCCTTACTGTGCTTATACAATGAATAATCTTATAGGGGGCCCATTTAACATTGAAAACACCCATTAGGGTGCTTATACAATTTTAAATCGTAGACCATTGTATATGTCATACAATGGCATACAATGCGATGGTATATGATTTAAAATTGTATAACATCGTCTGCCATCGCGTAACATTGCACCGCATACCATTGTATGGCTTATGGTATACGATGCGATGGGCGATGTGCTAGGAAACAAGTACCATTTTTTCATTATCATTGTCGGAGTGCCGTACCTTGTTTGGAAGTATGAATTATATATATATATATATATATATATATATATATGCAAAAAGGGAAGCGTCACTCCAGGTACTTTTTGAAGAAACCGGGGGCCAAATGTAATAGGGTGAGTGTTTCAGAAAGTGAGAGATTTTGGGAGAGTTTTCCCATGTTTTTTAACCCCTTCCTGACAGAAAAATGCAGTTCTGGCTCAAAATTTTTCATTTTCAAAAGGTATGAAGGAGAAAAAGCACCCCAAAATCTGTGCCCCAATTTCTCCCGAGTACGGCAATGCCTCACATGTGACCAAAAAATACCAGTTGGGTGCATGGCAGGACTCAGAAGGGAAGGAGTGATTTTTGGATTTTGCAGCACAGATTTTGGTGGAATGAATGGTGGGTGCTATGTTGCACCAATACAGTGGAACCCCCCCACAAGTCACCCCATTTTGCAAAGTACACCCCTCAGGGAATTCATCTAGGGGTATAGTGTACATTTCAAACCCCCAGGGGTTTCACCAATTTTGATACAAATGGGCAGTGAAAATGAAAAATTACATTTTTTTACACAAAAATGCAGTTCTGGCTCAAAATTTTTCATTTTCAAAAGGTATGAAGGAGAAAAAGCACCCCAAAATCTGTGCCCCAATTTCTCCCGAGTACGGCAATGCCTCACATGTGACCAAAAAATACCAGTTGGGTGCATGGCAGGACTCAGAAGGGAAGGAGTGATTTTTGGATTTTGCAGCTCAGATTCTGGTGGAATTTTGGTGGGTGCTATGTCGCATTAGCAAGACCCCCCAAGCACCAATACAGTGGAACCCCCCCACAAGTGACCCCATTTTGCAAACTACACCCCTCAGGGAATTCATCTAGGGGTATAGTGTACATTTCAAACCCCCAGGGGTTTCACCAATTTTGATACAAGTGGGCAGTGAAAATTAAAAATTACATTTTTTTACACAAAAATGCAGTTCTGGCTCAAAATTTTTCATTTTCAAAAGGTATGAAGGAGAAAAAGCACCCCAAAATCTGTGCCCCAATTTCTCCCGAGTACGGCAATGCCTCACATGTGACCAACAAATACCAGTTGGGTGCATGGCAGGACTCAGAAGGGAAGGAGTGATTTTTGGATTTTGCAGCACAGATTTTGGTGGAATGAATGGTGGGTGCTATGTTGCACCAATACAGTGGAACCCCCCACAAGTCACCCCATTTTGCAAAGTACACCCCTCAGGGAATTCATCTAGGGGTATAGTGTACATTTCAAACCCCCAGGGGTTTCACCAATTTTGATACAAGTGGGCAGTGAAAATGAAAAATTACATTTTTTTACACAAAAATGCAGTTCTGGCTCAAAATTTTTCATTTTCAGAAGGTATGAAGGAGAAAAAGCACCCCAAAATCTGTGCCCCGATTTCTCCCGAGTACGGCAATGCCTCACATGTGACCAAAAAATACCAGTTGGGTGCATGGCAGGACTCAGAAGGGAAGGAGTGATTTTTGGATTTTGCAGCTCAGATTCTGGTGGAATTTTGGTGGGTGCTATGTCGCATTAGCAAGACCCCCCAAGCACCAATACAGTGGAACCCCCCCACAAGTGACCCCATTTTGCAAACTACACCCCTCAGGGAATTCATCTAGGGGTATAGTGTACATTTCAAACCCCCAGGGGTTTCACCAATTTTGATACAAGTGGGCAGTGAAAATGAAAAATTACATTTTTTTACACAAAAATGCAGTTCTGGCTCAAAATTTTTCATTTTCAGAAGGTATGAAGGAGAAAAAGCACCCCAAAATCTGTGCCCCAATTTCTCCCGAGTACGGCAATGCCTCACATGTGACCAAAAAATACCAGTTGGGTGCATGGCAGGACTCAGAAGGGAAGGAGTGATTTTTGGATTTTGCAGCTCAGATTCTGGTGGAATTTTGGTGGGTGCTATGTCGCATTAGCAAGACCCCCCAAGCACCAATACAGTGGAACCCCCCCACAAATGACCCCATTTTGCAAACTACACCCCTCAGGGAATTCATCTAGGGGTATAGTGTACATTTCAAACCCCCAGGGGTTTCACCAATTTTGATACAAGTGGGCAGTGAAAATGAAAAATTACATTTTTTTACACAAAAATGCAGTTCTGGCTCAAAATTTTTCATTTTCAGAAGGTATGAAGGAGAAAAAGCACCCCAAAATATGTGCCCCAATTTCTCCCGAGTACGGCAATGCCTCACATGTGACCAAAAAATACCAGTTGGGTGCATGGCAGGACTCAGAAGGGAAGGAGTGATTTTTGGATTTTGCAGCTCAGATTCTGGTGGAATTTTGGTGGGTGCTATGTCGCATTAGCAAGACCCCCCAAGCACCAATACAGTGGAACCCCCCCACAAGTGACCCCATTTTGCAAACTACACCCCTCAGGGAATTCATCTAGGGGTATAGTGTACATTTCAAACCCCCAGGGGTTTCACCAATTTTGATACAAGTGGGCAGTGAAAATGAACATTTCATTTTTTACACAAAAATGCAGTTCTGGCTCAAAATTTTTCATTTTCAGAAGGTATGAAGGAGAAAAAGCACCCCAAAATCTGTGCCCCAATTTCTCCCGAGTACGGCAATGCCTCACATGTGACCAAAAAATACCAGTTGGGTGCATGGCAGGACTCAGAAGGGAAGGAGTGATTTTTGGATTTTGCAGCTCAGATTCTGGTGGAATTTTGGTGGGTGCTATGTCGCATTAGCAAGACCCCCCAAGCACCAATACAGTGGAACCCCCCCACAAGTGACCCCATTTTGCAAACTACACCCCTCAGGGAATTCATCTAGGGGTATAGTGTACATTTCAAACCCCCAGGGGTTTCACCAATTTTGATACAAGTGGGCAGTGAAAATGAAAAATTACATTTTTTACACAAAAATGCAGTTCTGGCTCAAAATTTTTCATTTTCAGAAGGTATGAAGGAGAAAAAGCACCCCAAAATCTGTGCCCCAATTTCTCCCGAGTACGGCAATGCCTCACATGTGACCAAAAAATACCAGTTGGGTTCATGGCAGGACTCAGAAGGGAAGGAGTGATTTTTGGATTTTGCAGCACAGATTTTGGTGGAATGAATGGTGGGTGCTATGTTGCACCAATACAGTGGAACCCCCCCACAAGTGACCCCATTTTGCAAACTACACCCCTCAGGGAATTCATCTAGGGGTATAGTGTACATTTCAAACCCCCAGGGGTTTCACCAATTTTGATACAAGTGGGCAGTGAAAATGAAAAATTACATTTTTTTTACACAAAAATGCAGTTCTGGCTCAAAATTTTTCATTTTCAGAAGGTATGAAGGAGAAAAAGCACCCCAAAATCTGTGCCCCAATTTCTCCCGAGTACGGCAATGCCTCATGTGTGACCAAAAAGTGGCAGGACTCAGAAGGGAAGGAGTGATATTTGGATTTTGCAGCACAAATTCTGGTGGAATGATGGTGGGTGCTATGTCGCATTAGCAAGACCCCCAAAGCACCAATACAGTGGAACCCCCCCACAAGTGACCCCATTTTGCAAACTACACCCCTCAGGGAATTCATCTAGGGGTATAGTGTACATTTCAAACCCCCAGGGGTTTCACCAATTTTGATACAAGTGGGCAGTGAAAATGAAAAATTACATTTTTTTACACAAAAATGCAGTTCTGGCTCAAAATTTTTCATTTTCAAAAGGTATGAAGGAGAAAAAGCACCCCAAAATCTGTGCCTCAATTTCTCCCGAGTACGGAAATGCCTCACATGTGACCAAAAAATACCAGTTGGGTGCATGGCAGGACTCAGAAGGGAAGGAGTGATTTTTGGATTTTGCGGCTCAGATTCTGGTGGAATGAATGGTGGGTGCTATGTGGCATTAGCAAGACCCCCGAAGCACGGTGAAATTATGAACCTAATAATCCATAGATGTGTGGTATATTTTAAAACACTCCTTTATACATAGGCCGGGTTTGTCGGGGCAAGTGTCACACTGGAAAATAGTTTGCTTTCTTATTCCCTTTTTATAGCAAACTTTGCACCTTTTTTGTGTCCTGCCCTTTTTTCCAGTGGAGGGGATTTCATCAGGAAAATGCTGCCCTGGTACAATACGGGGGCCAGTACTAGAAGTACTGGGGCCCTCTGCCTGCTGGTTCCCAAATATTAGGCCCTTTATGACTTCCTCTTGAAAGTGCATAAATGTCCCCCTCTGGCCGGTAGAACGGAATAGCACGTAAGCGTTATACAGTGCCATCTGGATGATATACACGGCCAGCTTCTTGTACCAGATTTTTGTTTTCCGCAGGGCACTGTACGGCTTCAGTACCTGATCTGAAAGATCCACTCCGCCCATGTACCTATTGTAATCCAGGATACAATTAGGTTTTGAGGTGTGGGTACTGGTACCTCGTACAGGGACGGAGGTGGTACTGTCTCCGTGAATTGTTGTCAGTATAAGGACATCCCTCTTGTCCTTATATTTGACCAACAACATATTTTCGGTGCATATTCCCCTGCTTTCACCCCTTCTCATTACTTGGGCAATGTGCGTTTTTGGGAGGCCTCTTTGGTTCTTGCGCACAGTACCGCAAGCTGCTGTACCTCTTGAACCAAGGGCCTTAAACAGGGGGATGCTGGTGTAAAAGTTATCCACATAGAGGTGATAACCTTTATCCAGGAAGGGGTGCACTAAATCCCAGACAATTTTTCCACTAACACCTACGAGGGAGGGGGGGCATTCTGGCGGTTCAATTCTTGAATCCTTCCCTTCATATACCCTAAACCTGTGGGTGTACCCTGAGGTGCTTTCACACAGCTTATACATTTTTATGCCATACCTTGCCCTCTTACTGGGAAGGTACTGGCGGAATTTAACCCTTCCTTTAAAATGTATAAGGGACTCGTCTATGCAAATGAATTTATCTGGGATGTACATGTCTTCAAATTTGGCACTGAAATGATCAATGACCGGCCTGACTTTGAATAGCCGGTCAAAGGTGGGATCATCTCTGGGTGGGCACTGTGCATTATCGTTGTAATGCAAAAATTTAAGGATCGTCTCAAATCGAGCCCGGGGCATGGCCATACGGTAAAATGGGGTGCTGTACAGAACATCTGTACTCCAATATTGCCTAATTTCTGGCTTTTTTACTATGCCCATATGAAACACCAGACCCCAAAACGTCATCATCTCTACTGCATCTACAGGGGTCCACCTAGCAAATGATGACGTGGGGTTTTGAGCAATAAACTGCTGGGCATATAAATTAGTTTGGTCCACCATTAAATTTATAAAATCATCAGAGAAAAATAATTTGAAAAAGTCAATTTCTCTGAGACCTGTGGAATCAAATTGGATTCCTGGCATGGCCAAAAACTCAGGAACCTGGGGCTCAAAATTGTCTGGTGGTGGGGTCCATACAAGATCAATTATTGGGGGGGGGGTCTCAGCTGCTCTACGGGGACGTCTTTGAGGGGGTCCCTCATCACCAGAGGAGGAAGAGGAGCTTAAGGCGAATCCTTCAAATTCCCCGCTTGCATCACTGGCTGTGTCAGAGTCAGAAGCAAGCATGGCATATGCCTCCTCTGCTGAATACATTCTTCTGGATGACTGGGATGACATTTGGGATGACATTTGGGATGCCATTTTTATTTTTGTGTTACTGGTAGTGAAATGTTTCAACACGTGTATAGTGTAGGGGGGGGTACAAACTTTATTTCAACCAGGGGGGTATGTAGTGTGTAGTGTGTATGTAGTGCAGAAAAAAAAAATACTTTATACCAAAAAAAAAAATTGAAGGGGTTAAAAAAAAAAAAAAATTGAAGGGGTTAAAAAAAAAAAATTGAAGGGGTTAAAAAAAAAAAAGGTCCTGCGCCAAAAATTGAGCACAGATGTTGGTCAGTAACGTCTGTCACTGAACAGCGCTCAAAGGCAACAGGAATTTGATAAAAAAAAAAATAGATCAACCCTGTGCCGAAAAAGCTGATCAGTGATGTACGTCACTGATCAGCGCACAGTGGCCACAGGACACCCACAAAATCACAGTGTGTGTAAAAATTTTTTTTAAAAAAGACCCCACAAAAAAAAAAAAAGGTGATCAGTGATGCGACACTGATTACCAGTGAGGGGCAGCAGGTGCACAACCTTTGGTGCAACTGACAGTGCAACTGGCAGCAACTGACAGGTATATATATAAAAAAAAAAAACCTCTGCACCCCCAAAAAGGTGCTGATCACCTCAGATATAGTGATCAGCACAAAAGGCGGGGGCAGCAGACACAAAATTTAGCACTCTCTATCACTCTCTGTCACTATCTCTCACTATCTCTCACTATCTCTCACTATCTATCACTATCTATCACTCTAGGACACTAAAAAACCTGCACCCCCAAAAAGGGGGGGGTAGCAGACACAAAATATACACTCTCTATCACTCTCTGTCACTATCTCTCTCTATCTCTCTATCTCTCACTATCTATCACTATCTATCACTCTATGACACTGCTGCAGCAGCACTGACAGTTATATATATATATAAAAAAAAACCCTGCAGCCCCAAAAAGGGGGGGTAGCAGACACAAATCTCTCTATCTCTCTATCTCTCACTATCTATCACTATCTATCACTCTATGACACTGCAGCAGCAGCACTATATATATATATATATAAAAAACCCCTGCACCCCCAAAAAGGGGGGGGTAGCAGACACAAAATATAGCTCTCTCTGTCACTATCTCTCTATCTCTCTCTATCTCTCTCTCTATCTCTCTATCACACTGCAGCAGCAGCAGGAAGTCCCAAGAAGTCAGATCCAGGAAGCGTCCAGCACGCTACAAGCAGTGATCAGGTAATCAGGTAAGGTATTTGCAAGGATCAGGTAAGTATTAGCAAGGATCAGGTCAGTATCACGGCAGATAGGCACGGTGACCGCTCTGCACGCTACTCCAGACCGGAATGGCGTCTGCAGCGCAGTCACCGTTAGTTTAAATGTCGCGCCTTGGCTGTGATTGGTCCGTGGGTCCCACGGACCAATCACAGCCTTGGGGGCAGGTGGGGTGAGGGTGGGGTGAGGTGTCATCGTCACCGATGACCCCCTCATGCCCCCTGACGCCCGGCGGTGATTGACACCTGTGTTACCGAGCGTCTGATTCGCTGGTAACACAGGAAAACGCTGTGAATGGCTGTTCACACTGAACAGCCAATCACAGCGATCGCCGACGGGGGGGCGACATCGCAGCCCCCCCTGGGCATGCAGGGACATGTCTGCTGTCAGGGACAGCAGACATCGTCCCTCTGTCACTGCGTCTCGAGACGCAGTGACAGTTTAAAGTCATGACGTACATTTATGCCATGTGTCGGGAAGTACATCCCGGCCATGACGTAAATGTACGTCAAATGTCGGGAAGGGGTTAAAGCAGCAATCAATTACATGGCAAAATCAACCTGGTTTTGCAGTGTAATTGATTGCTGCTTTAAAAAACATGGGAAAACTCTCCCAAAATCTCTCACTTTCTGAAACTCTCACCCTATTACATTTGGCCCCAAGTGTCTATACTGTTTAAGTCAACGGCGTTTCGGGCCAGAGCCTGTCTTCAGGACAATCACTTCAAAAAGTACCTGGAGTGACGCTTCCCTTTTTGCATATATCCACATACCAGAGTGACCCTCTGGTTAAAGTCGGCCACCCAGGCCAAGTATTCAACAGCGGAGCCAGTGGCAGTGAGAAGTGCCAGACCCCACAGCATATATATATATATATATATATATATATATATATAAAAAATAAATATTAGTGGTCTGCAACGATTAAAATATTTAATCGCGATTAATTAAATTAAATTTTTACGATTAACTACGATTAATCGCATTTTTAGGCACATAAGTGCTGCTTACCTACAATCTTGTAGCCAAAAGTTCCATGCTAGTTGCCTGGGGGGATTACATGCTTGTTGCTAAGGGGGATTGCATGCTCGTTGTCATAGGGGTTTCCATGTTCGTTGCAAGGGGTTCCATACTCGGTGATTACATTCTCTTTCCATGCTTGCCATAGTGGGTGAAATGATCATTGCCAGGGGGGAATACATTCTTTCTGCCATATGGGGGTTAAATGCTCATTGCCAGGGGGGAATACATGCTTGGGGGGGGGGGGGGGGGGGGGGGGGGGGAGCAGCGCCACCAATCAGCGGCAGTAGCAGGGATCTGTGTCTCCCCACCAACGGCAGCAGTGCTAGGCTTTGATCGGTAGCAGAAATATCCAGCGCCTCCCCACCAGCCTGCGCAGAGTCTCTGACAGTAGAGACTCAGCGCCCATCCAAAGATGGCCACCGCAGCAGAGGAGACAGCCGCTAGAGGTACGGAAGTACTTCTAGCGTGTCTTCTCTCTGGAGGCGGCTATTTTTGGAGAGGTGCAGGGTCTCTGTATGGGATGCAGTGTAAATCCCGTCGGTCGGGATCCCGATCGCTGAAATCCCGATCGTCGAAATCCCGACACTTTCTCCCTCCGGGGGTGTCCACGACACCCCCGGAGGTAGAATAAATTAGTGTGCCGAGCGTAGCGAGGCACCGGGCCCGCTGCGTGGCGAGCGCAGCTAGCCCGCAAGGGGGGGCGATCCACGTCTCCCCCTTGTCGGGATTTCGGCGATCGGGATTCCAGCGTCGGGATTCTGAACGCCGGGATCCCGACCGCCGGAATTTAATACTGAATCCCTCTGTATTGCTGTCAGAGACTCTGCACCTTCGTGACGCCACTACTCCTGCTCCCCCCCCCCCCCCCCCAGCGTTAACGGCATAAAAAAGTGTAATCTGCGTTAAGGTGCTGGTGCGTTAATGCCCAGCAATAATATATAGATATTTTTTCTGCACAATAAAAATTTCCTTGGAGTGCCGCCGCTTGCCTGCTGTTTCCCTATATATATATATATATATATATATATATATATATATATAATTATCCGTCCCAGTTGCCCAGAGGCAAGACACAAATATATATATATATATATATATATATATACTTTCAGAACACAAGTAAACACATATAATATAAATACATATATTTAAATATGAGTGAGTATATGAGTTTGTGTCCTGAAAGTATATATATATATTTGTGTGTAATACATTCATACATTTTATCATTTTATATAAGGTGCGGTGTGTGTGTGTGTGTGTGGGGGGGGGGGCACACACATTTATCCTTCCTCTGGGCAACTGGGAAGAACACACGCCACTGCATGCCGCTATAACGCATTATTGGGCAAGGTGCCTCAGAGTTCAGGTCTTTCTCTGAATGCAAATATAGAATGAAATAAACTTTTTTGTGGTGCAATTACAAACATTTCGAAACTCCACAAGTGAGAACGGAAATGGAGAAGTTTGTGGAGATACTGAGTCTTTTTTGTGCAACCCTGCAAAACTAAATTTAGAGTTTACAGTGATACCGTGTCTTCCCCTTCCACTATATATGTGACATTGCCGATCCTGTTTAACCCCTTCATTCTCTCCTATGGAGAACGTGAGGTTCCGGTCCCACCCATTGTTCTCTTTGTGGTGACTCCCAACTCTAGACACTGACTCCATAATGACATATGTTTAAAGATGTTAATTAAGCTCAATAACAATTAGTATATGCAGATGAGTTTGGTACATTTACTTAAGCTTCTAAAAATGAAAATAGGTGATGTTTCCCATAGCAACCAATGGTATTGTGTCTATCATCTCTATTGCATCCTAGACAGTGACAGGCAGAATCTAAGTGGTTGCTACGGGCAACACTGCCTCTTTTTATTTTATAAGCTTTAGAGGGGCATTTATCAAATACTATTTGCAGATAAATCCCTGAAAGATTAGCCGCAAATATTATATTTTATATTAATATATATAACTTCTGTGATCCCACTGCACCACCGCCGGCCGCATCCCCCATAGGTTTCTATGGGGGATGCAAAGCTACGCAATGTATCAACATTGGGCAGCCCGGCTTCGCATCCCTGGGCTATCACCATTCTGAGATTGTAGCCTATGGGTTACTGATCGCACTGGCGCCGGGGCAGTGCAGTCAGCGGGGTCGTGGGGGGTCAGCAGAAACCTGCATGCGGCCCAGCACATCGAAGGGACATTCGGAGCCCTGTCCCTACGTGTGGGGGATGATACATCCCAGCGCTAGTAACGCTTCTTACAATGCGATCCTGGGTGGCAATATTCTCATTGTAAATGTGATCAATGATAAATGGGTCCCTATGAATAGCATGGGACACTATAGCCTGTGCTGATATATTAAATAGTATGTAATGAGAAATCTATTTGACAGGAGTGGATCTATGGTGGTCTATAGCATCTTCAATGAGACCAGACCTGGGGAGACAGAGATTGTAGAAACAGTACTTCTTTCAGTGGATACTTATGTGGTACGGCCTTTAATAGGTTGACCGTCGATGGTGCCATTGACAGGAAATCAATGATGGTTTACACCATCGACAGCAGCATTGAACGAGGGGCAAGTGTGACTGGGCTGGCCAGTGAGGGGTTGAGTTGGAGGAGCTAAGTTCCTTGCCCTCTGCACCAGGCATGGGGCATCCTCATGGTCTGTGCCATCTATGGAGTGGAAGGTTACGGTATAGTGGATATACAATGCCTGGCTCAATAATGGTCAGTGACTAGGTCGACACCTGAAAATGGTCGACATACCATAGGTTGACATTGCCAGAAGGTCGACACACCCACAAGGTGGACACAAATATGTCACGATTTTTGTTATCTACGTCGTGTACCACGTCCCCTCACACGGCACGCTGCGCTCGCCACACTATTACAGTATATTCTCACTCTGGGCGGGATGCAATAAAGTGAAAATGCTTTAAAATAACTATTTTCAGGGTTTTTAACCAAATTTTCGTATGCACCGCTGCGGAGGGAATCGACAGCTTTTTATGGCAATACCCTATACGGGTCCCGGATCCCTCCCAGCATGCCCGGTGGTGCCTTCACTCTGCGCATGCTCTGAGAAACCCCCGGGTTTCAGACTCGGAAGTCCAGCGCTGGAGCCACATCGCAAAGGACGGGTTAATAATCGCATATGTTAGTGTGAATATGCGCTTAGTATGAATGTGGTAGCTGGCGAATGCCGGCGATGTGGGCTGGCGGATTTTAGACCACCCCCCTCTATGCCCACTTGGATAGAAAAGTATGAACCAAGTCGGTCTACACCAAAAAAAGTGAAAAACTCATGTCGACCTTGTTGGTGTCGACTATGTCCACCGTAAGCTTGTGTCGACCTTCTGTCAACACCGATCAATTGTATGTTGGCCATTTTAAAGTGTAAACCTAGTCACTGTCAACCAGGACAGCAATGAGTCGACTCACTGTAGTGTGGATGACGTGTGGCGACATGTTGTAGATAAGAGGCGGCGTATAATTATAAAGTACAAAGGTGATGTTACATTGATTGGAGTAGGTACAATTAAAGTGGCAATATATAATTATACTTTACATCATACTTAACGATGAATACAGTACATATAATATGGAATAGAATTAAGAAGATAATGAGATAAAAATGACCTATATATTAACAAGTAATTAGGCAGTAGCTTATGTGGAAGTTTGTGATTGGTTCATTTTAGTGTATGAGATTATGTGCCGTGGTTTCATCTATATAAAAAACATCTACAACTGGTTCCACCTCCTGTCAATTGGAAATTCCCCTGTGGGTACTTTTGTTGCGGAGGCACCTATAATGTGCATTACTAACAGGCAGTGACTGATATAATGAAGGGAGTATATTGGCTTGCTCTGACAGCGGGAAGTAACACAGTCTGAGTTCACCAGATGTGAATGCAGGTGTCTCCAGACCCAGTGGCGTAGCTACGTTTTGGGCGCCCCCCGCCGTTAGGCGGGGGGGCGCCCACCCCCCCCCGTCGCCGCCCTGCCAAGCCACCCTACCCTGCCGCCAATGCAAACCCCCCCTCAATCCCCCACAGCCTTACCTATCGCGCTGGTCCCGGCGGCTCCGTTCTTCTGCTGAGGACCACCAGAAAATGGCCGCCCACATACAGCAGACAGTTTCAGAGAACAGTGTGCTATATGGGGGCGGCCATTTTGTGGTGGTCCTCAGCAGAAGAACGGAGCCGCCGGGACCAGCGCGATAGGTAAGTCTGCGGGGGATTGAGGGGGGGTTTAACTATAGCACCGCAGCCCCCGGCGCCCCCACATGCACAGCGCCCCCCCGCGGTGGCGGGGGCTGCGGTGCTATAGTTACGCCGCTGCCCAGACCGCTTGGGGAGAGTGCGGCAGCTGCATGATGTCACATGATGTCTCCTGTTTTCACAGATAGGCTGCACAGCCAGCAGGCAGTCGCTGATGTGGGAGGGCAAAATATTACAGGGGGGGGATCCGGCTTGTTGCGCGGCCTTGCCTTGTGCTGGGTGGCCCCCAAAACTCATGCCTTGCGGGATTCCGAGGGAATTTGGCATGGTTGTGTCATTTAAATCATTGAGCCTTTTAAAATCCATCAAGTTCAGCCATCTTTGAGCACGAACGCTGTACTAGCAGCGCATTACATCCCTCCCTCATATTACATACTGCCATAAATTTTTGTTTGCCCTCTTTATGAATTATAATCTGGTCAGAGTTGTAGCATGTTTGTCACATCTGAGGGGTGACTCTGGTCTGGAGCTGGAGTGTAGCGGAAGCTCGGTTCCTTAATGATTTTAGACTGCATAGATAGTAATAGGAGTCTGTAGGGGAACCCCACACAGGGGAAGATGGAGTCTCTGAAGGATAGGATGAGCCAATAAGCAACTGGTAAGTGAGATTAGGCTCAGGCTTGCAAATGCCAAGAAAAAGACTGCTGGATGAAGTTACTGCAGGAAAGTATGTGGTGTGTATCACTATGGTTGTCACAGGAGAGGGTCACCGATGATGATGATAATAGCAACAGCAGGTAGCTGTATTTACTGCAGATATCGATGTTAGTCTCTCTGACTGATGACTTGACAGCTGTAGTGAGGATGATGCAATACTGGAACCAATAGCAGGTAGACTGAACAGCAGGTGTAGAAGGCAAACTGAGAACCAGTATACTGGTCTCACTCTAAGAATCGAACCTGGGTCTCCAGCATGGAGAGTGACACACTTATCCACTAGCCTACGACACCAGCTGACCAGGTATACTGGTAGAGTATGCAATGTCCTGGACTGGACACTAGAGGGAGTCAGATGCAGACAGAGTGGAATGCTGCAGGTGCTGAATTAGCAGAAGTACTGGAGAGCTGTGGAAGCTGCTACTCCTTAGTACATCATTTGACTGACTGATTCCTGACTCCAGTCTCAGGGTATATATAGGCGGAGCCTGTAACTGATTGGCTGTTACAGGATGGTGTCAGAATAACCATTCCCGGAGTGCCTGAAGAACTCCTAGAAATCAAACCAATATGGCCGCTCACATGTTGGAGACACAAACAATGTTTGGTGTGCATGTGAAAAGGCCCGAGGCCTGTAACAGAGAGAAGGCCCAGTGCTGGGAGTTAGTGAGCAACAAGGCCGCAGGCTTCGTTCAGCGATGCCTGCTGAGATGATAGGCTCTGAGCAAGTCTGACCAAGCACCTGGAGCGGAGGTAAGTATGTTTCAAACCCTGAGTCGTGACAATGTTACCACAGTGCCTGGAGCATGTGTGCTCTACGGCTCCCCCTCCCCTCAAAGAGTGCATGTGGGATTAAATTAAAGAGGAACAACAAGAAATACTAGGGGCAGTACTCAGGGGCATAATTAGAATTTGTTGGCACCATAGAAAAATCTTGAATGCCCCCTCTTCATGCTGCAGGAGAAAAAAAATGACCTAAGTGATAGAAAAAACAATGTGTCAGGGAGAGAGAGCATCAGGAAGAGATTGACAGTGCAAGGGAAAAAGAGAGAGGGAGAGACAGAGTGTCAGGGAGAGATTGAGGGCGAGAGCACTGGGGAAAGAGAGTGGGAGAGAGAAAGCACCAGGATGAAAGAGTGTCAGGAAGAGAGAGTGACAAACCCAGTGAGAGAGAGAGAGAGGGTGAAATGTAATAGGATGAGAGATTCAGAAAGTGAGAGATTTGGTAAGAAATCTCCAGGTTTTTTAAAGCGGCAATCATTTACACTGCAAAATCACACTGGTTTTGCAGTGTAAATGATTGCCGCTTTAAAAAAACTGGAGATTTCTTACCAAATCTCTCACTTTCTGAATCTCTCATCCTATTACATTTCACCCAGAGTGTCAACATTGGTGAGAGAGTGTCAGTAAGAAAAAGTGACAGCATAAGTGAGAGACAGAGGCAGAGGTTCAGGGAAAGAAAGAGACAGCTTAAGGAAGAGAGAGATTTAGAGAATGCGCATCAGGGAGAGAAAGAGGTGCAGGAAGAGATTGACAGCATTAAGGAAGAGAGCACATCAGGGTAGAGAAAGTGACAGCATCAGGAAGAGAGAGGGAGAAAGAGCATTTCTGAGAGAGTGACAGTGTCACGGAGAGAGAGCTTCAGAGAGAGAGAAAAGGAGAGAGGATCAGAGAGAGAGAGAGACAGAGAGAGGAGTACATTGTTAGGGAGAGAGAGGGACAGTGTCAGGGAGAGAGAGGGAAAGTATCAGAGAAAAAGAGGGAAAGAGCATCAGGGAGAGAGAGTGCCAGGCCCAGGGAAAGAGATCATCAGGGAGAGCGAGTGAGAGAGAATCAGGGAAAGAGAGTAGGAGAGAGCAAGAGAGAAACCATCGGGGAGATAATGTGAAAGTGTCAGGGAGAGGGAGCATCAGCAAGAGATAGTGACAGTGTCGGGGAGCGTGACAGTGTCAGGGAGAGAGTGTCAGGGAAAAAGAGAGGGAGAGAGTCATAAAGACAGGGAGGGAGAGAAAGCATCAGGGAGAGAGAGTGCCAGAAAGCATCAAGGAGAGTCATGGTGCCAGGGAGAGAGATATAAAGTGAGAGCATCAGGGAGAGTGACAGTGTCAGGGAGAGAGAGCTTCAGTGAGAGAGAGGGAGAGAGCACCAGGGAAGATGCCAGGTCCCTCCTCTAGCCTCGCCTGCCCCTGTATCCTCCAAGTAGATGGCAGCCATAGCAGTTGCCTGGAGCCCAAGCTCCAATCACTACGTCCTTGCTACTCCCCTGTATCTGGGGCTGTCCCCAGTACCTCTGGGCGTAAACAATAGATAGAAAATAGAATAAAACTATTGTATATTGCTAGTGAACTATGAGTCCCAGCAAGCCTCCCCGCATGCAGGGGCATCCAGTACTTGGCAAATCAAAAAATGTGAAAACCCGAACCACTGAACTGACAGGAGGAGACGCAGGATGTGTGTTTACATCCTGTGGCTCCTACACCCGAATGCCGCTATTGGCCGCCTAGCGGCTCCTGATTGGCCGCTAGGTGGCCAATATTGGCACTCGGGAGGAGAAGCTGCAGGATATAAACACACATCCTGCAGCCAACTGCTCATGTGTAACATTTCCCAAACTCCCCAACTGCTCATGAATAACATTTCCCAAACTCCCCAAATGCTCATTTGAGTGTAATATTTCTCAAACTCCTCAACCGCACATGAATGACCTTTCCCTAACTCCACACGTGTAACCTTTCTCTACCTCCCCACTTGAGCATGCATGAAGGTAATATTGATTCTGGAGAAAATCATTATTATTTCCACAAATATTATTTGTACTCAATACATAGATCCTGGATCAATCTAATTAACCAGTAGGGGAACCATTCATGGTCCATCTCAACCTCAATCCCTAGACCAGAAACATGACTGAACCCCACTTTCATCAGTCTACCTATTTATCTACCTTGATAAAGCGGGGAGCGAAACGCGCGTCAGTAGTACGGCAGTGCGGGTGTACTATTGTGTGTTCTGTCTCTCCCAGCCAGACACATTCAGCTTAGCGGCTCACACATCTAGCCCTTTTTAGGGATGAAATTTAACTGCATCATTGAAATTATTTATGTCTGGCAGATTATATGTACTTTAATAGCGTTTCACTAAATCTAGCCCTAATCAGGGCTGTAATTTGATTTATAATTGTACAATATTCGGTACTTGTTTCCTAGCACGGCACCACCGATTCTAATTGTATTGACTGCGGCCGCAAAAATCGCGTTGATCGCATCGCATGCCAACCAAATCGCATGCGATGCGATCGACACGATTTTTGCATTGGAATCAATGTAAAATGGTCCCTGAGACCCAATTTTACATTGATTTCTATGTAAAAAGCCCCAAAACCCCCCATTTTCATTGCAAACCCCCCCTCATGGGTGAAATGGCCCTACATTGTTAACGCCACCCCACTATTGACGCCAACCCGAAGCGTGGCGAGCGCAGCGAGCCCGCTAGGGGCGGCGGTACGTGTCCTCCGACCTTTTCATACCCCCACTATCCACGTCGGCGTGGAGTTGATTTTCTAAAGTGTGGCAAGCGCAACGAGCCACCGAGCCCGAAGCGTGGCGAGCGGACGCATATAACTTCACAGGTATACGCGTCCCCTCGCGGGGCTCGCTGCGCTAGCCACGCTTCGGGCTCGGGGGCTCGCTGCGCTCGCGATACTTTATAAAATCAACTCCACGCCAACGTGGATAGTGGGGGTATGAAAAGGTCGGAGGACGCGTACCGCCACCCCTCGTGGGCTCGCTGCGCTCGCCACGCTTTGGGTTGGCGTCAATAGTGGGGTGGCGTTAACAATGGGGGGGCATTAAGCATACTTAATACCCATGAGGGGGCATATACAATGAAAAATTGCCCATATTGGGCCATTTCCCATTGTTCCCTATGTAAAATTGCGTTGATCGCATTGATCGCATCGCATGCCATTATAATGGCATGTGATCGACACGATCAACGTGATTTTAACTTTAAAACTCATTTAACATTGTTCTCTATGGGAAAATCGCGTCGGTCACATCGCGTGCCATTATAATGGCACGCGATGGACGATCAATGCAATTTTCTCTTTACCGGCAATTAAAGCTGGTAATTGACAGAAAATCGCGTCCATAGCGTTGATCGCATGCCTTAAGTCCCTTAACTTAAGGCATGCGATCAACCCCGACGGGCGCCGTGCTAGGAAACAAGTACCCAATATTCCTTCTAAGTTTGGCTGATTCAGTGTATTGTAATAGCGGCCATGCTTAATTATAGCAGGCCCCGCTACTACACTGAATATCTTATTCACCCGTCTGAAACTCATTTGCTGTGCTGTATACTAATACGCTAGCAGCAGTAAGAATATTCTAGATGTTTATATACCCAATAAATGTATCACATTACTTGCTGCAGCAGAAGCATCTCAGAGTGAGGGGGACGATACAAACTCTGCCAGTGTGTATACATTTCAGTTAACATCACAGTGCATGGATACCTGTATGAGTAGAGTTTGCACATCACTCTACACATCTTAAATTGTCTGGGTGCCGGACGCTCCCCAACAGTCTGGATTCCGACAGTCATTCCTCTGATGTCGGAATCCCGACTGCTCCCTCGTGGGGGTCCACAACCCCCATAGAGGGAGAATAAAATAGGTGGCGAGCGCAGCGAGCCCGGCTTCATTGCACTCTGCACGCTGTGCAGTTGGGATTCCGACGTCTGAGTAATGACTGTTGGAATCCCGACTGTCGGGGAAATATATCACACCCAATTGTCTACAACCTGTTGTGTATGTATCAGCCAACACCATGTGTCATAATTTGCATGTAATTCAGTAGACCTATATCCTATTAGGTATCTGCACCAAACAGAGTTGAATATATTCATTACTGGTTAGAACGTGCACATGTTTTGTCTGCTATACACAATATATGCACACGATACAGTATCTATTTAGCAATACACTATCTACATATGTAACCAAGTGAGTTTCACTTAGGTAATTGTACTCTACAGACTTCAAACAACCACTGTTGCCAACTTAGATCATTTTGAAATGCCACATCATAACTCTATAGAGGCACATCAAAACACACAAGTCCCCGCACGTGCTGTTTTTAAACATGCACGATTTTCACTTTGTTTGTCATTTATGTTTTTTTTTTAAATATTTCGCAGTTTTAAAAATACCATAATAAAGGTTATATTTTATAGGTATTCATATTTTTCTCTTGGTGCACCACACCACAACATACTTTCATTTTCTTTGTGTCTATATCTATCTATCTATCTATCTATCTATCTATCTATCTATCTATCTATCTATCTATCTATCTATCGATCGTATCTGTCTGTTGCACCAAACAAGTAGTCCTTTCTCTGGTAAGTTCCTTTACATGAATGAATCACTGAATGCTTTGATCTTTGTTATGAATGCTGATGACTATCTGTTGAATAAGCCTCTTACTACTTGGTGGTTATACCATCAGCCTTCTTATCTTTCCAGATGCTTTCTAGTTATATTACCACAGTAATTTTTTCCCTGAGTGGATGCTATAATTAGGTACAGTCTATCATCCCGTGCGTAGGATTGTGGAAAACATTTCAGAGGTAATTTTGCATATTATAGCTTACCAATATGTACATTTCCAGGAGACATTATCAACATTTTGAGTATCCTGAATTTAAATTGGTGTAGTTAATGAACGGTCAGACCCCTCACCTAGAATGATGGTGATTTCCACTTAACCAGCTACGTTTTGGACTTAGTTGCTGCTTATTTATAGGTTTCAAATCCATGCACATCGCTGGCATTTTAACCGCTGGGTAATAAACTTGACTATTTCTAACCTCACGGCACCTGTTGATCTGGGGACGGGAATTGCATAACATGGTTGTGACCACAACACTTTAGGCCTTATCTGGATATTTGCACAATGGCTGATAATGAAACCCGGGCGATAGAATAATCTCTCACAGAATATCTAATCTTCGCTGTTCTCTACGCAGGGTGGCAAATTCAGTAAAATTTTAAAAATGATCAATTTCTTTTTTCGGTACTTATTTCCGAGCATGGCGCCCGTCGTAGGTGATCGCATACCTTAACTTAAGGTATGCGATGGACGCGACCAACGCGATTTTAGGGCTATTTTTAGCCTTTTCCCCGACAATGAAAAAATCGCGTCCATCGCATGCCTTAAGTTAAGGTCCCGATGCGACCAATGCGACAGAGGCGATTTAACATTGAATGCATTGTATTCAATGTAAAATGCCTATGTAAAATCGGGTCCATTGTATGCCATTATAATGGCATACAATGCGACCGATGCAATGGACCCGATTTTACATAGGGAACAATGTTAAATGGGCCAATGGACCCGATTTTTCTTTGTATACCCACCCTGATGGGTATTTTACATGACAAATGCCCCCCCATTGTTAACGATACCTCACGATGAACGGCAACCCGAAGCGTGGCGAGTGCAGCGAGCCCGCGAGGGGCGACAGTACGCGTCCTCCGACCTTTTCATACCCCCACTATCCACGTCGGCGTGGAGTTGATTTTATATAGTGTGGCGAGTGCAAAGGTCGGAGGACGCGTACCGCCACCCCTCGCGGGCTCGCTGCGCTCGCCACGCTTCGGGTTGGCGTTCATCGTGGGGTGGCGTTTACAATGGGGGGCATTTGACCGATCAGGGTTGGAAAACAATGAAAATTGGGGTCTGTGGGGCATTTAACATTGGGGCCAATGTAAAATCGGGTCTCAGGGACCATTTTACATTGATTCCAATGTAAAAATCGCGTTGATCGCATCGCAAGCGATTTGGTTGCATGCGATGCGATCAACGCGATTTTTTGGGTCCCAATGGATACAATTTTTATCGCTGGCACTGTGCTAGGAAACAAGTACCCTTTTTTCTTTTTAATGTATTTATTACCAGTTTCTTATATAGCGCACATATATTCCGCAGCGCTTTAAAGAGAATAGTTGAACATTCACATCAGTCCCTGCCCTAGTGGAGCTTACAATCTATGTTCCCTACCACATGTACACGCACACACAGTCATTCTACAGTTTATTTTGTTGAGAGCCAAATAACCAGTATATTTTTAGATTGTGGGAGGAAACCGGAGTTCCCAGAGGAAACCCACACAAGTACGGGGAGAATATACAAACTCCAAACAGTTAGGGCCATGGTGAAATGATGTAAAAAAATTAACAAGATGTAATCAATTATGAACAGAAGAAAGATTGTTTAACAAGTTACCAACCCGACAACATAAAGAATATTTTTGAATTTGACGTAGATTCAGATATAGACTGACGCATTTCAAGCAGGAGATATCTGCATGCTCCTGAATATAGCACTGACTTTATGACTGAATGCATCTGGTCGGAATTAGTTGTCATATCTTCTGCATCAATTTATCAAGGCCGTGGTTGTCAGAACACCAGTGATACAATCTAATGTACCAGACGAAACGCGTCATATAAAATTAATTTATTTTTTTAAATACACCCGGATGGTGCACAAACTGTCCTGCTACTAGTACAGATGTTATTTAAACACCAAATATAACTGTATGCTCTCCCTAAATATGTAACTCCAACTTCTGAAGTTCTTCCTAATTTTGATATCATAGAAGGGGAAGAAGTGATATTTCCATTGGGGAATTTAGATTCTGGGAAAGCTACTCAATGTCAGGACTTCTGTGTTTAGGACCTGGGAGTCCCTCTGTGCAGCCGCAAGGGTTGCGGGGATAAGCCCATATACATCTGCCCCCACTATATGCAGGGGCAGATTGACAGTAGAACCCACAGGGAAGATCTCTGGGGGACTTGTCCTCCTGTGGGACCACCTGTGGATGAATGAGGGTAGCGGGTGATGGACTAGTGACGTGGGTGTGTTCAGGGGTAGAAGGTAGCAGGCGGCAAAGTTTTTCCATTGCCATTTTAAATTGCCAATCTGCAATGATACCCGTAAGGGCATTGTAGTGGAAAAAAGACAAGGATGGTTTTATGAAGAGCGTCCTCACCCCTTCAACAGACCCCACCCCCTCAACAAACCCCGCCTCCATGAGGGCTGCCTCCAAAAATGTCCAGGGCTGGTTATCTATCCCACTCTGCCCCCTGACTAAGGCCCTTATTCTGGTTCACTCGCAAAACCAAATTCCTTCTCAAATGGACAAAACAGGGGGGCAGATGTAACATGTAATGTAATTCTCTCTGCACAAGTTACATCGGCCCCCCCCCCCCACAGTGCACATGGTTTTGTCCATTTGAGAAGGAATTTGGCTTTGCGAGTGAACCAGAATAAGGGCCTATACGTTCCAGACCTTGGTACATATAGGAAAAATGGGGCAGATGTATTAAGCCGTGCGAAGAGATATACTGGAGATAAAGTGGAAGGAGTTAACGCACCAGCCAATCAACTCCCAACTGTCATATTTCAAACACAGCTGATTGGCTGGTGCGTTATCTCCTTCCACTTTATCTCCAGTTTATCTCTTCGCACGGCTTAATACATCTGCCCCAATGTGACCAAAGTACGAAAACATAACTTTTCAGGTTTTTGCATACATTTTCCCTTTAGTATATCCGTTCATTTCTATGAAACAAACAATATTGATGTAAAGAAATGAGGTCAAAATCTGAAAGAGCCTCCTGAACAGCTTTCATACATAAGAAACAACCAGAATCATCTCACTTCTCTTTTTCATCTTTAAATGCTTTGATTGAAAGTAAAACTGCGCAGAAAGGACACAAAATCAGAAGCAAAGCTTTGGGGTCATTCGGGGAGATTCCTCTTCTTGATGTACAATGGATTTTTCTCACTTCTCGTGGGACATTTCTATAACCATCTGACTCCTCTCTGTCCTTTATTAAGCCCCAAACACACTATATGAGAAAGTAAAAGTTATCACTCGAAAGGTTTCATCGATATCTTTTACTTTCTCGTCTAGGGTGTACACTAACGATGTATGTTCCCACGCATTGTTCCCACACATTGTTACCGATGCCCTTGCATCCTCTGTTGAGTACAAACAAGTGAAGACCTCGTTAATGAGGGCCATGCTCCAGCTGCAGCATGGCCCCCACTCCGCCCAGCCGTCAATTCCACCTGCTGGCATCGGCAAGTGTGTACCCCGCCTACCCCATTGCCGCTGATATCAGCGGAGGGCGGGAATCGCCTATTATGTACGGGGCTTTAGGGGGAGAGGTATGAAACATTAGTGAGACATAAAATTGAGAGAGATAAAGTACCAACCAACCAGCTCCTGGCTGTCATTTATCAAACACAGCCTGTAAGATGATAGGAGCTGATTGGTTGGTTGGTACTTTACCTCTCTCTCCACTTGGGTATGGGTCATTGGGTCAAGGTCGACATGAGTATTTCACTTTTTTTGCCCCACGAATGTCGACATAGTCGAAATGGACACAGTCAAAGTGTATCGTGTCCCCTTGCCTGGTGTGCTGCGCTTGCCATGCTTTGGGCACGGTGTCTCGCTACGCTCGGCGCACTATTCTATTCTCCCTCCATGCCCTGGTGGAAGGTAGGGCATAAAATACCGCCTTGTGTTGACCTTCCAACCCTGTCGACCTCAGCCATGTTAACCTTTTTTATTTGTCAACCTAACCCATGTCGACTTCAGTGGTCGACCCAATGCATGTCAACCGTAAATGGGTGGACCTTATGACAGTACCCCTTCCACTCCACATCTCTCTGCGAGCTTTACTAAATCTACCACCTAAGGGCAGCGCTATCACACTGCGCTATTCTGATACAATTGTGACATTGCCGTTCAGTAAAGGTGCCCATACACTAGCAGAGGCGCTGGAACGTTTTTAGGTTGGGGGGGGGCAAGATATAATCTCATTTTGGCGCCCCCTAAATTGCTATATGTTACCCCCGGGCACTATACACACTGGCAGCGGCATATATGCATGAGCATTATACACAGGGCAGCGGCATATATGCGTGGGCATTATACACAAGGCAGCGGCATTTACATATGGGCATTATACACAGGGCAGCGGCATATACACGTGGGCATTATACACCGGGCAGCGGCATATACATGTGGCCAGAGACACCAGGACTGACATTAATCCAGGGGTTGTCATTTACTCGTAAAAAGTGGAAAAAGTGGCAGTGTCACCCCCAAACAGATTTATGTGATTATGTCTGATTATGATATGATCAGACATAATTACATAAACCTGTTTGGGTGTGAATCCAGGGGTAAATGACAACCCCTGGATGTGTCAGTCACTGGGGAAGGGAGGGTGAGAGAAGCAGCATTGGCGGGCGCACATCTTCCCTGCCACCCGCCTGGCTATATTACTGATTAATCAGCTGCCCACCCGCCCGCCAGGCTATATAACTGATTTATTATCAGCCGCCCGCCCGCCCCTATATTACTTATGTATTATCATCCGCCCGCCCGCCCTCCTATATTACATACCAGGCGCCGGGGATGGCTGCTGCTGCTGCTGCCGCCGGGGAGATGTGTAGAAGATGCGCCCGCCAATCACAGTGTATGTGGAGGGGATGCGCCGGCAGTGATTGGCTGGCGCGTCTTATGCACATCTCCCCGGCAGCAGCAGCCATCCCCGGCGCCTGGTATGAAATATAGGCGGCCGGGCGGATGATACTTCTTTAATATAGGCGGGCGGGCGGCTGTAATATAGGCGGGCGGGCCGGACATACTGGCGCCTCAGTAATTTTGGGGGGGCAAGCTTCCCCCTCGCCCCCCCCGTTCCGGCGCCACTGTACACTAGTAAGATTTATCTTCAGATCTGGCTGGTTGGAACAAAAACATGGTTATGGATAAGTGACAGTTTGTCAGTTTTCCAGCATTTCCAAGCAAATGGTCAACTGTCATTCGCTCTCATCCATAACCATGTTTTTGTTCCAACCAGCCAGATCTGAAGATAAATCTGCCTGTGTATGGCCACCTTTAGACTCTTTTGCTGGGACACTGGCTCTAATAGATCCTGTACCAAAGAAGATCTGGGAGCAAAGTGATCACTCCCCAATCGCTCTTCTTCCTGGTACGGGTCCTCCGTGGCTAGTGGGCATGAGTGGCCAGGGCCAAGCTTCAGAGGTATCTGCCGCCATCTTTTAATGTTCGTGGGCACATGAAATATCCAGTAGATATTGTTTCAGAGGCTTAATTCTGGGAGGCATTGGAGGCACCTCTCCTCCCCTGCAAGCTTGAATCAGTTCATTGAAAGCCATTGATATCGATTCTGTGGCTGACTCCCCCTCCTAGCAGGACTATATTCATCACACTCTCTTTATTTTAAACATAACATACATACATACATACATACATACATACACCCACATATGCATATATATCTTTATATTAGGTCTATTATATTCCTCTTAGGAATTTTCTGGAAGCCCCCCCTTCCTCTCCCTTCCCTCTTCATGTGCTTTCATTCTGATTGGCTACTCAATCTGATTTGGCATTTTAAACCTTTCCTTAAAATAGCCGGGAAAGTGTCTTGACCAGTCATGGTGAGGTATAAGTGGTCGCTGTGGGGCAAATAACCCTTTTTGAGGATGACTAGTGAGTCCTGCCTTTGCGGAGGGGGGGGGGGGGGGGGCGTTGGACACTTCTTACCGAAGTGTCCTCACCATGCCATAAGATCTTCACAGCGCAGGTTATACCTTTAGTTAGATGGGGCTCCGCCGTTTTACATTTGGGGCATTTGAGTTGCCGCCATTATTTAACAACCTTAGACAGGAGCTGATCGTAATAACTCCTTCCTTGCCATCCCCATACAAAAAGGGTCCTACCAACTAAAAAACACTCTATGACCTTTTAACTTACGCGGTTGTGTCCGTGTGTTTAGTTTAGTGATAAGATAGCTTAATATTAAGGTAAGATTAATCGCAATAATTTAATAGATGCCTAATTGAATAAAATCACGATATCCGCCTGTTTTTATTGGCTGTAATGGCATTGGGGATAATAGACTATCCCCCTATTAGTTTCTGCCCCAAAGCACCAGACTGGCACTGCTGTTCCTGAAGTTAAGCTGGGTACACATCTATACAATCCCTGTTTTCTTGCGACCGTTTGACCGACCATAGACAAGACGGACAGTCCACAAACAACAGCCGATACGCGCGTACACACCTGCACAATTTACTTGCGACGTCCGATGTACTCCCGTCCATACAGTCACAAGAAAAAGATTGTACCACCGTACACACTCTCTCGATTTGGGCTATTGACACAATATATATAAACAAAATTACCATAATGGGCTGGGTTAAGGGCATACCAAAACAAAGAGGCGTGAGCACAGAACCTAAACAAAAGTCGGGGTACGTGTCTACAGTCAGCCGGCAGGGTGACTATGGACAGATGGACAGATACCGCAAACTGCTATAAAGACGGGGTAAAGCGTCTACAGTCAGCCGGCAGGGTGACTATGGACAGATACGGCAAACTGCTATAAAGACGTGGTTATAGCAGTTTGCCGTATCTGAATCTGTCCATAGTCACCCTGCTGGCTGACTGTAGACGCATACCCTGGGTGACTAGGGACAGATACAGCGAGCTGCTATAAAGACGGGGTTATAGCAGTTTGCCGTATCTGAATCTGTCCATAGTCACCATGCTGGCTGACTGTAGACGCGTACCTCGGGTGACTAGGGACAGATACGGCGAGCTGCTATAGAGATGGGGTGCATGTACATTATGATTATTTCTTTAAATACACATGGGGAGAGGTGAACGCTTCTTGTGCTGTAGGAGAGAGCATGCAGCTATGGAACGCCCACATGGGTGTTCCAGCTTTGGCAGTATATTCGCAAGAACGGCAGCATATCGATCGAACGTGCATTCACACTGCACTTTTGTTCCGATATGGGCCCGTCCTGTCGGATGAATATTAAACAGCACTGAACCTTCGACCGAGTATGGACGGACAAGACCGTTTTTGGCCATTTATCGATCATACAGAGGGAGTAGGAACAGTGTACGCACCTATACAATCAAACAGTCGCTCGTCCCAGAACGGAAGAACGCCCTGACGATTGTATATATGTGTACCCAGATTTACTGTACCAACTCTACGGCGAGTCCCACATTCCTGTGCATGGCGTTATCAGCATCTCCCATTGCAGGCGACATCTCTCCCTCCGCACTATACACCCCCCAGGCTGTGTCTATCTACCCTTTTCCTGTTTTTTGTTCTGACTTTTCCATTGTTATGTTTACTGTCTGCCACCATTGTGCATCCTCTCCTCTTGCTGCGGACCCCTGCTACTCTTTCCTATAAGCAGTAATTAATCAGCTAATAGCTCGTGTGCTGTTCGTCGCTATGTTCCTGCTGATAATACTCCCCTCTGCTTTCAGTGTCACTAAATGTGTGACCTTCATTTCTGCTTGGATGTTCCATTACGGCCTTAATTGGAACGCATCCAGCAGACTTGATTCTATTTCCTCATCTGTTATTCGGAATCATTATGAATTTTCCATGAATGTAAAATATCCAATGATATAACAGACACTGTTTAGCCGATAGTTTATCTCTCGGGCTGCGCTGTAGTTATGGAAGAGCCGCACTGGTCTCGGCCCAGATTGGGGTTATAATGGCAGTTACTGTAGCGAGTTACATTAACACTTAAATGCCACTGAGCTTCCTATCATAGCTCTGCATGTGCCGGGGTCACGCGCACTGACTTCATGAGACAGATATTTCAAATAAGAGGTGATAGTGATAACAGGCTTGAATAACCCCCAAAGGCAAAGTGGGTTTTGAAGGGATGGATTACGCCTGTTATTGTGTGCGTTATTATTAACAAATGGATGGTGAAAGGGTGCCTAGACCTCGTGGGGTCTTCAGGTGTGTACACACTGTATGTTCGCCACCGCCACTGAGAACAGGGGCAGCGCAGTGTCTGCAACAGCAGGTGCATACACACATGGCGATGGTGGCGGGGGGGGGGGGGGGGGGTAGTAGGGGTAAAGGATATATAAAATGCATTGGCTATTTTTGCCTATGGGCTGCAGCCCCCCCCCCCCCCCAGGTAAAATCCGCCACTGTAGTGAATCCAGATGCAGTCTGCAGTGACAGGGGGTGCCTGCATCGCGGTACCCCAGCGGCGGCTGTGGCAAGGGGCAGCCCCCCTCCCCCATGAAGGTACGAGCCGCCACAATCTGTTGTGTCCATCACAAGATGGCTTCTTAGATGCTAACTCAGTGACCGCCTCATAAAGGATTTTTCCGCCTGAATTGAGCATTTGTATTTTCGCGGCTCCGCTATTCAGCTATATGGGGGTTGCACTAATGGGGTATGGGTCATAAATCCAACAGTAAAAAGTTGCCAGCGTCTCTAGATCAACCCCAAAGTCAACATTAAAAAATATCAATACAAGCAAAACGTCAACATGAAATAGTCGACACGGGAAAAGGTTGACATGAGGTTTGTTTTTGTGGTGGCAATTTGTAACTTGTAGCCCATGGAATTAGTGTACCGTGTCCTCTAGTTTCGCTCACCTGCTTCTGGCAGGGGCGGCCACACTTTGGGGGTTATTCAGACTTGATCGCTGGGCTGCGGGATTTCAGAGTCTAGCGATCAGGTAAACGCTGCACCGCCGCCGTAGCAACTCCCTGTACACCATCGAGTGATTTTCCCCCTGCTTGCTGCGCCGAGTAAGTCTTGACTTACTTTGCGTTGCGATGGCCGGGGGGAGAAGGAGGCGGCTGATGAAGCCATCGGCCCTCCCTCTCAACGGCCGTGGAACATGCATGTGGCTTTAACATGCGCACAGTGTACCAAGCGCTTGCATGGTCATTTGAAAATCGACTTCGCAGCACTGCTGACTATCCTGAATTAAACCCATACGCAAGACTGGGGAAACCATTAGATGATTCGGGAATTGCTTATGGATTTATGGGGAATAGCGAGTAGCGAGGTGACGGACACTCTCACAGGCGCGCCACTGAACCTGATCATATATGTGAGTCGAAATCTACATTCTGAGACATAAATGGGTCCTAGAGGGGAATATTCATGTCTCCTGGTTAAAGGCTTCATCCGGATCCAACATAGTTTCCTGTGTCAGAGTCATCTGCGGACTCAAAGGGGAGTCACAGGAAGAGGCGTGAGAGGAGATACTGCAGAAGGGGATCTACCACCAGATCCTGTCTGCAGACCTGGTGCTTTCCCTATTACATGCTGTGAGTAGGATAATGATATAATGAGAAGTGTGACTGTAACAGAGAACGTGCCCTACTCAACTGTGGGGATGATTTATCAAGCAATGAAATGGGAATGGAAGTGGACCATTGTAAAAGTTGCCCATACAGTAGCAACCAATAAGCTTTGAGCTAGCATTTATCAAGTACCTTAAAATGAACTGTAGAAGTTCATTGGTTGCTATGTGTATTGTCTCCATTGGTCCACCTCTGTGCTCCTGCTTGATGCAACAACACCTTCATATTCAAACAGCGATCCAAGGTCCCCCTTAGTAATTTTGGTCCTTGTGGAAGTTAGGATGGGGAGATGTTAGACCCTCCTGGACCTTTCACATTTTCTGTAGTGTAGGGATTACATCTGGTGATCAACTTTTATGGGGGCACCTAATCTCTAATAGATGAACCCTCTTAATCAATATTGGAGACCCCATATCTGTCTCTGCCAGGATGGCGGCGGTGGTGTGCCTGCATGCCCTGCATTGTACCAGAACGCCAGAACGCCAGCGCTATAATGGTATCCACCTTCTCCCTTGCTCCCACCAGTCCTGATTTCCAGTGGTGCAAGGTAAGTATGGGTGCCGGACGGGATCCCGACAGTCGGGATCCCGACAGTCATTAACCCAACGTTGGGATCCCGACTGTTAAAACACCGACGGCCGGGTTCCCGACGGCCGTTGGGTATTTTCCCTCATGGGGGTCCATGACCCTTATAGAGGAAGAAAAGACTAGGTGGCGAGCGTAGCGAGCCCGCAAGGGGCTTTGTTGCGCTGGCCACGCTGTCTGAGACCAGGCAGTCGGGATCCCGACGTCGGGATAATGATGTCGGTGAATCATACCACACCCGGTAAGTATCTGCTTCTTCCATTTTTTAATGTACAGTACAGTACCCTGCTTGTCTCATCATCTGCGATAAAGAAGAGACAGACTTTACTAATGAGTAATGTTTTATTTCATAGGATTGACATAGTGCGTACACATTAGACGATATGGAACTAAAGTAGGAGTTAGCAAATCCTCTGCATTACATTTTGATATAGTTCTAAAGAACTGGAGATCAGTGGAGGTAGTACCAATATTCAAAAAAGGAAAAAGTGTTGACCCAGCTAATTACAGACCTGCAAGCTTAACATCATGGGGAAATTATTTGAGGGGCAATTTAAGAGATAAGATCCAGGAATATTTAGAGAGGCATCCTATAATCAGTGGTAACCAGCATGGGTTTGTGTAGAATCATTTGCACCAAACTAACCTAATACATTTTTAGGAGGAATTCAGCAAGAACCTAGACATTAGTGTGACACGCCAACGGCAGGGGTGTATGATTTACCTTGAGTTGCTGGATACTCGTGGTTCGCACTGGTTCTTCTCCTCGTCGGTTGCGGGGACCGCGCCGCCCCAAGAACCCAAGCAAGGCGTTCAGCGGGTGCAACTGTTTACGTTTTATTTAATGTATATAGGACATAAAAGGTTAAAGTGCACCAAATTCGGCAACAGTGTTTCAACGACTTACGGGCCTAATAACAGTCTATACCCGTCTAACAGGTTAACGTTCCACTAATGTCGATAAACTACGTGACCTACTCCCGAACGTTTATCCAGTATACTGGAGAGTGGGTACACCGATCCTGCAGACCGCCAACTGGGTCCTTACAGGCAACAGTATTCCCACTCGACTATGCAGATAACAATAAATGGCCCTCGGCCTATGCTAAACACACATACTGGGTACCCGACATACCATACAGAAACAATGCAAATAGTAACGAGTATATAAAGTGAGAATAGACACGATAGCACGTAGTGTTGGGTGGATACTCTCCTTGGTGTGTATCCTGATGAAGCGTTCCTGATTAGGTAAGGTGGACACAGTACCTTAAATCCTGGGAAGGACTGACTTCCAGAAATAGTCACTTACGCCACAAGGTGGCAATGTTCCCTAGGTCAGGCCAATGTACAAGCAAGACTTCACAATTCACATAACTCCCTAACTGGGACTCCCTGGGGTGAAAGCAGTAACTCCCCTGCTGAGATGGGGCCTGTGTGGTACAGGATGTATGCCCACCAGTACTTGACTGTCAGTCCAGAGAGGCTAGGGGCGTCCTGGATGGGCAAGGAGGGGAGGGGTGCCTGGATGTTGTGTGCTGCGTTGGTGGCAGGATGGCACTAGGGCAACCAGCATAGGGGTACCTGGTGTCAGGAGCAAGGTGCAGGCTCCTGCCCGTCACGATCAGGTCCCTGGACGCTGGCGCTGGTCACTCTTCTGCAGGAGGGCTGCTAGTGTGGGCGCTGCTATTGCAGCGTTGCCGCACTCAGCCAGCCACTTCTGCGCTGCTGGGCTCCCCACTCCGGTCTCTGCTCGCCCCTCTCCTTCTTCCCGATGTGCGCCTGGGGGTCGGCGGGGGTCGCACTCTTCACGCGCCGCGTCCCGGCTCCCGGCGTGTGTCTGGGGTCAGCGGGGGTCAGGCACTCTTCACGCGCCGCGTCCCGGCTCCCGGCGTGTGTCTGGGGTCAGCGGGGGTCAGGCACTCACCACTACGCGCCGCTCAGCCTCCCTCTCGCAGCTCCTTCTCCACTGCGGGACCGGCTGTGTGGTTGCCGCTGTCGCTCCCTGCTCTCCTTCTTGCACGCCGGACGCCACGCCACCGGAGCCTTCCAGGTCAGCTTTTCTCCTTCCGCGCGCCAACTCTCCTCTCGGCCTCCCGGTCACCGTCCTCCCTTGTTCTCCTCTCCGGCGGTGTCTCTCTTGTAGCTCCGCCTCCCTCCTTTTTACTGGTTCCCCCGCTCTGTCCGTCACCCGGGGGTTCTGTTTTCGCGCCCTCCGCTGCCTCTAGGAGTAACCCCTTAGGTCCTGGACGCGGGGTTTTCACAAGGGCTGCGGTTGCCTAGCAACCCAGCACACATCGTCCCTGCTGGGGTGCCACACATCCACCCACTTTAAGGATGCTCGTCCTCGGGCATCGAACTAGAAAGGTTCCGGAAAAAGTCTCCTGAATTCAGGTTCAACTATTTACTGCCCTCGGGAAAGGGGCCACATAAGCAAGTCACATTTACAGTTCTTTACCCAATATGTACAGTACACAACATTGGTACATTATGTATAACATATCTATTCCCTGTACCGCAGGGGTAGCACACCCCTCGTGTCTCCAACTGAACGCCTCGCTCCAGTCCCCGGGGGCGCGATCCCAGCGAGTTCCGGCGCAGGGTCATCGATCCTCAGACTGGTCTGCGGCTGTACATCCGGAGATACCGGCATGGACCATCTTGCGGCAGGATAATCGTTGTCCAGGTTTTTTTTGCTGCTCGACTTGAAAAAGACGGGGGTTTGAGTCGGATACGGTTCGATCCGGTTGCAATGGGTCCGCTGTGAGTGGGCACCCTCCCATCTCGCATCCAATTTACTCTTGGAACGATTGTTTCTTCTGAGCAATGGGGTCCCAGCTGGTATGCGGTCAGCGTGGGTCTTCTGGTAGTCTCTACTTTGCGCCAACTTTTGGTTACCCAAAGCTCTGGTGGAAGCCAATCTGAGTCGACGTTCTTGTACCCGGGGCGGTACTGGACTGGTGAAGGTTGGTGTCTCTATCTGTTCGCTGCTATCCTCCACCTTTCCCTCCGGGTGTAGCGGTAAGCGGGAGGGGGCGTCGGGGTTGGTGTGGTTGCGCCTGCTTCGGCACCGGTGAAAACGCCTGCGGCCACGGCGCTTGTCGGGATCAAACCGGCTTCCTTTCACGGGTACCCCCCCTGGGCCCGTCACATCTATCGCTCTGGCACCCTTTTCTCCTTCTGCCACATTGAATTCCAGCATCTCGCCATCGTTGACACTGTGCAGGAACCTCTGCGGGTGGTTTCTCCTTATGGCCGTCCGATGGACGAAAACATCCTCTTTCGTGTCATTCCGTTCAATGAAGCCATATCCTCTTCGGACATTAAACCATTTGACAGTTCCTTGTGCCCGTGTGGCCGGCAACTTCTTCGCCACCTGGCACCTCTGGACGCAGATGATGTGCTGCAGTGTTACCTCCTCGGCCTGATCCGGGTTAACCTGTTCCTGCTTTAGCGTCACCATAAGCTCTTCCGGGCAATGTCTTAGGATGTTCATGCCCAGGATGATGGGGGCAACCTTTCCTTCCCCGCAGGTGATCACCAGAAACCCCTGTTTGGGTAAATGCGTCCGTCCAATCCTCAGGTCGGCTTCCCAGTCCCCGTTGCAGGTGACCTCTCGACCGTTGGCAGCAACCACTTTCACCTGCGTGGGGGGTGGTCTAAATGGTACTTCTTTCCCCCAATATTTTTGAAGAGTGGGTAATTGTATCATCGATACTTGTGACCCGGTGTCGATCATGGCTATTGTTTCTATCCCGTTGATCCACACCTTGGTCCTCGGGCATTCTCCTACATATTGGGCCCACCAATCCTCCGGGTCTGGATCTACTCCCGGTGTTCTCCCCGAGGTTCGGGCCCTGGCCTCGGGGCGTTGAAGTTTAAAGGCTCCGGACGGTAGCAATTTCGTTCCACGTGCCCTGGTTCCTGGCACCGTCTGCAGATGGGGCGCCCTTGCCCATCGAATCGGTCAGTGCTCCGGCGGCCGTTTTCGCTGGGGGTGTCCCACCGGTTGCCCGCTTCCCTGCGGCTTTCGGCCCGCCGCCCGGGTTCTCTCTCATTGTACGTTGGTGTTCTAGGTCGCTGGCGCATTTCTCTCTGTATGTCGGCCATGCCGACTGTGAGGTTCTCGATTTGTTTTTGTAACATCTTGAACTGGTCATCTGGCAGGTTCTGTGCAGCCTGTATGACCGTGTCTCTGTCCTTCTTTGCCCTTTCTGGGCTTGTAGGGGGGGTTCTCCGGGGGTACTGCTGTTCACGGAATCCCAATAGTTCGGGGTATTCCTCTTCCTCTTCTTGCGTCCCGACTACCCCAAGAGCAGCATCCTTGAAGTCGGCGAAGGTTACGCCCACCATCTGTCTTCGCAACAACCTCAGTTGCGCCCGTATGTTCTCTTGTCTGGTCCCTTCGATCAGCTGGACTATTAGTGTCTCGTCCACGTTCCTCATTTCCTCCGGGTCGACGGCTTGTATTGCCTTACTTAATTCTATTAGGCTGAGAGCATAATCCCGTAGCGTCTCGCCTGCTCGTTGCTTCCTTCCGTACAGCTTCAATTTTAATTCTGGGAGACTTCGCGTCTCAAAGGTGGTGGATAGCTTCTTCAGTATCTGTGCTACTGTCATTCTGTGTTCGGGTGCCCATGATCTGACCTCCCGGAGAGCAGATCCCGTTAGTTGTCCTATCAGAATCTGAACCTTCTGTTGTTCTTGTAGGGTGTACAATAAGCTTGTTGACTCCATCCCCCTCTTGAATTCCTCGAATGTGGTTCCCGGCGCCTTCCTTTTGTCTCCACTGTAGCTGGGTAACCATGACGCCCCGAAATAGTACGGAAGTGTGATTGGGGTGGTTGGTGCAGCAACGGCTTGTCCTTGTTGTTCACCTCCGGGTGCTGGTATCCCTCCGCCTTGTGCTGGCGCCGCTGGTTGCGCCGGTGCTTGTACCGCCGGTTGTGCGGCTTGCTGCTCCATCTTCCTTGCTTGACTGTTCTCTCAGCCGACTCGTATCCTGTTCGGTCTGACGCCAAGTGTGACACGCCAACGGCAGGGGTGTATGATTTACCTTGAGTTGCTGGATACTCGTGGTTCGCACTGGTTCTTCTCCTCGTCGGTTGCGGGGACCGCGCCGCCCCAAGAACCCAAGCAAGGCGTTCAGCGGGTGCAACTGTTTACGTTTTATTTAATGTATATAGGACATAAAAGGTTAAAGTGCACCAAATTCGGCAACAGTGTTTCAACGACTTACGGGCCTAATAACAGTCTATACCCGTCTAACAGGTTAACGTTCCACTAATGTCGATAAACTACGTGACCTACTCCCGAACGTTTATCCAGTATACTGGAGAGTGGGTACACCGATCCTGCAGACCGCCAACTGGGTCCTTACAGGCAACAGTATTCCCACTCGACTATGCAGATAACAATAAATGGCCCTCGGCCTATGCTAAACACACATACTGGGTACCCGACATACCATACAGAAACAATGCAAATAGTAACGAGTATATAAAGTGAGAATAGACACGATAGCACGTAGTGTTGGGTGGATACTCTCCTTGGTGTGTATCCTGATGAAGCGTTCCTGATTAGGTAAGGTGGACACAGTACCTTAAATCCTGGGAAGGACTGACTTCCAGAAATAGTCACTTACGCCACAAGGTGGCAATGTTCCCTAGGTCAGGCCAATGTACAAGCAAGACTTCACAATTCACATAACTCCCTAACTGGGACTCCCTGGGGTGAAAGCAGTAACTCCCCTGCTGAGATGGGGCCTGTGTGGTACAGGATGTATGCCCACCAGTACTTGACTGTCAGTCCAGAGAGGCTAGGGGCGTCCTGGATGGGCAAGGAGGGGAGGGGTGCCTGGATGTTGTGTGCTGCGTTGGTGGCAGGATGGCACTAGGGCAACCAGCATAGGGGTACCTGGTGTCAGGAGCAAGGTGCAGGCTCCTGCCCGTCACGATCAGGTCCCTGGACGCTGGCGCTGGTCACTCTTCTGCAGGAGGGCTGCTAGTGTGGGCGCTGCTATTGCAGCGTTGCCGCACTCAGCCAGCCACTTCTGCGCTGCTGGGCTCCCCACTCCGGTCTCTGCTCGCCCCTCTCCTTCTTCCCGATGTGCGCCTGGGGGTCGGCGGGGGTCGCACTCTTCACGCGCCGCGTCCCGGCTCCCGGCGTGTGTCTGGGGTCAGCGGGGGTCAGGCACTCTTCACGCGCCGCGTCCCGGCTCCCGGCGTGTGTCTGGGGTCAGCGGGGGTCAGGCACTCACCACTACGCGCCGCTCAGCCTCCCTCTCGCAGCTCCTTCTCCACTGCGGGACCGGCTGTGTGGTTGCCGCTGTCGCTCCCTGCTCTCCTTCTTGCACGCCGGACGCCACGCCACCGGAGCCTTCCAGGTCAGCTTTGCTCCTTCCGCGCGCCAACTCTCCTCTCGGCCTCCCGGTCACCGTCCTCCCTTGTTCTCCTCTCCGGCGGTGTCTCTCTTGTAGCTCCGCCTCCCTCCTTTTTACTGGTTCCCCCGCTCTGTCCGTCACCCGGGGGTTCTGTTTTCGCGCCCTCCGCTGCCTCTAGGAGTAACCCCTTAGGTCCTGGACGCGGGGTTTTCACAAGGGCTGCGGTTGCCTAGCAACCCAGCACACATCGTCCCTGCTGGGGTGCCACATTGGCAATGCTGTAAATGTGGTCTACTGGATTTTGCAAAGACCTTTGATACTGTGCCACATAAGAAGCTGATCAATAAAATGGAGGATTTAGGACTAGGGGTAAAGATGTGTAGCTGGGCAAGAAATTGGCTGCATGATTATAGAACTGGAAAAAGTCTAGAGAAGGGCAACCTAGCTAATAAAATTGATGGAGTCTTTAAGCTATGAGGAAAGAGGAATGTTTACGCTGGAAAAGAGACGTTTAAAGGGGAGACATGAATAACATGTACAAATATATCAGGGAGCAGCATAATGAGAGAGGCAGGGGATGACAGAGAGAGGCGGAATGTGATAGGGAGAGGCAGGGGGAGGCAGTGTGTGACAGGGAGAGGCAGAGGGAGGCAGTGTGTGACAGGGAGAGGCAGGTGGAGGCAGTGTGTGACAGGGAGAGGCAGGGGGAGGCAGTGTGTGACAGTGAGAGGCAGAGTATGTCAGGGAGAAGCAGGGGAAGCCAGTGTGTGACAGGGAGAGGCAGGGGGAGGCAGTATGTGACAGGGAGAGGCAGAGGATGACAGGGAGAGGCAGAATATGACAGGGGGAGGCAGTGTGTGACAGGGACAGGTAGAGGATGACAGGGGGAGGCAGTGTGTGACAAGGAGAGGCAGAGGGAGGCAGTATGTGACAGGGAGAGGCAGAATGTGACAGGGAGAGACAGGGGGAAGCAGTATGTGACAGGGGGAGGCAGTGTGTGACAGGGAGAGGCAGAGGGAGGCAGAATGTGACAGGGAGAGGCAGAATGTGACAGGGAGAGACAGGGGGAGGCAGTGTGTGACAGGGAGAGGTAGAGGATGACAAGGAGAGGCAGGAGGAGGCAGTGTGTGACAGGGAAAAACACTGGGTGACAGGAAGAGGGTGATAGGGGCCGCAGTGGACCCCTTAATCCTCAGGGCCCCGGTGTACTACCACTGCTACACCAGTGGTAGTTCTGCCTCTGAAGTGGAGAGTGATAAACAATCAGCCAATCAGCTCCTGTCATATCACAGGTTGGGTTTGAAAAATTACTGGTAGGAGCTGATTGGCTGGTTGTTTACCATTCAGTACTTTTTGAAGCTTGATACATGTGGCCCTAGAGGAAAGGAGATGTCATACCTCTAGAAGGAAAGGCTTTATTGCGGTCAGAGCAGTAACGGTATGGAACTCTCTGCCAGAAGAGGTGGTGCAGGTAGACACAATGAATTCATTTAAAATAAAGTTGAACCAACATGATATTTCCATTGTGTCATCGCACTCGTCGGAAGCTACAGAATCATTACCAATATGGTCTAGTGTGTGCCGAGCGTTATAGCTTATGCTGTGAGCGGGTCTGAGCTGTGTGTATGGCCTGTTGGTACATTGCACGGTGGTTTCGCTGTGTAGTCTGAACTTGCAACATTCCAGAAGAACTGAGATCTCACATGATTTATGCACTAGTCAATTGGAGAAGGAGAAAGGGGAACTCACCGTCCCTATCACACATAAACCCCATGGTGGTGTATGCAGGGTTGCCGGGAGGCTGGGATCACATGGTGTGTCCAGGTCGACACACCGTTCTGCACCAGTCTGCAGGTCGACAATAATAAGGTCAATAGGGTAGAGTTTTTCATGTTTTTTTTCATACTTCACTATGGGCCTTATTCTGATCGGTGCGGCCCGATCAGAATATGCGGCCGCGACCGTGCAGGCGAATCCCCGCCTTCCATACGGATCGCCACCTGCCGTCCGTACGCGGATATGTGGCGATCCGCATGAAATTGGACGGGGATACGCCTCCTCCGTCTTGGGAGCAGCCCCTGCATTCGATGGTCGCCGAATGCAGGGCCGCACGCTCCACCAGGTCCCGCCACACAAGACCACACGGATCATGTATGGGGGCGGGCAGCTGACATCCGGCGATGTCAGATGCCCGCCCCCTACACACGCGTCACGGCCTCATTACCATGCATACGCCCCGCGTTTGCATGGGAACGCCCATGAAACGCGGGGCGTATGCATAGGGTAATGAGGCTAAGTAGCCCCTCACGCCCCTCTACGCCCCCTGTGCGGCGTATAAAGAATCTGTGCGGCGAAATCACCTGCACATGCGCAGAGTGACCTCTGCATATGCGCAGACGATCAACATCGGCGGTCCGTCCGCATGCGGGAATATCCACACCGATCAGAATAAGGCCCTATAAGTGGATATAGAGAGAGATTTTCAGGAGTCTTTTTTTCTAATTAAGGGCCTAATTCAAAACTGATCGCAGGACAAATTTGTTCTCCAAATGGACAAAACCATGTGCACTGCAGGTAGGGCAGATGAAACATGTGCAGAGAGAGTTAGATTTGGGGCAGTTACTTTGTTTCTGTGCAGGGTAAATACTGGCTGGATTATTTTTTGACTGCAATTTAGATTTCAGTTTGAACACTTCCCAACCAAATCTAACTCTCTCTGCACATGTTACATCTGCCCCATCTGCAGTGCAGGAGGGTTTTGCCTATTTTGAGAACAGATTTGTCCTGTGATCAGGTCTGGATTAGGTACAGTCAATGCTTATTTACTATCAGGTCATACTTGCTGACTCTGAGAGGTAATTCTGTACATGACATATTCCAGCGGCTTGATAAGGCGTACTGCAGCCTGTGCAATGTCATTGGCTGCCTGGCTCCTCTGGATCTGAGGTAAAACAATAGTTAGGGGTAAACGTACCAAGTGATGATAACCCCTTTTGTGGGATTTTCACCAGTGGCGTAACTATAAATTTTGCTCCCCCCTGCCCAAAAGTTTTTGGCGCCCCCCCAGGCTCCTCTCCAGCGTGTTTCCCAGAGTGTGACGTAATGACATCACACGCACAACGGAGAAGCTGAAGCAGGAGAGAGGAAGAGAGACCAGCAGACACTGCGGCTTCCCTTGGCTCTGATGCATCCCAGGCCGCCCTAGCACACCCATCCGCCCGCCCATCCTGTACACAGTAGCCAATAGCCGGCTCTGTGTACAGTCAATTGAATCAGTTGGGGGGATTTGTGATCTCTGCCATGGCTGCACCCGCGCTGTGGCTGACTCGCCTCCAGTGCTCAGTCAGTGGGCAGCGACAGGCAGCAGCATGTCAGTGCGTTGAGCGGGTGCCGGGGCCCACATAGACCCCGCTGCTGCTTGCTCCCCCAAGCTGCTGCTGGGGCTGCCTTACAGTAGTTACGCAACTGATTTTCACAGATAAAAGGGTCCCGCAGCACAAAGTGCAGGGATGGGCTTCTCTCTGAACCCCCGGTCCCTGCATGTGATTTTTAATACATCCGGGAGGAAATTAATTTAATATTGCCTAAAACCCTATAAATACTGATGGGTCCGTTAGAAATACTACAGAGCTGTGATAAATGGCAATGCAGGACATCGTACAGTGCAGAGGTAAGTTACAATATAGTACTTACAGCCAGATGTACTAAGCTTTGTATAATTATAAAGTCTAGAGTGATAAAACAACCAGCCAATCAGCTCCGAACTGTAATGTTACAGGCTGGGTTTGAAATATGACAGTTAGAAGCTGATTGTTTATCACTCTCCACTTTATCACATTTTGAAGCTTAGCACATCTCGCCCTAATTCGCCTTAAACCTTTTTGCTCTATACATATATGCAGGCCCAATTTTCCTAAGGATTTCTGTGACCAATAACAGTAGTGGAATACAAGGTCATCAGCATCAGTGACAGTGGTGACACTTGGGGGGTGCAGACTGCATCAGGTGAGCAGCCCGGCTGACAATAATAGAGCAGTGCAGCAGCATACCCTGCAACTATATCGGGTACCGGCCAAAAATGGCTTTGTAACGCCCTTTTTGATCATTTTTACCGGTTTTCTCTCCAGTGTTGGAGGGTAGACAGCAGTGCTAGGAGTGGTTGGGGAATGCCCCAGCAGCTCGCAGAGAGCCAGACAAACCCTCAGAATGATGAGAGCGAGGGCGCGGTACGCAAACCTCTACATGCAGCTTAGTGGCGTAAGTGAACATTTGGGCCAAAAAACTGTGGCCTCCTCTAATTCTCTGTGAGTTCTCTGTGAACAGTACAGTAAAGAGAAATCAATATAAAGTCCAGTACACAGGCAGTAAATGCAGTCTGCGGAGTTGCCTGTGTCCTGTCTGTTTTCTCCTGCTGCCATCTAGTGGTAAAATGACAAAGTGCGCCTTGTTTTACCCTATGCGGCTCGCTGTGATCACTTTGGGACAGCAAGCACCACATTTGGCTGAAAGGAGCAATAAAGCTTCAATACAATAATATATCAGTGCCCAGAATGCAATGTTTTCTCATCAGTGTGCCAGTGCTGGGAGGGCATTTGCAGATGATATCTGACACCGGTCCTGCTGTCCTCCCAGATAATAATTGCATAAGGAATACAGGGGACTATTCAGCAGCAGTTGCAGTTTTGCTAAAATATCAAATCTGCGACTGACTGTTATCACACGCTGGGGGTCACCCAGTACAGGGCAAGTCCACCCAGCATAAAAAGGCCCACCCTGCACTGCAAACGCTATATAAATGCTGCGATCGCAACATTGAGGGTGACTTCTGCCTTCCGGACACTCCACCAAAACATCACATCGCCACCCGATGATCGCACAAATGCAGCAATAGAGGGACTGTGGCTGATATGGAGATTATCTGTTGTAATCACACACAGGGGCGTCAACAACTAGGCCAGGCCCTGGTAAATTAAAGAGGGGCGTGGCTACTGGGTCCCCCACCCATATCCGCATAAAGAAAATTCAACAAGAAGGTGAGAGATGACAGGCTGCTGCTCAGTGGCGTAACTATAGCTCCGCAGCCCCCGCGGTGGCGGGGGGGCGCAGAGAAATTGGGGGCGCCGCCGGGGGGGGGGGGGGGGCTGCGGGGCTATAGTTACCCGCGGTCTGCATCTCGCCCGGCTCTCTGTCGGGACCTTCCTGATGTCACGGTCCCGGCCGGCTCCTGCTGCAATGAAAACTGACAATTAGAAAATGGCTGCCCCCATACTGCAGACAGTTTTCTGTCTGCAGTATGGGGGCAGCCATTTTCTAAGAGTCCGTTTTCATTGTAGCAGCAGGAGCCGGCCGGGACCGTGACGTCAGGAAGGTCCCGACAGAGAGCCGGGCGAGACGACGCAGACCGCGGGTAAGAAGGGGGGGCAGGTTAGGTGGGGGTCGGGGGGCGCCGAATAAACGTGCGGCGGGGGGGCGCTGAATAGTTAGTTACGCCCCTGCTGCTGCTGCTGCAGTTGTCTCTCTCCGCAGCTCATCATACGGCGCTGGGCAGCGTGTGCTGAGCTGGGGAGAGAGGCTGTGCTGCCGCTGCTGCGGCCTGTCATTTCTCCTCCCACTGTCTGGCTCCCTGCAAAGGGGGAGCAGGCTCCGGGCCCTTCCAGCAAATTATTTCTCTTCAGGTAGCTCCATAGACAACAGACATTACTGTGATACAAATACGACTTGGAAAAATACAAAATTCGCTGCATGTCAGTGAGCATTGATGCGAGCCGCCGGGATCTTTCTCCCTGGTTCTGGTTAATAGATCCACAATGTCTAGATAGTCAGTCAATAGGTCTACAGCAAAAGGACGACAGGGTCAAAAGGTCAACATGGTCAAAAGGTCAACATGCAACAGGTAGGCATGCAATAGGTTAAGGGGGTCTGTCACTGAGACACGGTTGTTATGCCACTGCATACATGTGATCTCCATAAATGAAACTGGTTCTGGTGCCCTCTGGTGGTAGTACAACGTATGTACCTCTTGTACGGTACAGGCAACGACACTCCATTTAATCACGCATAGCTGGGGCTTCTTCAAGCTCCCTGGTGCTTGGCGCGCGGACCCTGTCACGCTCCCTACTCTGTGTGCAGACTCGGGGAACGTGGGTGGGTCCACCGCATGACTAGGGATGCCAATCCCAGGGCATTTTTTCAATCCCGGGATTCGGGATTGAAAAATGCTCAATTCCGGGATTGGCTTTCCTAATAAAAAAACGCCCTGGCTGACCCGCATTTACTTAAATTTGCAAGTGCAGCTGGGTTGCCGGGGGTGCGGGGGGGGGGGGGGGGGGGTGCAGTCAGCTTCATACTGCCGGGAGCTGGGTTGCTGGGTGGGGGGATGGATGGTTCATGCTGCTGGCTGGCTGGGTAGGCTGGCGTGCTGGCCAGTTGGGCGGGCGGCTTCATACTGCTGGGCGTAACCTCTGCCTGCCTGCACAGCGTGACCTCTGATCTCGTCACGCTGAGAGGTCATGCTGCGCAGTGCTGCTCTGCCGGGTCAGACTCCAATCCCGGGATTGAAATCCTGGCGTTTTTGGGGCCAAATCCCGGGATTCCGCCGATTCCGATCCCGGGATTGGCCACCCTACGCATGATGTCTTGTAGCAAATGACATCTGCTGCTCCTGCAGTGCTCCTTTGGGAATGGAGCTTCTGGGGGACCAGGGCCGGATTTTGTTGGGGTCCGTCCATAAGTGATTACACAGTGATTATATTGTGTGTCCATCGGATACACACAGCTAATCACACTGGCACCATCACTGCTTTCTCTGCAGAACCCCCGATTCACAAGTGAGCCCTGTGATTGGCCAGCTAAAGCTGCCGTTATTGTCAGGGCTCAATTTGGGCAGATGCTATTTCCTATTATAAGTTTGGGAAATACAATCTGGTTACTAAAAAAATGCGAATTAAAGTGTTTGAAGCAGTTTTTCATGAAAACTGATCCAAAAGCTCTTTGGTACATTCAGGTGACACTAACATAATGTGAAAGGGATGTGAAAACACCCCCTTTTCACATTATATTAGTTCAGGCTTGCCTACCCTCCCGGAATGGGCGGGAGTCTCCCGAAAATCGGGTCCCCCTCCCGGCCCCCCGGGATGGTGGTCAAGTCTCCTGCAATTTTCTCGGAGCCCAGGCACCCCCCTTCCCCGCAACTACAATTTATGTTGCTGCATTTAAGCCCTTCATGACATCAGCCTCTCCCCTGCATCCCCCACCATGTCTGTTAAGGCTTCTCCCGGAGAGGAAATCTAAAAGGTAGGCAACTATGTATTAATTCTAACAATGTTAATAAATGGGGCCGTAGGGAGGAATTAGCATGGGACTGCTCAAAATTAAATGAATTAAATTCCCCCATAAATCTCAAAGGATTGTGGCCTTGAATCCGAGCTATTAATTAGCTGAAGGTGTTATGTATAAATAATGTTCTTTTGTGGGTGTCAGACTCATTACAGCAGGAGATATTGCTACGTACTTCTCACTGTTGTGCGATACAATGGGATTGAGATGATGGTGAAGGTACCCTTTACCCGGGCCAGGGCCCAGGATCCGCTACTCCCCTGTTGCAGAGAGCCAGGCAAATAGAAAAAGAACTAACTGCAGCAGTCTCATTCCCCTTCCCAGCGTACAATGATCAGTGCTGTGTAGGGAGGCCCATTGACCATCGATGATTCAAATTATCCATGGTTGATGACCTACAGTACATTGCATGCTTTTGCCATTGATGGGAGATGGGACACAGATTAAATTAGTCCCCTGACACCCCCCTCAAAGCCCTGCCCTCAGGCTGTAATTGGCCCAGGGATACCTGCATTCCTGGCCTGCAGAGAGTTCCCCAAGAACTCACCCCCAAGTGGCTGCTGTGTATGTAACAGTTTAATAGCGCACACACAGAAGTCACAGCAGCTGTCACAGCACATTCCAGGGATGGGCTCCTTTTGGAGTCCCTCTCCCTATGGGTTTATTCACTGATGTGAATGCAATGCAAATGTGATCAGTGATAAATAGGTCCCATACAGTGTTGCACTGAGCTCCCTCTAGTGGCACAAGGAAGTTATGTCTATTTCTCTGTCACATCCATTTTTGAACAAAAGAAGAGAAGTACGAGTGACAGTAGTCACCAGTACTATCGGAGGCGCAGCTGTGTTCAGTGTAATAATCAAATGAATAACATTACTTTAATCAAATAATTGATTTATTAAAATCTTTAATTAATATAAAATAAGAGATAATGCAAGAGATAATACCCAGCGCACTTAGTCCAAAAGTCCTTGCATGTAACAGTGTCCAAAATAAGTGCCACAATGTGTGCAGCTCCACTTGTAGGATCCACCACGAATCCTCAATAGTATGCTTGTAGGAGGGAATAAAATGAAGCGCACCAATCAGTAATATAATACACAAAACTGTTACTTATAAATACTGACATACATTACGGTAAAAGTAGCAAAGCTTGCCATAGAGGAGTCGGGCAGCACTGCAGGAAGGCACCGATGGAACAGCTGTACGCAGTGATCAATCGCCGGCAGGAACCAGCCCAGCAGCCGCTTACTCAAAGCTTCTCCTCCAGATCGACATGGACCAAGGGGACGTCACAACGTCAGGATCACAGGAAGCCACGTCCAACGCGTTTCGTCACAGGTTCGGACTTCGTCAGGGGGTGTGACTACCTCCTGACATCCACATACTTTTAAACCAGCAGCTTAATTGATCACAGGTGCCGTCAGGCAAGAACATCATTCACATTTTGGTACATTCAATACATAGCAAAATGAAATAATAATATCATGCACGCTGGTACACATCTGAATATTGACAACCAAAAAGGCAATATACATAAACCTAATTTATTTGCATATAAAGTGCTACATGATAAAGTGATGAGTGCTTGAACCAGGACTTTGGTAACCTGCCGCAAACTACAGCCGCTGGGCAGCAATTAAGGACATCAAGCCGTCGGCACCACTCCAAAGGGTAATTCTATTCCATCTGCAAATCCGCGCAGGACTCTTCCCTCCAATCGTGAGTCCACTGAACTGTCCACGTAAATAGTGTACCTAGTCCGTCATTTGGAACAGGATCATTAATAAGAGGGATTTTACCGGGGTGCCCATCCCAGTATCCAGTCATGAAATTAATTTTATTACCTGTCTTTTAAATTGTATTTTATTATTTATAATCATGTTTACATTGTCAAGGATATAAACTAATTATCCAGCACGCTGTGTAGCCATTGGTTCATTTCCTCAGAGCGCAGCTAATTCTTTTTTTTTTTTTTTATAAGTGGTCATTGTGGGGATTGACAACCCCCCCTTTACAGCTGCTGCTTCATTTGAGTAAGGAGCCCAGGGGTCAGCGCTTGTTAAACTGTCCTAGCGACAGAACTCTCCGAAATAAAAGATGTGCCATACTTTCCAGCACCCGCGCTCTTGTGTGACCTATAGGTCACTCCTGTCTACATTTTTTTTTTATTTCTCCCGTTACACAGCTAATTTCTATTCTGTACTCCGTGCTAGATTTTTATTTTAATTATCAGTGTCTTTTAAATCGCCTAAAATGTGTGATAAGTTACACAGTGACTCAGAGCAGTAACATCTCTGTTACTACTCAAATACCAACTCTGTTCATCTACTCCGACCAGGACCAGATTACCAATGGGGCGGATGGAGCTACATCTACAGGCCTTCACCTAGTCCCACCATCAGGACAGCATAACCATGACCGGCCTCCAATGGGCCACATGGTCGGCCATTAATGCAATTGTATTTCTATTTTCTTCAGAGAGTTTACATATTTATGGACATTGGGGCTGTTGCACATGCCCACATGACTCTGACCACACCCACCCATTCAGCATTGGTCACACCCCCTCAGCACATGGTCACATGCACTGACCACACCCACACATCACTGGCCACAAGCACACACCACTGGTTACCTCTTCTTCTCTTAATAGTTCCTTGATCATCTTCAGCCCATGGCCAAACTGGTTCTTTACCAGGCCCTTACTTGGATTACTCAGTTTTACTGTCCTTATATATTTTTAGGTGTTGCACAAAGCTTATTATATTGCATACATTGCAAGCAGGTCCCTCCCACCTCCCTGTCTGTTTGTTAACCCTTAGACTGCCAAGTGAATTTGTCAAAAAATAGGTGAAAAATTGGCAAGCAGACATTTTTATTCATCACAATTACCTGTAATGTTACCTTATATAGGAAATGTAATATTTTTTACACTTTAAAAAAAAAAAAATGTATTTGAATTTATATAACAAATGTTAGCTAAGCTGGCGTTTTTAGCAGATATGTGGCACCTCACACAGAGATGTTGGTACTCAAATAGTTAATAACTAGTGTTTTATTTTAAAAGGTTAAATATTACATGTTCCGTCTTATTTATATTCCCTTATGAGTTCAATGAAAACACTGTAAAAAAAATAAAACAAAAAATAACGTAAAACTTTGCAATTTATTGTTTCTCATATTCAACCAAAGCGTCTCATGTAACCCGGATCTCAAAAATGTTCACGAAAAGTATATAAATATACTGTAAATACTTTATTTTGGATCTTGCTTGTTTCTATAGCGACCAGCACAATGTTACTTTACAAGAAGATAATTTATACTTGAAATATTTATATAAATAAAGATCTATTTGGACATTTCCAAAGTATCAACATTACAGGGAAACGTATGAAACATTTGGGATTAGTGTGTGTACGCGAGAGATTTCTGTACAAGTACACGCTCAATAAATATATGTAAAACTATACGGTCACTGTTCTCTATTTATAAATAAATATAAAAATATAAAAATAAAATGTGTATTACAATTTAAATCATTGTACAATGTTATCCATGTTAAGGCTTATTTAATAGGTTGGAAATAGCATATCGGCCCTTATTCTGACATGATGGCAGTACAAATTTGTTCTCAAAATGGGCAAAACCATGTGCACTGCAGGTGGGGCAGATGTAACATGTGGAGAGAGAGTTAAACTTGGGTGGGCTGTGTTGAAACTGAAATCTAAATTGCAGTGTAAAAAGAATGCAGCCAGTATTTACCTTGCACAGAAAGAAAATAACACACAAATTGAACTCTAACTTTACATGTTACATCTGCCCCACCTGCAATACACATGGTTTTGCCCATTTTGAGAACAAATTTGTACTGCGATCAGATCTGAATAAGGGCCGTTGTCTGTAGTAACTTGTAGCACCTAACCCAATCTTTGGGTTTTGCCAAATTTTACCCCAGACTGGTCAATTATTATTTTGGCTATCCATGAATCCATATCTATCTATCTATCTATCTATCTATCTATCTATCTATCTATCTATCTATCTATCTATCTATCTATCTATCTATTATATATCTATCTTTCTGGAGAGAGAGAGAAACACATTGGTTCTAGTGTCAAAGTGTACCCACACAAATTGGGTTTTGCCGGACTGTATACTTACTGAGACACCCTCAGGTTTGCACCCAACACTAACAGATAGTCACTTTACTTCTTCATGATGGGCGATATAGGGTTTAGGTATAACTTACATCTACATACCCTCCAACATGGCCCATTCCACTAATGCTCCATACTTGGACTTCCTGGCCAGTGGCGGATCCAGAGGTGGGGTGCAGCACAGTCCAACATTTATATTGAGGAGCTACACCAACTCTGGACCCCAATTCTGCAACTGCACATGGCAGGGAACACCAGGAACAGAGCACGTTGGACCTAATGGAATGGGTCCTGGGCGAAGGTGGAAGGGATGGCAGTAACTATGGTTACCGTATGCATTGTCTGATGGCTTGGGAATGGTTATAACATCTACAGTCTTGGGTGAGTTGGAGTTTGTTCAGTGGCATCTGTCTATACTGTATGTCCATTATAAGATATTTGCCAGACGTGAATATGGGGAAGATATACGCACAACAGAACACTCGATACACTCCGTACAGTCATGTGGGGTGAAATGAATTCCTAATTGCATAGCTTATCTATTCATTTGTCTGGCACCATTAAAAACTGCTTCACTTTGCAGTACGGTACACAGATAAACATAACTCTCAACATCCACAATAGTAATGCCGGTCAGGGTCAGTGTTCATGGCACACCGGGTGTCACTATGGCAAATGTGGGTATGGCCATAACCTTGGCAGTGAAATTAAATGACAAACACCCCGATTATGGGTCCTTGTCAGCGTCCCCTGAACCCTGACCTACCCCTCCGAAATCAGGACAGTTGGAAAGTAGGGATTATGGCTACCAGTTTACTGCAGCTTTCATTTGAACTAATTAGAATGGATCTGGCAATAACAAGTCAAAATGAGGTTAACGAATGGTAAGGAGACATGTAGACGGGGAGGCTGTGGCATTATAGGGCATATACCCCAAAGTAGGTTGCCCCATTATACCTCATCAGATAGCTACTTCCCTTGGTCTCAGTGTATAGGACATCCCGTTTGTTAAGCTGGAAGGCTCCCCCTTGGAAGATAGTCTTCCTCCATTTAACACTGGGTGGCTTGCTTGCAGGCGATGTTCCTGGATGCTCCCCACAAGCTGTCTTTTGAGCATCGAGCAGCTGTATTATTTCCCCACGCACTGTGCAGTTCAGAATCAGGCTGTGAGCGAGCAGATTCTCTCTTTCTGGTGGGCAATGTTCTCCTCCAAAGGTGGCCTGAGTGTATATGAAGTACAGGCCTGTGCGCTGAATGGGCAGCCGCTTGTTCTCTTTCAGTTCCAGTCCTCCTTGGCTGAATGAATTTTCCCTTTTAGCGTCCCATTTTAGTTCTCTATCATTGAATTGTTCGGCTGAAAGAAACCTTGTTTTAGTTACGGAGAATGAGAGGAAAGGGGCAGGGGCAGATTTTAAGGGGCTAGGTAAAGCTGCATTTTGACATTAACTTAGTGAACACATAAGCTAGATAATAACTCGGAAATAACTTTTTAAATTTGCAATGCCATCTGGGCAGGATGTTAGTGCCCAAGTTCCAGGGGAGACTCCAGAGGAGGTTATGCAGCAAGTTCAAAATTCAAATAGGGGAGCCACACCCACTGTCACCAGCTGCCAATCCAAACTGACTCACTGGCATTGGGTGTGGCTCCCCTATTTGAATTTTGAACTGTGCTGCAGCCCCGCCTCTAAAGCCACCACTGCCAAGTTCTCATTGCGTAGTGCCATGGCATTGGCCAGGTGTGTGGAAACAACAGGTACAGAGCTCACCCCTGTGTTCTGCTCACTTCAGTGCTGAAACTTCTGTGCAATGGCCTTTGGTGGGGTGGGTTCTTGGCAAGTGTATCTCATAATCTACAACAGGATAACGCCATTTTTAGATGACATTAGCTGAGGGGCCAGAGCTTGGTAACTCTGGCGGCATTGTATTCCCCATAAAAACCTATGGGGGCTGTGGCTGCTGTTACAAATGCAGGGGGCTCTGATCCCTCCTTCATGCATATATGATACTAAATATTAGCGGTTATTCCCCAACCCCTCCCCGTAAACGGGAGGTTTCAGGGAATTATGGATTGTACACACGGTACGATTACGTTTTTGATTTGATTTCTATTACATATGGACTTATTAGACCTGCTCTGAAGTTTTTTCACTATTTTCACTCATTTCTATTTGATTTGCATTCGATATGCGGTACTTGTTTCCTAGCACGGCGCCCACTACGTTTATTGCGTAGAGGGCTATTCTGCGTCAGAAAAATCGCATCGATGCGATTCGATTTTTTTTTTACCATCCTATCTTTTTAATGGTCAAAGTCAGTGAATACATTAAAAAGATAGGATGCGATAAAAAAATCGCATCCCATCGCATCATATGCCATTATTGTATGGCATGCGATCTGATGTGATTTTTTAATTGCATCCTATCTTTGTAATGGTCGCATGCAATTAGGTTTAATGCACCCCTCCCCCGCACTATCCACGGAATCCATGTAAAGGTATCTGCGTCCCTAAGCGGGGCTCGCTGCGCTCGCCACGCTTTGGGCTCAGTGGCTCGCTGCGCTCGTCACACTATATAAAATCAACTCCACGCCGACGTGGATAGAAGGGTAATGAAAAAGTTGGAGGACGCGTTCCGCCGCCCCTTGCAGGGGTCACTGCGCTCGCCACGCTTCGGGGTGGCGTGGATAGTAGGGGGGTGCGTTAAGTCTATTTTTGGGACATACAATCATATTATTGTATACCTCATGTCATGGCATCGCACACCCTATAAAATCGAATGCGATTTTGCGGGACATGCAATGCGATGCCATGCGATATACTGGGGTACAATGGCCAAAGAAAAAAGAAAAAGAAAAAAAATATATTTAAAAAAAATGCGATGCGATTTCCTTACGGTGCCTTATGTAGAAAATCTGGGCGCCGTGCTAGGAAACAAGTACCCGATTTGCTATTAGATCAACACTGGCTTCAGGCAAGAGATGGACATTGAATGCTGCAGAGAACACATCAGATTTGCTCTATCTACTATTAGATTTCCACTATATAGTCTTGGCTGCCAAGACTATCTTTCTATGCGATTTACACTACACGGGAGCGCGCATTGGGATCGAATCTGCATCAAATGTAGAAAAACCATTCGATGCCCATTCAATTTTCTATTCGATTTTGCTTATATAAGCAAAATCAAATAGAAAAATAGTGCATATCTCACCGTGTGTACGCTCTATTAGGCTTACATATTTTTTGATAAATGGGTCAATGACAGAAGCTGATTGGTTGGTAGTTTATATCTCATCACTTTATATCTCTCCACGGTTCCATAGTTTTCCCAATAAATAGCTTATTTTATCTGAATGCTGATTTTTTGAGTTTGTCGCCCTTCACATATAGAAATTAAGTTCTGATATTCATAGTGTACCTTCGAAATGAGCAGCCGGCCTCTCCACATCATGCAGTCTCTCTGCTGTAAAAGATTAGAGAGACATTAGGAACACCGTAGAATTAAAGTAGATGGTGCATATTGGGGTCTGGTAATAAATGAGGCCGGGCCTAGCACACGTCTCCTCAATGGCTGCCAACAACAGCAGCCTAATGGAGCCTCCACACTGAGTGATTTCAGGACATTTTCTAAGCTTACTGACTTAATTTGACTAGATTGCTTATAAAATGCCCCTTCATCGCTCCGTGTGTAGGGGCAATAGCAATAGTGGTGCGTGGCCCCACGCATCACCATTGCCCAATGATTAATATCCAGCTTACTGATTAGGGCCAGTATTCTCACTGGAGAACACTGGCCCTGACAGATCGCTCAGCACACATTGCTGACACATCGCTGGGCAGCGCTGTGTGCTGAGCAATCTTGCTGAGTGATCTGAGCAATCTAGCATCACTCAGATTGCTCAGCAAAAGTTCTACGTGTGTAGGCCTCATTAGAAGTTTTGTTCTCAGTGTAATAATTAAAAAATGCTTAGAAAACCATTCATACAGACTGCAACATGACTGTACAGTGTCCTTAATACCTATTCACAGAAAGTATATTAAAAGAGATTCATACAAATGGCAAGTACTAAATGTATGCACGCATTAATAAACACATTGGACAACTTCCGCAATAAAAAAAGCTGAATACAGGTCATTGATCTCTTTGGAGAGACACCAATGCAGTAGACATGGTGATGATGAAGAATGATTGGATTGGAAGGAAGAAAATGTTGTGAAGATTGTGTTGGTGGAGGGAAAGAGATGCTGTTGGTGAGTTGGTTGAGGAAGGCATATTTTGATGGGTTGGGAGAGAAATGGTATTGATAAAGGTAGGAGATGGTGCTGTTGGACGGAGAGATATGGTGTTGCTATAGAAAAAGTGGTGGTGTTGGTGGAAGGAGGCAGATGGTGTTGGTGGAAGAATAGAGGTTGTGTTGTTGGGGTTGGTGGAATGAGAGAGATAGTGTTGGTGGATGGAAAGAGATGGAGAGAGATGGTGTTGGAGGAATGAGAGATGCTAATGGTGGAGTGAGAGATAGTGTTGGTGGATAGAAAGAGATAGTGTTGGTGGAGTGAGAGATGGAGATAGTGATAGCGGTAAAGAGAGTGACATGGTTTTGGAGGGAGATAAAGATAATGCTCTTAGAGGGATGAAGAAGTGTTGGTGAATGGAGAAAGATGGTGTTGGTGGATGGAAATAAACACTGTTGATTGATGGAATGAGATACTGTAGTGTTATGGTGGAACAGAGATATTGTTGTTGGAGGTACAGTATCTGGTGTTGGTTCAAAGAGGTTGATGGTATTGGTGAAGGGAGATATGATTTTGGTAAAGTGAGAAAGATTATGTTTGTGGAGGGAGAGAGATGATGTTGGTAGATGGAAAGAGATAGTGTTCATGAAGGGAGATGGTGTGTGTGTTTGTGTGGAAGAAGTAATATGGTGTTGGTGTAGAAGAGAGATGATGTTGGGGGATGAAGATAGATAGCATTAGAGAATGGAGAAAGATAATGTCGGAGGATAGATGGAAATAGATAGTGTTGGAGAATGGAGAGAGATGATGTCGGTGGATGGATGGAAATAGTGTTGGAGAATGGAGAGAGATGATGTTGGTGGATGGAAATAGACAGTGTTGGAGAATGGAGAGAGATAATGTTGGTGGATGGATGGAAATAGATAGTGTTGGAGAATGGAGAGAGACGATGTTGGTGGATGAAAAGAGATAGTGTTGGAGAATGGAGAGAGATGATGTTGGTGGATAGATGGAAATAGTGTTGGACAATGGCAAGAGATGATGATGATGGATGGAAGAGATAGTGTTGGAATTGGTGAGAGATGCAGTTGCTGGCTGGACATATAGAATGTTGATAGATGCAGTTGGTGGATGGAAAGAGATAGTGTTGGAGAATAGTGAGAGATGCAGTTGGTGGATGGACATAGATAGTGTTGGAGAATGGTGGGAGATGCTGCTGGTGGATGGTAAAAGATATTGTAGGATAATATTGAGAGATGTTGGTGGATGGAAAGAGATAGTGTTAAGGTCCATACACACAGGGCAATTATGCCCAGTGTGTATGGACAGCAATGACCGCTGTCATCGCTGGGGGGAAAGCCGCTCAGTGCATGCACATTGAACAGTTGCTCGGTGATGTCAGTGGGGAGGTGTATGGCTTTTCATAGCGCTGCGCTATGCAAAGCCGTCCTCAAAGCCGCTCATCTGCTGGTAATACCGGCTTTCCCGGTGATGATGCGGAACGCGCATCACCGATCACCGCTCATTGCTGGGCCATACACACTGGGCGGCTTTCAGCTCAAAATCACCCAGTGTGTATGGGCCTTTAGAGAATGGCGAGAGATGTTGTTGGTAAAGGGACAGATATGTTGTTGTTGTTGGAGGAAAGAGCTAAGGTTGGTGGGAGAAGAGAGATGGTGGTGGAGGGAAAGAGATGATGTTTGAAGGAGACTGTTGAAACAGATAGAATAAAATGAGGAGCCAATGAAGGCAGAAAGGGCAGGGTAAAGGGTGTGGGGGTGAGGGAATTGGTGTTTGAAGATTGTCCTACAGCAGTGGTAGCCAACTCTAGTCCTCCAGAGCTACCAACAGTTCACATTTTCCAGACAACCTACAGTAGCTACTGCAAAGGTGCACTTATTACTCACTAACATTTTAAAAGATCCACAGGTGGAGCTAATTACTTCACTTGTGATTCTGTGAGGAGACCTGCAAAACATTAACTGTTGGTAGCTCTGCAGGACTGGAGTTGGCTACCCGGGTCCTACAGAGAGAAGGAATGGAAGAAAAAGGAATAACAAAGTAGACATATGCCCAAAACTACATGCTTTGTATGTGTACAGCAAAGTGTTGCATTATGCATGCAAGGGACATGGATGTTTGGTCAATGGATAGGTCCAGAGAGACTTTGCTCATACCTGGGTTCCTTGGGTGTACTGGAGAGTTTTCCGCTTCTCCCTGTGTAGGGAAATAACATTTAGCATTTAGTAATCAATAAAAGCACTGATATTGGTGCCAATCAGAGATCCCGATCAGTAAATGAGGTCACATACAGTATTGCTGTTATCTACATGCATTATTTATCCTATTACACAGGTATTGTGCCACAGTCACTCTTTAGTCATCTAAGAATGACAGCTACTTCCTGCACAATGGCCTTAATAGGCAATCTTAAAAAAAATGAAGACTCATCATGGCTTACGGCCAAGTTCTAAGGTAGACAGGAAGTGTGAGTCAGGTCTGAAACCATTGCCAGAAGAGTTCTTCCCATTGGCTGAACCATTGCTGGTCCATGTCCCGACTAAGGTAGCCCATTCTTGGAGAAAACAATAAATAACCCAGCAGGCTGTGAATGGTCAGGGAATGACCCAATGGCTACTTCCTCTCTATCCGTTTTCGGGTGTTAGCAGCAAATATTAAGTATCACAGTAATGTACCAAAGGGGGACCGCAGCAGGAATCTCCGATCCCTGCTGCGATCCCCCCTGAATTACCGCTGGCCGCATCCCTAGTAGGTTACTATGGGGGATGCGAAGCTGCCTGATGTATCAACATCGGGCAGCCCGGCTTCGCGTCCCAGGGCTATAGCCATTCTGAGATGGCGATAGCCCATTATAGTGTATGGGCTACTGATCGCACTGCCGCCGGGGCAGTGCGGTCGGTGGGGGGTCAGTGCTAACCGAGCATGCGCAGACCCCCCGGCTTCCGGCTGAGCGCATTGCAGGGACGGGCTCCTTTCGGTATTTTGTAAATGCGGCCAATGATAACTGGGCTCCTAAGTCATTTACCCCAGATTCGTCCTTTATTAGGAGGGAGGCCAGGTGTACCAAATGATTTTTAATAATCATTTATATTTGCATTATGTTATAGTTAATGGCTCCCTTGTACAACCTTTCACCAGATGTACTCATCCCACTTCACAGCAAACACCCCCCCCCCCCCCTCTCCAATACACAAGTAGATAGTTTAGACATAACTTTAATATGGGCTTATTTTTGTAACAGAACTCCGTAGAAAAGTTCTAAGCAATTTCCAAATGACTGTAATCTCAGTAGTCTATTTGGCTATGGGTATAGGGGTATGGATCATATGGTGGACCATTAGTCCTTAGGTCGACCCCACTAGGTCGATATGCTGAAAGGTCGACATGGGTCTAGGTCAACATGGGGCAAGATCTGCAGGTCATTAGGTCGACAAAAGCTTTAGGTCGACATGGCTAAGTTTGATTGCCAAAAGGTCGACATGGACACAGAAACGTAGCACCCCGTCCCCCCCGCATGGCTCGCTATGCTCACCATGATTCGGGCACTATTTTATTCTCACACCACGCCCTAGTGGATGGTGGGGCATGAAATACCGCCTGTCGGCACATGTCAGCTCAAAAAACAGTGAAAAGCCCCATGTCGACCTTTTCACTGTGTCCTTTTGTCCATGTCGACCTAATGCTTGTGTCAACCTAATGTCCTGTCGATCTTGTCCCATGTCGACCGTGACCCATATCGACCTAGTGGTGTCGACCTAATGACTGTCAACCAGCATGCTGTCGACCAACTGACCGTATCCCGAGTATAGTTATATAACACATAATATGTCTGTAGTCGCCAATCTCGTTAATTTCTTGCATTTTATTTTTAGAATGTATCGTTAGATATTTACTAGGTTGAACTCGATGGACGCAAGTCTTTATTCAGCCTCACCTACTATGTAACTACTGTATGTAAATAACTACATCCATTATTATATATATATATATATATATATATATATATATATATATATATATATATATAGCAGGATTAGGCAACCAATGCTTGATTAAATCATAGTTAGGGCCAGGTGTATCAAGCTTCAAAAAGTCATAAGGTGGCCATACACACGCAGATTTAATTTATCTTCAGATCTGCCTGGTTGGAACAAAATCCTGGTTATGGAGGAGAGCAAATGACAGTTGACCATTTGCTTGGAAATGCTGGAAAACTGCCAAACTGTCACTCAGATATTACCAGGTTTTTGTTCCAACCAGCCAGATCTGAAGATAAATCTTACTAGTGTATGGGCACCTATAAAGTGGAGAGTGATAAAGAACCAGCCAATCAGCTCCTGTGACATGGCAGATAGGAGCTGATTGGCTGGCTGTTTTTCACTCTCCATTTTACCACTTTTTGAAGCTTGATACATCTGGCCGTTATTAAGATACCTTGTCAATATATAAATTTGCTTAGAAAAAAACTAATATTTAAGTGGATACTTAAATTTACAAAGATGAGAGTACTGGGATGTTGCCCATAGCAACCCATCAAATTCTATTATCTTCTAGAAGGTGCTAAATAAATAAGGAGTTTATTCTGATTTACTCTTAGAATATTTATCAGTTATAGTAGTGCGGGTGAGATGGGCACCCTTCCACAAAGTGCCTCAGACAGCATCAGCGTAATTTCATGGCGTCCGTTTGGAGCGTAACAAAGACAAGAGATCTTACCTTGATCGGGGAGCCTGCCACAAGCGATGCAATACAAAAGATGCTCAGCAGGACTGCTGGCAGGTAGTATCTTCTGATGGTCAGGCTCTGCCAGCCCCAAGTGCTTCTGGGTAATGTGACAGTCATGGCCTCTGAGTTGGCAATGATGTTTCAGAGTGCAGGAACTGAGAGAGGTGGTAATGGCTGAAGTGTGCAAGTGACCCGTCATATAAACAGCACAGAAAGGTGGGAGGGAAGGGAGAGTGCAAAAAGGTAGGGGAAACCCACAGACAAAAAAGAGAGAGATGCAACAGGAAACCGACTGACAGAACAGGGGACTCAAAGCACGCGAAGAAAACCCCACAATCAGAGCAAAGTGATTTTTATTTCTATTGCACACATACATATATTAGTAATTATTTTGATTGAAATGTCACCAAATGTCCTTAGCCACCTCCATCGTGGCCTTTTACCACTTTTCCACTGAAACGGAAATCCCAGGTGTTTGCGCACCGTTACGGGTTTTTTGTCAGTGGGATTCGTGACAAGGTAGAAATCCCAGGTCTAGTGAGTCGGGATTCTTACCCGGGAATCAAGTGGGACACGGTGGTTATGTCGACACAATTAAGGTCGACATACATTGGATTGCCACTGAAGGTTAATAGGCCTTTGGTCGACACATACAAAATGTTGACATGTCTAAGGTCGACATTAGGTCGACGCCTGCATTAGTTTGACATTGTGGATATCAGCAGTCATAAGGTCGACATGGGTTTTTCACTGTTTTTTGAACCGACATGTGCCGACAGGCATTATTTCATGCCCTATCATCCACTAGGGCGTGGAGGGAGAATAGAATAGTGTGCCAAGCGTAGCGGTCGACGTTCGGGACAAAAAAAATTGCAAAAAACCCATGTCAACATTTTGACCGTTGACATTCCCAATGTCGACCTAATGCATGTATCCACTTTAAGCATGTCAACCTTTTGTCTGTGTTGACCTTTATTTGGTCGACCTAATGACAGGGTTTATACTAGCGGGTAATTTCCAGGTAGGCTGTCGTGGAAACAGCTCTTACTCAGGATTTTAGACCCGGGATTTGTCAAAAGCTGCTGATTGGTCCCTCCTAGGCTGTGGCTGCTGATGTCATCGCCCAGGGACCACAGAGAAGAGGACCCTGGTAATATGATAACACTACATGAGAGAGGAAGAGTGAAAGTTTGGCAGAGACTATTGAGGTCAAACAAAACAGCAGATGTGATGATTTTTAGGGTGTGAGAATCAGAAAGTGGGAGATTTTGGGAGAGTTTTTAAAAAAAAATTTTTAAAGCGGCAATAATTTACATAGCAAAATCAACCTGCCTGGTTATTCAGTGTAAATGATTGCCGCTTTAAAAAAAAAAGAAGGGAAAATTCCTTCAAAATCTCCCACATTCTCTGATTCTCACACCCTACAGAACTAAATGTTTACTTTTAAGTTTTTTCAACTATTTAATTTTAATTCACATTGTTGTCTTAGGGGGTTATTCAACCTGGGATTCCGACTGTTGGAATCCCGGGTCGTTTTCTTTCTGTTCGAAAGTAACTCATACTTGCCGACATTTCAACATATCAAGTCTCCTCTCCGGGAGAAGCCTGGGGGTGTGTGTTTTTTTAGAGGGCACGATTTTCGGGAGTCTCCCGGCCATTCTGGGAGGGTAATGCTGTAACTCGAAAGCCGGAATTCAATGTGTCCACTGTCAAGTGTTGGAAACTCTGCGGATCAGCGAAATCGTCTGTGGAGTTGAAAAACGTCCGTGAATTCGATGATCTGCAGCCGTTTCCGACAGAAGAGACCTGACTTGTTTTAAAGTTGCATCTGTTTTGTCGGAAACTGCCTTCAATGCTGTCGGTAATGGCAGCATTGAATAGGCGGGGGCGCTATTTCCACTGGCAGAAATAGCGGCCGGCATTGAATACCCCCCTTATTATCGCACCTTTTCATTTATCCTCTTGTATGATGTTTGTAACTCTTTATATTGAATTGGCTGTATTTCAATGCAATTTAATAGTTATATCATTTCTGAAATTAGTTCACTGAATCGGAATTTCTTGATTTTTTGATTGAGTAAAAGAAGTTCAAATCAAGAAAAGTCCCATGGGGGGGGAGAGACAGTTGGAGATGGAAGAGTGGGGGAAGATGTACAGTGTCATGGTGGGAGCTGGATGTCCTGATTAATACCTGATCCAAAGCTGTTTGCAGCATACCCTTACTGGCTGGTGAGCTGAGACCCCACTCCACCGCCGGAAATAGAGGGATCCCCTATATTACATCTGTGGGATACTATTTATTTGAGCGTACCCCCCAACAAAAGTTCTATTTTTGGGAATATCCACCATATATTTAAGTATTAATAGGCTTCTAAATGACTGACATTGTCACCCATTAAATGTGTAAGATGCCCAAAAAATTGTTGGTGCACTTGTTTATTCCTTTAAGGCGCCCATTATCTTATTGCGACACACCTCTACACATAATTTAAGCTAACTTAACACTAAGAAATAACCACACGGGCACCAACTGCTAGATTTCAAACGGGCAACAAGCATTTATTATTCTCGAAAAATATAGAAAATGACCTGTGATGGCGCTATGCTGCCTATGGACTGTACATACCCCCAGTTATCACCCAATAACTGAAAACACAATACAACACAACAATTGGGGATTTCCAACCACAGGCGCAAGATGAATTTGTAGTCTTATGGGTCCTCCTGAATTCTCCTTGGCAATATCTCGACCATATAGGGGAAATTTAGAAGGAAAAGTCGTGGTTACTACTGCCCATAATATAGTTCTACTATAGTGAGCACATAGAGTGTTTTTAATAAACAAAAGAAGCGTACCCTACTTACAGTAGGCAGGGCAGCGTAAATGCACGTAGCGGTTTCTTTATTCTTCTTTTCCTCCTTCTTTATTTTCTTCCTTTTTCCTGTTTTTCTTTCTTTCTGCGGACCAACTCTCCCAAAATACTCCTCAGTTGTGGTTAAAAGTGATGAATATTATAGGAAAAAATATAACGATATGTATGGTTAGTGTTTTGTTCGCGGTGTAGCAAAAATAAAGAGGAGCACCCAGTGATCAGATTAAATGGAGTAGTGGTGATTGGATCGTACCTTACTCACCAAGGTAAAGGTAAGGTACACACATAAAGGTTTCTTTGTCTTGGAGAAGTTCTAATAAACCCAAGAAATGATGGCGTACCCCAACTCACGTCAATGGAGATTTCTTTACACACGTAGCGTGTTCTTTATATGGGGGGGGGCTTGACTTTGGCCAGAAGACAACAATTTTCCTCTCCCAGTGCAAGATTAAGGTAAGGTACACATATAAAGGTTTCTTTTCCCTTGGAGAAGTTTTATTTCATCTAGAGGCCCAAGAAATGATGGCGTACCCCAACTCACGTAAATGGAGATTTCTTTACACACGTAGCGTGTTCTTTATATGGGGGGGCTTGACCTTGGCCAGAAGACAACAATTTTCCTCTCCAAGTGATGTAGTGCAAAACGAAAACAATATAATAAAAAGATGTGTTAGATCTAATTGTGTGGGTCTCTATGTCATAAAGGCATAGAGATTTCTTCTATTAGGGGGTGTTTAATTTACTATAACCAGAAGGTACTCATATCGTACCGTAACTCACACGTGACAGTGCAGTTAAACACTTGTAAAGGTATCTTTATCTGGAGGTGAAATTTCTCCACAGTGATACTTCTTCTATTAAGAGGTATAGGGAAGGAGGTCTCAACAGGAGATTATATTGGCGTACCCAAACTCACAGTCATTAGGCGTTTTCACCACATATAACGGTTTCTTTTTTAATCCTGGGTCTGGGGGATCTTAGTGGTCGATATAGGTAGTTCCAAACGAATGGTTCCAGAAAGGAGATAGTCTCTTCAGAAAATTTATTTTATTTATAAAAAACAATAGCAAAAAATATCCTTCATCCCAACAATGAAAGGATCCCAATCTGCCTGCAGATTTCTATGGAAGGTGAGCAGCCATCATTTTCCCTTGGACACCTTTACTCTGGACTTTGTATGTATTTTTAAAAAATTTTAAGGATTTTTTTACCGTGTTTTGTATTTTTATACGTCTTTTGTAAATTTTGGGACTTACTGTGGAAGTCCTCTTGGATAATCATTGGGATCCTTTCATTGTTGGGATGAAGGATATTTTTTGCTATTGTTTTTTATAAATAAAATAAATTTTCTGAAGAGACTATCTCCTTTCTGGAACCATTCGTTTGGAACTACCTATATCGACCACTAAGATCCCCCAGACCCAGGATTAAAAAAGAAACCGTTATATGTGGTGAAAACGCCGTATGACTGTGAGTTTGGGTACGCCAATATAATCTCCTGTTGAGACCTCCTTCCCTATACCTCTTAATAGAAGAAGTATCACTGTGGAGAAATTTCACCTCCAGATAAAGATACCTTTACAAGTGTTTAACTGCACTGTCACGTGTGAGTTACGGTACGATATGAGTACCTTCTGGTTAGAGTAAATTAAACACCCCCTAATAGAAGAAATCTCTATGCCTTTATGACATAGAGACCCACACAATTAGATCTAACACATCTTTTTATTATATTGTTTTTGTTTTGCACTACATCACTTGGAGAGGAAAATTGTTGTCTTCTGGCCAAGGTCAAGCCCCCCCATATAAAGAACACGCTACGTGTGTAAAGAAATCTCCATTTACGTGAGTTGGGGTACGCCATCATTTCTTGGGCCTCTAGATGAAATAAAACTTCTCCAAGGGAAAAGAAACCTTTATATGTGTACCTTACCTTAATCTTGCACTGGGAGAGGAAAATTGTTGTCTTCTGGCCAAAGTCAAGCCCCCCCCCATATAAAGAACACGCTACGTGTGTAAAGAAATCTCCATTGACGTGAGTTGGGGTACGCCATCATTTCTTGGGTTTATTAGAACTTCTCCAAGACAAAGAAACCTTTATGTGTGTACCTTACCTTTACCTTGGTGAGTAAGGTACGATCCAATCACCACTACTCCATTTCATCTGATCACTGGGTGCTCCTCTTTATTTTTGCTACACCGCGAACAAAACACTAACCATACATATGGTTATATTTTTTCCTATAATATTCATCACTTTTAACCACAACTGAGGAGTATTTTGGGAGAGTTGGTCCGCAGAAAGAAAGAAAAACAGGAAAAAGGAAGAAAATAAAGGAGGAAAAGAAGAATAAAGAAACCGCTACGTGCATTTACGCTGCCCTGCCTACTGTAAGTAGGGTACGCTTCTTTTGTTTATTAAAAACACTCTATGTGCTCACTATAGTAGAACTATATTATGGGCAGTAGTAACCACGACTTTTCCTTCTAAATTTCCCCTATATGGTCGAGATATTGCCAAGGAGAATTCAGGAGGACCCATAAGACTACAAATTCATCTTGCGCCTGTGGTTGGAAATCCCCAATTGTTGTGTATTGTAACAAGCATTTATTGGCTTGGTGACCTGAATAAGCTCCATGTGGAGGATGGCAAAGAATAGCCAATACCGAACCAGCCAACTAGATCTTAGCTCAAAATATGAAGGGTGGGACTTACCACTGCCTCCTAACTGCCTAACCTGCATTGTGGGAGACCCACCACTCTTTAGGAATGGACTCTCTCGCACGGGAAACACCCTTTGTCCACCCGCAGGGTAAGGATACACCCTTACGGGCGTGCCTCACAATGACCTTATGCAAGGCTTTGACTGCTGGCTGGTAGCCACATTTCCACCCATCTGGCCGACTATAATGAATTCAATATCAAATCAAATGGAGAAGCACAAAAGAAAACAAAAAATATGGGGTGGGCGTGAGGGGCTTCCAAAATGGCAAGAGGACGCGTACCACCTAACCTAAACTTATTAACCCCTTTATTGGCTACACCCAGGGCCATCTTAACGTATGGGCTTGAAAGGCAGTTGCCCTAGGGCCCCAAAACTCTAGGGTCCAAGTTTACCACCCCCGTCGGCAAGAACAGACTATTAATCAGCTTTTGAATAAAAGTCCTTTAATCCTATGCCGTCACAAGGCTATCGCAAATTTTTGAGTTGAACACTTGATTTATAATAAATAATTCATAATAATGTCATACTATTCCATCTCTATCTTAATTTTTTTTGATAATTGACATTTTTCTCTCCTCATAGGACACTAACTAACCACATGGCTAAACCGGTCCTAGACCATGGTCTACATCACAAAACGTACCAGGCAAGGGCGTAACTACAATAGGTCCAAGGGGTGCAGTTGCTATGGGGCCCAGAGCTGAAAGGGGCCCATCTTTACTGTATAAGTAATATGTTTTAAATACATTTATTACCATCAGATGCTAAATAGGAGGCCCTTACAAACTTTTGCTATGGGGCCTACGGATATCTAGTTACGCCCCTGGTACCAGGCAAGACCAAAAGATCTTAATATGTATAGTTTAGAGCAGAGAAGGGAAAGGGGGGACATGATAGAAACTTTTATATATATCAAGGGTTTTAACAAGGTACAGGTGGGAGACATTCTTCACAGGAAGAGGAGCAATAGAACACGAGGACATGCACTGAAACTAGAGGGAGGAAGATTCAGGGGAAATCTGAGGAAGAATTACTTCACAGAAAGAGTAGTAGATAAGTGGAATAGCCTCCCATCAGAGGTGGTAGAGGCAAATACAGTAGAGCAATTTAATATCCTTACAAAGAAATAAGGATCAAATATGGTTTGAGGTAACATGTTTAAAAAGGGGCAGACTAGATGGGCCAAGTGGTTCTTATCTGCCGTCACACTCTATGGGTGACATTCTATGGGATGAGATTTGCGTTTTTTGGCGTTAATTAGTCAACAAAATGGCGACATCGCATTTTTCTGTCAAATCGCCTATTTAATAGGGTGCGCTAAGGGACTGAAATCGCATATTATGTGCGTTAACGCATGCGGACCAAAAGTGCGAAATTAATTCGCATTTTTATCGCATCCAGATGTTTTCGTATAGAAAAGTATACAACTCGCTTATTTAATGCAATGCGCTTTCGCAAATCTCACTTTTTAGGTGTCTAATAATTGCAGTTATTTCAGACCAGGTTCTGTTTGGCGATTTGGGCCAGACCTCATTTTGGTCAAGTGCACACATGGTTAATTTCAGCACAGGTGCCCTCATTTTTACTCACAAACACCCCTACATAAACCCCAACATCATTAAGGACACCTGTGAGGGTTTGAGACATGGAGATTTTGCAGAGTGGTTTGGAGTTGCTTATCTGTGATGTGGCCCATTTGGAGGAGCTGCGCAGGAGGGAGGAAGCTGCGCACCAGACCCAGGTAGCCCCCCGACTACTGCGTACCCCACGTATGTATCGTGCTCGCCTGTACCTGGACTCCCTCTCGGATCAGCAGGTTGTGGGGATGTTTAGGCTGAACCGCATTAACCTGTTGGACTTATATGAGCAGGTGAGAGATGATTTGGACCCTTTTGGGGGAGGCAACTATGCAGTGTCTGGCCACCACAAATTAATGTGTGCCCTCTACTATTTGGCCACAGGCTCCACTCAGTCTGTGACCTCATGGGCCTTGGGGGTATCACAGGCCACTTCCTCTAAGCATTTTACTCAAGTGTTACTTGCTTTAAAGAAGTTGTGGCGCACACACATCATCAGCCGTTACTTTTCTGGTAAGCACATGTGCCCTGTACTCAGTGGCGTAGCTACAGGGGTCGCAGCGGTCGCACCTGCGACCGGGCCCCTGAGCCAGGGGGGCCCAGCCCCCGCCACTGTCCGGCCGTCCTGGATGAGGGTAGTGAACAGTAGCACCCGTTCCCAGTGGTGCTTTGCGGGCCCGGCCAGCGTGCGTCGCGCTGACGTCACGCGGCTCTGGCACGTACCCTCCCGTACTCCTCTGTTGGCGTATGGTCTGCTGAGGCGCCATGGATTAGGAGGACCTCCCACACTCCTCCGCGGGCGCATACTCTGCAGAGTATACAAAGCGCCGTGGAGCAGAAGGACTGTGGAGCACCTGCGGCGGCTGGCGGGAGTCTGGACACAGTGAGAGGGGAGCAGTGAGCAGAACACAGAGTGAGTGGGCAATTGCATACATATAAATGTTGGAGGCTTCACCTTAAACTATCATTTTATCTTGCCTGCACCTTTGTGAAGGATAACACATTAGTTACAGACAGTGTTATGGGGATCTCACATGGAACTTGGAAGAGACTAGTTAGTGGTAACAATGCATGCACTGGACATTCTAATGGGAGTAATTGCTTGTTGCCACTATCATTGCATGCAGTGCTGCGATGTCACTGCAGACTGTCCTTCCCCACTAGGATTGCATTTTGAAAAGATTGAAAGCCAGGAAACTGCTAACCTGGGCCTCTCCAGTTTTATCATCTTTGTTCTTTTAATATTTTATTTAAATAAACTACTTTCCTATGTGTAAATGTTAGTTATATTATTAACATAATATACTTGATGTATTAAAATATAAACAGACCGAGATTTTCATTTTGTTGTATGTAGGGGGGCCCCAAGCTGACCTTTCGCACCAGGGCCCATGAACCCTTAGCTACGCCCCTGCCTGTACTCCAAAATGTACCTGTGCTGTAAGTGTACTCATAAACAAATTATTGACCAATCTGTTTCCACCCACATTTAGCCTAATACACAGTGCCCAACGGATGCAGATGGTGGTGCTGACCTATCCCTTGCTGACAGCGTTCACCGCCTGGGTGATGTTCTTCCACATAGCCCTTTTGCGCTGTGCAGTGGTCTTGTGGTGAGATTTGCCAAGCTGCATTTTCCTCATATGAAAATCTGACCTTCCGGCCACTTTTGGTGTGGCCAGCTTCCACCTCCTCCTCCTCCTCCTCCTCATTTTCTACTCCAGCCATGTACCCCTCCTCCTCCATGCCAGTGTCTTCCTCCTCCTCACCACCATCTTCCTCCACCTCTGACATGTGGCCCTCCTGCAGCTGCTGTGGGGTATGGTCAAGGGCTTGGCTATAGGATGGGGATGCCAGCGGATCCTCCACCTCCTCCTGCTGGGGCTGGACGGCCAGGGCCTGGACTGGGGCTGGCCTTGCTGTGGCCATGCTGCCTGCCACACTGCTGGCTCTCCCACTTGGCTGGCTGCTGCCACTGCTCAGTCTGCCACTGCTCCCTCTGCCACTGCTTCCTCTGCCACTCCTCACTCTGCCACTGCTCCCTCTGTCACTCCTCACTCTGCCACCAACACCTCTTCCTCTACTCACACTGCCACTGCTCCTCTCCATGCTCCTTACTTCCTATCAAAGAGTGAAATGGCGCCAATGCCCCTTTATATAGAGGGTGTGATGCATAATGGAGGGGACAGAGGTGGGCCAATAGGTTGGGGGGTTCTTACTCATGCGGAGACAGTTTTGTAAATCGCACTCCGGTTGGTCCAAAACTCGCACATGACCGGCGGAAGAACTCACACTTTTTTGTGACTTAAATTGCACCACTTCGCCGCAAATCGCACCTCTTCGCACTTTTCAGCTTCCAAAGCGCATCACATTAAATATGCGAATTATGACTGAAAAATGCGATTTGAAAAAGGGCGAATAGCGGCGATGTGGTGCGCTAAAAAAACATGCGCATTTATCTCATCCCATAGAATGTCACCCATCGTTTCTATGTTTAGACCAAACCTCTAAGATAAGCTAGCACTGGCACCGCTTCTAACAACCTGCTACACAATATAGGGATCTTACATGGCGGCTTCTGGCTTATGCAGCCCTCGCCAGGTTAATGGCAGTACCCGAAATGAGTTCTGAGTTATATAACGTACTTACGCCTTGCTTGTTCCCACTTGTATTACTAGTAGCATAAGCTGTTTTACGTGTTTTCCTCTAGTGAGAGATATCATAGGCATACACATAGATTGTTGGTGCACATCAGCAGGGCCCTGTCTACTCTGTGGGCCAGGAGGGTAATTAAGAACTGCATGCTAGGCTGCGTATATTGGGAGCCTAGCAGGCAGGATAACACTGCCCGGCAAAAGGCCGAAGGCCCCCTGGCTGTCAATCACCGTGCGAGCACCCCGTGAGTGAAAATCTCGCCGATGGCCCTCGCAGCAGGGGTTTGCATATGTGCATCGAAGACGGGGCTGAATTTGCTGCTCTACCAGCAGGTCTGAATCGGCCCACAAATGTATTAAGCCTTAACAGGTGATAAAGGGGACGGTGATAGCATCCGCTCAATCTTCTACGTTGACTGCCCACCCGACCGGGTGGTGTCGCTGTCCCAGAGAGGGTGATCCAGCGAAGGCCTTTCGTCAATGAAGGCGAGCGCACCGAAAAACAAACCATGTACACTTAATCATCACTTAATGAAGACCTGAATCAATTAATCTGCTGTTCTTTCCAGCCAATCAGCCAACGTAATTAAACACCCACCCACCAGCAAGCAAACAAGGGGATGGAGGGAAACTATCAGGAAAAAGAGGAAGACTGCTCCCATTATTGTCCCTAATATCCCAGCTAACTCTGCCATCCCCTGCATCCTTATTGGCCCCGAGCCACCTGCTTCCCTAGGTGCACACAGCCGTGGATGTTTAACCCAATACGTGCCTAGGGCAGTCATTCCGTTATTCTATCATCCTTGTACAGTATAACAGTTTTTGTGATTGTCTTGATTTATATTTGCACAATTGTGGGTCTACGGCTTGCATGTGTATTTTCACACATTCTTTGCTGGTTTACATGTTTTCTCTTTAATTGTTTACAAGTAGACTTTCATAATGATAATGATGACGATGATCCCCGGACATGCTGTTTTCAGCGACCTCAATAGTCTCTGCCAAACTTTCACTCTTCCTCTCTCATGTAGCGTTATATCTCTTAGTACCAGGGTCTGTGCGTTATTTTCACACTGGCCTTATTAAACCACAGCGAATCTGTAAATGCCGAATAGTGAAATTCCGCTGCACGTACCTGGAACCACAGGCTGAAGAATAAGAAAGGCAAGGAAGTTACGCCGATCTCAGTAATGTGTGGGAGGACAGCATAGCTGACCATGAAGTGAAGCTAACAGGAAATGGCTGGGTTTCACCTGTCCTAGTTACAAGTGCTAGGCGTGTAGGGAATGTCCCTTGAGGCATGACTGTAATGAATGAAAATAAATGTATATTGGTGATAGTGGGAGGCAACATGCCCTATCCCAAGATGGCCACCACAATCTCTACTGAGCATGTAGAGTTGCCAACTTGACTTTTCCTCTGGTTACAGTGTCATGGTTGGAGACAGTTCCTATGAGAGACCTGTTTAATACCTCCTGTAGGGCTGTTCTAACATTCTACTACCTGTTTTCAGCATGAATCCACGTTTCATTGTAGCTCTGCTCCATGGGAACCCGTGTGTGTAAGAGTGAGTACGGCTGTGCCTGCTTTCTTTTAGTAAACCAACACCACTGGTTAAGTAACTGGGCCGTCCATAGTGTGAGTCATCCACTGGTGTGTGCCTAAAGATATCTGCAGGGCAGCATTATTCAAATTGAGGGCGTGGCCAGGCCAAAGTGCTTACTTCCTGGGCGTGGCTGAATAGTTCTGCTGGTCATTCTGAGCAAGTCAAGACTTACGCAGATGGCCCAATGTTGCATCTTTCTTTTGCATCCAAAGATGCACCAGCGATAATGCAAACAGCTTCTATCTCTGAATAAGGCCTTCATCAGATTAGACAATTGTGATTATTTTGACAATGTAAAACATTTCTAATTTTTCATTGTGATGAGTAACATCGCCCACAGCTCACTACTGTCTTATGGTGTGAAACTTAAGGAAAGAAGGTGTCAGAGATCAGAGGTTGCTCAAAAACCATACGATTGTCTTCGCTCCTTCTGAAGTAGCATTAACACTAGGCATTGCTCTGGTATATTATTAGCTACTGTCTATTTCTGTTAATGTACTGTAACAGACTCTGAATGCATCATTGAGTGTGGTATTGGGAAAACCCCTCAGATACCATTCGCCTTGCTCTGGGTTATTATCACCGCACGTTTCTTCTCCCTTGCAGGGCATTGTGGTTACTACAGAAGTCACAAGTCAGAGGAGGCTCTGGGAGAGGAGATTCCGTCACTTCTTCCACACACACATGGGATTACACGTACAAACTGCACCCGATACTTCAAAGTGAGATCTATATTGCTGTGTAAAAATAAAGCAGTCAGTATTTTCCCTGCACAGAAACAAAATAACACGCAAATCTAAATCTCTCTGCACATGTTACATCTGCCCCCCCCCCCCCCCCCTGCATGGTCTTGTCCATTTGAGGAGGAATTTACCTCTGAACCAGAATAACCCCCATGGTTCTGCATGCAGTGGCTGCATTGGGAGGTCAAACCCCTAGAGGTTTCTTTCATTCTAGGCCAAGGTACTTAATATAATAGAAATCCATCATTGTAAGTATAGCATGGAGTAATAGGAGAACAGTCCTGTAAACAGAAACTGGCTGCTGAGCTTAGCAAGCGGCTGGGAACCAGCATCAAAATTAGGGATGGCCATTGGGCATGGATGATTCAAAATCATTGATGGTCTATGACCAATGTTGAATACTTTTGACATCGATGAGGGATTGTCAGATGGTTCCTAGATAACCGGACACTGAGAAAGTAACCTGGGCTGCACAAGAAGACAGGATCACACGGCAGATGGAAACACGTGGAGACTTCTGGCAGGAGTGGAATAACCAGGACGCTGAGAGTAACACAGGTGACAGCGGACTCAGGAAACCGGACCTCTGGAGCACGTGGGGAGTCTTGACAGGAGCTTAACGCTGGAGAACTCACAGGTAAACTGACGAGTTGTTCAAGACAAGGAGGAGACTGTGAGCTGGGTTTTTATCCCTCCAGGTGATTAGGGAATCAGACGCAGGTGATGGAATTAGCCGCAGCAGCAGCACACAGACCAGGAAGTGAGTTGGAGCTTACCTGGATCATGTGACCCGCAGCTTGATCAGGGAATACACCTGGAGCTCACAGTGACGCAGGGACGACTTGGAAGCAAAAGACATCACGCCAGGGATTGCCGACTGTGCCGGCAGCCGACCTACGGAGGACACTACCCCAGCGTGCCGGTAAGGGGCGCATGCGAGCAGTGCGAGAACCGGGGTTCATGACAGTACCTCCCCCTTTTAGGGTGGGCACCGAACACCCTTTGGGCTTACTCGGATTGTCTTTATGGAAAGCTGCAATCAAACGGGGAGCATGCACATCTGCAGCATTGATCCAGCTTCTTTCTTCCGGGCCATAGCCCTTCCAATCGATGAGGTATTGGATGTTTCCATATCTTTTGCGAGAATCCACCACCTTATCGACCTCGAATTCAACCCCTCGATGGGTATAAACTCTGGGGAGCTCAGGAGTAGCACTTTGGAACCGGTTGAGAACGAGAGGTCGCAATAAGGATATGTGGAAGGAATTTGGGATTTTCAGGTATGGTGGTAACTTCAGCTTATAAGCTACCGGGTTGATCCTTTGGATCACAGGGAATGGCCCAATGAATCGGGGGGCGAATTTCATGGACGTGACTCGTAGGCGAAGATTTCGAGTGGAGAGCCATACTTTGTCACCAAGTTTTAACTGAGGAACTGCTCTTCTTTTACGGTCAGCAAAGAATTTGTATCTTTTTGAGGCTTTCTTGAGAGAAACATGCACATTTTTCCAAACTTGCGAAAAATGCTTGAGTGTGGAAGATGCGGCAGGCACTTCCAAGGCTGGTAAAGGCTCAAAGATCGGTGGTCGAGGGTGTTGACCGTAAACTACGTAGAAAGGAGAGTAGCCAGTAGCTGTGTGGTATCTGAAGTTGTGGGCAAATTCAGCCCAAGGCAGCAGACTGACCCAGTTGTCTTGTGACGAGGAGACATACAGGCGGAGGAATGCTTCCAGATCTTGGTTAACTCTCTCTGTTTGCCCATTAGACTGCGGGTGGTACGCTGTGGAAAAGTTCAATTTTACCTTCAGGGCAGAACAGAGAGCTCTCCAGAAGCGGGCTACAAATTGCACTCCACGATCGGAGACAATATCTACAGGGAGTCCATGAATTCGAAAGATATGTTGAATGAAGATCTGGGCGAGCTTGGGAGCAGAGGGCAGGCCAGTCAATGGGATGAAGTGTGCCATTTTGGAGAACCGGTCTACCACCACCCAGATGGTATTACATTCTTGAGACTTAGGGAGTTCAGAAATAAAGTCCATGGAAATGTGCGTCCAGGGACGCATGGGAGTGGGCAACGGAAGGAGAGCACCTGCAGGAGACTGACGATGGACTTTATGCTGGGCACAGGTAGGACATGAGGCCACGAAATCCTGGACATCCTTTTTCATGTGAGGCCACCAATATGACCGGCGAAGAATTTCCAGGGTTTTGTGAACGCCTGGGTGACCGGAGAAAGGCGAGGCATGAGCCCAAGATAAGACTTTGGGCTGGAGTTCTGGTAGAACCAGCATCTTTCCTCGAGGTGGCACGGGTGACACATGGGTGGCGGCAAAGGCCGTAGGACTGATGATAGGACACTGTTCTTGCAGCACTGTGTCATCTTCCATAGAGCGGGACAGTGCATCGGCTTTTGCATTCTGGGACCCAGGACGATAGAAAATTTTAAAACTGAATCGTGAGAAGAATAAGGACCAACGAGCTTGGCGGGAATTAAGACACTGGGCTGTCTGGACGTACAGTAAGTTCTTGTGATCTGTGAAGATGGACACGGGAAACTTGGCCCCTTCTAACAGATAACGCCATTCTTCCAGTGCAAGTTTAATTGCCAACAACTCTTGATCGCCAATGGAGTAATTTTTCTCGGCAGGGAGGAATTTCCGGGAGAAAAACCCACAGGGGTGCTGTTTGCCATCGTCTGTAACTTGAGAGAGCACAGCACCAACACCCACATTCGAGGCGTCGACTTCCAAGAGGAAGGGTTTGTCTGTATCTGCACAACATTTTTATTGGTAAGCTGCTCAATCAGAGGTCTGTCATTCAGGTGCCAACAGGGAGGGGTAAATCTGGTTAGGAAAGAAAAACAGTTTGTATCCCTATTGCACACTGAATGAGAAATATACATATAATAATCAGACAATACAGAGATCTTGGTTGCATATATCTGCAGATATAGGGTTAAGCCCCCAGGCCGTACGTCAAGGCGTCTCTGTCACTGGGGGTCCCTAACACTGGGTATGGGTCTGGGGTGTGGGCCCCCAACATGCCGACACAGGCTGACTACTCCAGGGCAGCACACAAATGAAAATTAGTAAGTGTTAAATAAGAAGCACATAAGTGCTATGTAGGGAGGTGAAGGTGTGATTAAAATAATACATACAAAAGGGAAAAAACATAAATGTTAATAAAGTGTTAGGGTGTGCTACCCTGGAGCAGACCAGCCATACCAACAAAGGGGGAATCACACTCCCAAACCCATCCCATGCACAATAACAAATTTATGGGCCTAATAGCCCAGTGTAAGGCCACATGATAATGGCTTTACAACATCTGAGAGCCAGCTTACCTGGAGATACCCCTGGCTTCTCCAATGGCACTCAGGTGTCAGCAATCCCTCCTATTGCTGACCCATCTATGCCTCTCAACTGCACAACATTTTTATTGGTAAGCTGCTCAATCAGAGGTCTGTCATTCAGGTGCCAACAGGGAGGGGTAAATCTGGTTAGGAAAGAAAAACAGTTTGTATCCCTATTGCACACTGAATGAGAAATATACATATAATAATCAGACAATACAGAGATCTTGGTTGCATATATCTGCAGATATAGGGTTAAGCCCCCAGGCCGTACGTCAAGGCGTCTCTGTCACTGGGGGTCCCTAACACTGGGTATGGGTCTGGGGTGTGGGCCCCCAACATGCCGACACAGGCTGACTACTCCAGGGCAGCACACAAATGAAAATTAGTAAGTGTTAAATAAGAAGCACATAAGTGCTATGTAGGGAGGTGAAGGTGTGATTAAAATAATACATACAAAAGGGAAAAAACATAAATGTTAATAAAGTGTTAGGGTGTGCTACCCTGGAGCAGACCAGCCATACCAACAAAGGGGGAATCACACTCCCAAACCCATCCCATGCACAATAACAAAATGAAAATTAGTAAGTCAGCCTGTGTCGGCATTCAGTGTGCAATAGGGATACAAACTGTTTTTCTTTCCTAACCAGATTTACCCCTCCCTGTTGGCACCTGAATGACAGACCTCTGATTGAGCAGCTTACCAATAAAAATGTTGTGCAGTTGAGAGGCATAGATGGGTCAGCAATAGGAGGGATTGCTGACACCTGAGTGCCATTGGAGAAGCCAGGGGTATCTCCAGGTAAGCTGGCTCTCAGATGTTGTAAAGCCATTATCATGTGGCCTTACACTGGGCTATTAGGCCCATAAATTTGTTATTGTGCATGGGATGGGTTTGGGAGTGTGATTCCCCCTTTGTTGGTATGGCTGGTCTGCTCCAGGGTAGCACACCCTAACACTTTATTAACATTTATGTTTTTTCCCTTTTGTATGTATTATTTTAATCACACCTTCACCTCCCTACATAGCACTTATGTGCTTCTTATTTAACACTTACTAATTTTCATTTGTGTGCTGCCCTGGAGTAGTCAGCCTGTGTCGGCATGTTGGGGGCCCACACCCCAGACCCATACCCAGTGTTAGGGACCCCCAGTGACAGAGACGCCTTGACGTACGGCCTGGGGGCTTAACCCTATATCTGCAGATATATGCAACCAAGATCTCTGTATTGTCTGATTATTATATGTATATTTCTCATTCAGTGTGCAATAGGGATACAAACTGTTTTTCTTTGTCTGTATCTGGCTGCCGGAGGATGGGGGCAGATATGAAGGCTTGTTTTAGCAGGTGGAATGCGGACAAGGCTTCTTCGGACCAGACAGCTGGATTGGCACCTTTTTGGGTGAGAGCTGTGATGGGAGCGATGAGGGTGGAGAATCCTTTGACAAATTTTCTGTAGTAATTGGCAAAGCCAATAAAACGCTGGACTGCTTTGAGAGTGGTTGGTTGGGACCAACTGTTGATGGCTTCGAGTTTTGCGGGATCCATTCGCAACTCTGAGCCAGACACGATATACCCTAGGAAGGGTATCTGGGGAACTTCGAATGTGCACTTGGAGAGTTTACTGTACAATTTATTAGCACGTAAACGGGACAGCACTTCTTTGACTTGAGAACGATGGGACTGGAGGTCTGAAGAAAAAATTAAAATATCGTCGAGGTAAACAACAAGATATTTATATAGGACATCTCTAAAAATTTCATTGACGAATTCTTGAAAGACGGCAGGTGCATTACTGAGACCGAAGGGCATCACTAGATACTCGTAATGCCCATCTCTAGTGTTGAAGGCAGTCTTCCATTCGTCGCCTTGGCGAATTCTGATCAGATTGTACGCCCCTCTGAGGTCAAGCTTGGTAAAAATTTTTGCACCTTTGATACGATCAAATAACTCAGTGATCAAGGGAAGAGGATAACTGTTCTTGATGGTTATCTCATTGAGACCTCTATAATCTATGCATGGGCGTAACCCTCCATCTTTTTTTTTCACGAAAAAGAATCCTGCACCAGCAGGGGAGGTAGAGGGTCGGATGAAACCTTTCTGGAGATTTTCTTGGATATACTCAGACATCGCTTTGGTCTCAGGGATTGACAGAGGATAGGTACGCCCCTTAGGAGGGGACTTCCCAGGGAGGAGATCGATGGGACAATCCCACCGGCGGTGTGGAGGCAGAACATCAGCGGCTTGTTCACTGAATACATCACTGAATGCATGATACACTGAGGGAAGACCCGGAAGGCTTTTGACTGCGGAAGATCGGACCGGAGTTACTTCAGTCAAGCAATGTTTCTGGCAATATTCGCTCCATTCCACAATTTGGAGAGATCTCCAATCGATACGGGGGTTGTGGAGTTGTAGCCATGGTAGCCCTAACACAAGGTCATAAGAGGATTTAGGAATGACCAGGAAGTCCATACATTCTTGATGAAGTATACCTACATGGAATGAGACAGGAACTGTCCGATACACAATATCGCTTCCGGGGATCCTGCTTCCATCCACCGCTGTTAGGAAGTGAGGCTGGGAAAGAGGCAGAATTGGAATTTTACACTTCTTTACCAGCTCGGCTGAGATAAAGTTCCCTGCAGCCCCGGAGTCTGCCAGGGCTGAGACTTGCAGGGTACCTACAGGGGACACAAGGGCAACAGGTAGAATCAAGTCAGTGGTGGGAGGAGTTTTACTGAGACAACCTAACCTGACTCCCCCACTGCAGGTTAGGGCTTGGCGTTTCCCGGACACTCGGGACAGGACCCAATGAAGTGACCGGGGGCGGCACAGTAAATACATAATTTTTCTTTCTGCCTCCTGGACCGTTCTTCTGTAGATAACCTAGATCTACCTATTTGCATAGGTTCTTCTGTAGTGGTTGTCGCAGGACGGTGCTGAGGCGGAGGCGGAACTCGGGGAACTACTTTCTTTAATTTTTCTAGACCTCGCTCCCTTAGGCGCAGGTCTATTTTGACACACAAGGAAATTAATTCTTCAAGCTGCTCAGGGAGATCTCGGGTGGCAAGCTCATCTTTGATGCGTTCTGAGACGCCCAACCAGAAGGCGGCTGTTAACGCCACATTGTTCCATTTGAGCTCGGAGGCAAGAGTCTGGAATTGGACCACGAATTGGCCCATGGGGCGAGAGCCCTGTTTGAGGCGGAGAATTTCTGTAGAGGCTGATGCAGGCCTTCCTGGCTCATCGAATATCCGTTGGAAGAGAGAGACGAATCTGTCATAATCGGTGAGAACTGGATCAGATCTTTCCCAGAGGGGTGATATCCAATCTAGGGCCCTTATTCTGATTGACGCGGACTTTACCGCATACTTTCGGATCGCGTGTTTACGGCGTCTGCGCATGCGTGGCGAACGCAACGCGCATGTGCCACGCCTTGACTCCGTACCAATTCGGCCAAATCCCGTACAAAACTGTTCCCCGCAATCATTCGGGAAATATGGGCGTATTATGGGCGTCATGCGGAATGTCACATGGGCGTAGTTTCAAAGTGGGCAAAACGGGGCGGAAACATGGGCGGACACGGGGGAGTACACTTATGTTGGGGGGCGTACATTCGGATAGCACTCCGAATGCACGCGGTCAAAAAGGGAAGAAATGTGCGGTGTCCACAAGTGTACTATTGCTTTGCGGACACCACTCGTTCATGCGGTAGGCGAACGTACGCCTAATGACTACAAGCATTAACACCTGAACCCAATAGAATCTACTCCTTTACTCATTACTCACTAATAGGCCGCTTGTCAGTGCTTTAATTGAAACCATTGCTGCTTCAAGGAACCCTTACTAAACACCCACATATCCTGTACTTGTCAGACACTTTAAAACTGCTAACAATGGACATGACAGAATATTAATACTAGCAATACACATGTGTATTCGACATGTACTCATGAAACCACACATTTTTGGGTAAAGTAAAAAAATTTATTTATATACATGTCACAGTCAATGCCACTGTGATGCAATGACCAAAAAATACCAAATGCAAAAAATAAACAACATGGCAGGAATGTAGCAAAATAAATAATAATACAAAACAAATATAATTGCACACAGATGGACTCCAGCACCTCCTATGTGCCACTGCACATGCAGCCAGTGGGAAATGAGGATGCTGCTGGCCCTTCTACAGCAGGGCAACCTGCACCTGACCATTCTACAGCAGGGCAACCTACACCTGGCCCTTCTGCAGCAGGCCAACCTGCAGCTGGCTCATATGCACCATCAGCAGAATCATTTGGAACACAACCGGGGACTTCACAAGATAGTACCATGGCCATCACTTCAAGTACAGCTGACAGTAATGGCAGGCAAAAGAGGGCAACAGGGGAACCAAAAAGGACATATGAAGCAAGGGCTCATCTGGTTACCCTCAGCACGTGATTGGACACAAGAAGCTGACACACACAGCACAATGGAAGATTTGGGAACACATAACGGTGGAGATTAATGCAGCCACAAGTTCATTTGCGACCACGTTTGGCCTTGGTAGGCTCCTTGGCCTGTGCAGCAGCTCTTCGGGGACGGCCAGATGCTGGGGCAGGTGGAGCAGATGATGTTGAGGGGTTGGCTGGTCTACCCCTCCTGCCAGCAGGGAGTGTTGCCGGTGGTAATGCACCAGAAACGGATGACATTAGGACCCTGTTGCTGGTAACCAGCTCCACCATAAGCTCATTATGGTGGAGGAGGAGATCATTTTGGCGGGTGGCTTGCTCGGCCAGCACCTGAGCACTTGCAGCCATGGCCTGATGTGACTCAGCCATGGCCTGCATGCTCGCAGCGATGGCCTGCTGGGTGCTGACCAAGCTCGCCAGGATCTCCTCGGTCCTATGCATCCGTTCTGATGCCAACTCTCCCTGCTTGTTGATGTCCCCAAGCATCAAATAGTGTAATCTATATGGTTGCTGAATGTTATTTATAAACTCTAGGATGTATGCTATAAATGGAGTAGGGGCCGGCCTACCTTGGAATGGAGTCACAAGTTGCCAGTGTCCCAGGAGCCTCCTCTACCTAAACACCCCCTGTAGTTCAGATAGTTTTTTTGACCTCACAGAATTGTAGGTTGGTTTAGACAGAATTATGATTTTGAGGATGTGTACTGTGCATTCCTGACATGTGCATAACTCCCATGCCACGAACCATCACTGAACTTAGACTGAGCAGATTGTGACAAGTTCTTATTGACGGAGGCCATGACATGCTTGTCATTGGTTAGTCATGGGTGGGTTGTGACTGAGAAGAAACAATATGACTGTTATGTCTTCTGCAGAGTAAAGGGTAGAGGCCAAAAAAGACAGTATGTAGTAAATGAGTTTGCATGTATGTATATATGTATGTGTCATATCTACTTATCTATGTGTGTCTCTATCTCTCTACATAGATATATATATATATATATACACACATGTCACCTAGCATTTGTGCAATTTATGTCGCAGTATGTGAAATGTATGCATGAATAACATGACTAATTTTTGCCCCTTTGACATGCCCACAGATGACACCACACCGGCAGATGAGGGGGTGCGTGGGGCCGTCCTGCGAGCGGAGCACCATTTGAGGCTCCTTCTAGCAGACCTGCAGGACATCAGAGATCTGCTGCTTTAATTTATTATTTTATATTTTTTTTTTTTATATGTTAATGGTGTTTTGAAATAAATTCTTTATGCAAGTTCACAGTTGTTGGTTTTATTTGCACTTGAAACAGTATATGTGTAGATTGTTTATATTCTTTTACACAGGGTGTAATACAAACCATTGCACTTCAATTGCTGTAAGGGTTAATGTGTGCAATGCATGTGTTAGGCATGCTTGTAAGGATATATTGGCATCTAATTGATTCCAATTCCAAATAAGCAGTTTTTTATGAGGATAGGTAATTGAATAAGTGGGTCATGTGATGTCTTGCAGAAGATACTTAATAGTGGGTTGTTTGGCGTAAATACTCCGCTTACGGGCGGTAGCACCGCTTGGCTCCCGGTCGGATGCGGTATTTCCGAGCATACTCTGTAATACTCTGTAATACCGTGCAGAATCGGAGTGTTTCTCCCGCACACGCATGGTTTGTATGTCGTCCGTAAACACGCCCTGTTCTTAAAGAGTGAGTCCGTCCGAATGCGGAGGACACGCGGGCGTTTCTACGGACGATGGCCGCATGCGGCAAAACACCGTAGCGTGCGGACCGCTCCGTAAGAATGCGGGAATATCCGCACCAACCAGAATAAGGGCCTAGGGCAGAACCAGTCAGCAGGGAAACAATATATGCTATCTTGGTTCTGGCAGTCGGAAAGTTCTGTGGTAGAAGCTCAAATTGGATGTCACATTGGTTTAGAAAGCCTCTACAGGCCTTTGGGATTGCCATCATATTTATTAGGAGTAGGCAGCTGAAGACGAGAAATATATGCTGGGGCATGAGTGGCAGGCTGATTAGATACCGGTGGCGGAGGTGGCCGGAGAGACTGCTGGAGGGAATCCAGACGAGTGGACACATCCTGGAGGTATGTAATCACCTGCTGCTGCGTCGCTTCTTGCGTTTCTATACGCGAGGTGACATCTTGGAGAGCCGCTGGCCCCACACTATGGTCGCGTGCCGAGTCCATCGGTCTTGAACAATCTGTCACGGCCTGGACTGTCTGTGTTCCCGGCACTGACCTGGGTGCGCCAGTGGAGGGCGCAGGGAACTGGAAGCGAGGAGGCTTGAGATAGCTGGAGCTCATGCACGGAGACAGGAGGGAGATGAACTGCCGGGGACACAGAGGATTGGCTGAGACCTAAAGCAGAGGCGCGGGGTCTAAGCCGACAGTGGTATTCACCAGGGACCCCCGCAAGGGGATATGGACTTCGCTGCAACTGCCGACCAGGTCGCGGCCCTCTGCCCAGGTTCCCCTGTGGCTTTGGCAGAGTTGAGGCACAAGAGTCTTTAAACGGGGTACTTAAACCATCGATGGTGGTCGATGGCACTGAATGCTATACAGCAACACAGAGGGTACTTGAGAGATGAGAGATGCGGCCTGGAAGCCGAGGATGACACGAGGGCAACACAGGGGGGCGCTGGAGACACTGGAGACACTGGGGACACTGGGGCGGCTAGGGAGCCGGTACTTGAGATCACTGGGGATCGCTGGAGCGGCCTGAGAGCCGAGGGGAGACGGGCAGGAAACCCACGGATAACCGGACACTGAGAAAGTAACCTGGGCTGCACAAGAAGACAGGATCACACGGCAGATGGAAACACGTGGAGACTTCTGGCAGGAGTGGAATAACCAGGACGCTGAGAGTAACACAGGTGACAGCGGACTCAGGAAACCGGACCTCTGGAGCACGTGGGGAGTCTTGACAGGAGCTTAACGCTGGAGAACTCACAGGTAAACTGACGAGTTGTTCAAGACAAGGAGGAGACTGTGAGCTGGGTTTTTATCCCTCCAGGTGATTAGGGAATCAGACGCAGGTGATGTAATTAGCCGCAGCAGCAGCACACAGACCAGGAAGTGAGTTGGAGCTTACCTGGATCATGTGACCCGCAGCTTGATCAGGGAATACACCTGGAGCTCACAGTGATGCAGGGACGACTTGGAAGCAAAAAACATCACGCCAGGGATTGCCGACTGTGCCGGCAGCCGACCTACGGAGGACACTACCCCAGCGTGCCGGTAAGGGGCGCATGCGAGCAGTGCGAGAACCGGGGTTCATGACACAGTCGGTGTCTAAAACCCCAACAACTAATAAATTGTTCAATAAATATCTTCATTATTGTGACCCCATAGATATGGTTTGCACAGTGGCATGGCGTAACTATGAATATTACCCCCTCCACCAGTAAAGGTGCCCGACTGCCCCCCCCCGCCCCCCCATCGCATAGGAAAACGCAGTGGGGGTTTCTGGTTTCCCGGAAACCCCCTTCCTCTTGGAAAGTGCCTTAAATTATAACAACAATAGCTGGTATATACTTTGATCAATAGAGCTGCCACCACATCATGCAGGGATAGAGCAGAGCTGCTGCAAATGCCCAGTGTACCAGCTTCTTCTACCACATTTACTGTATGTGCGGATCTGAGCCCTCAAACACTGCAATGGGCCAGAGAGCAGCTGCAAGGAGGAAGAGACAGGAGCCTTACCAGGAAGTGGGAGATTGTGAGTTTGAAAGTGCAGTACTGGTGCTATTATATTTGTGTATTTATTATGATATGTTTAACCTTTTCCTGACCACTTATCTCATTTGAATGTTCGAAATAGCCCATCTATAATGTTGAATATTAATTCTGAATTCCATACAGTATCCAGTGTATAAAAAGACTAATATTCAGGGCTGTTACCCTCCCCCAGACTCTCGTACTTACTCCAATGTGCTGCAGAGTTCTAGATTTTGGATTACATTTGGAAACCCCCCCTCTAAAAATCTTGCTTTTGCCACTGCATCGCTCACTAGCCAACCAATCCCCCCCTTCCCTCCCTCCTCCCCCCTCCCTCCCTCCTCCCCCCTCCCCCTTTACTCGCCGGCCACCAACCTACATGTTGCCAAGGGATTTTCTTTGTCCTCTGCCAATATCTATCTCTTCTGCCCCCATTAAAATTGTCACTGCCAAAATGGGCACCACACTCCTCTGTCATCCATAATAACTGTCCCCTATGAGGCTGCGGCCATTTTGCAAGGGACATTTTGAAATAGGCACATGCTAGACAACTTTATTAAGTAGCCCCTGCGGACGCCCAGTGCCCACAAGCCACAAAGCGCTTCCAAGCCCCCGTGGGGTTTGTGGGGGCTATTGTTATGACCTGTAACGTTTACCTTATATTGGAAATATAATCTGTTTTTACACAACATTTTCTATTTGAATTTATATAACAAATGTGAGTGCCGCTGGTATTTTCTGCCGATATTTGGAAGCATTCCGTCCTACATATAGGACCTTATTCTAATGGACTTACAAGGCTGCAAAATTTGCTGCATTGCGAGTCCATCAGACGCCACCCGCTGCATGCAGTGCCGGCCGCCCCCCATCGCTCACACGACCCCTCCCCCCCGCACTGCTGCAAATGGTTGATTTACATAATCATCCATTTGCAGGTGGGGAGAAATCATTCGATGGTCGCCTACCATCGAATGAATTCTCCAGCGCTCGCATTTCAGAGACACCTATATAGTGACTGAACTGCGGATGCCCTGTGCAAGGACAGGGCGGGCAGCTCACATCCGGTGATGTCAGGTGCCCGCCCTGCGCATGTCCGTCAGGGCCTCATTAGCCTGAGAACGCCCATGGAACACTGGGCATTCCCATATGGTAATGGGGCTTCCTGGCGCCCCCCGTCCTTCTCCGCCCCCCGATCGGCGTGTATGTTCGCCTGTAATGTTCACCTGTGTCTGCACAGGTGCAGAAACGAGCCTGTGCATGCGCAGACGCAAAACATCGGTCCTCAGTGCGAATGCACTGCATCTTAGTAACTGTAAGTCACATATACCAAGGGCCGGCTTTACCAATAGGCAGCTGCCTAGGGCACCACGACCTGGGGGGAGACTGAGTCTGCCTGTTACAATATGAACTATGTCTACAAGTGATCCTTGTACAAAATGCAGGTGGCATCTACGGAACTTCTAAGATTCCAGCTTCACACTTTCATTTGAGGGCCTAGAAAGGGTATGCCGACATAAATCCGTCATTCTCTAGGTCAACCACTATTGGTTAGCAAATGAAAGGTCGACACACGAGAAAGATTCAACATGCATCGGGTTCACATGGTCAAAAGGTCAATACCAGCAAAGGTTTAACGTGGAAATGGTGAACATGGAAAAAGGCAGACATGAGTTTTTCCTGATTTTGTTTTGTTAAAACAGACTTGTTCTCTCTTTACCATCCCAGTGAGAATAGAGGGAGAATCTAAGTGTGCCAAGCGCAGCGAGCCATGCCAGCGGACGCAATACACTGATGTGGTGTCCATGTCAACACCTGTCGACATACACACCAAAATCACAAAAACTCATGTCTACCTTTTCCTGTGTCAACCCTTTTCCCATCGATATTTTTTTGGGGGTTGATCTTTTGCTTGTGTCAACCTACTGCACGTCAACCTTTTTGCTTGTGTCAACATTTTGCCTGTCCACCGATCGTGGTCAACGTATTTACTGTCGACCTAGACACTGTGACCCTAATGATCCACACCTGCTTGAAAGTTGGTATTGGTGGAAGTGTGGAGTTAGACAGGGGGCAATTTGCCTCGGGTGCCAAAAAGCCTTATGCTGGCCAAGCATATAAAGCGGTACCTGCAACAGGGAAGGCACGCCCGGCCTGAAAAGTGGTGGGGCTAAGGGGAGTGGGCGGGGTCTTGGATAAAGGGAGCATGGGCTACTGCCACAACCCCTGTTTTTTTATCATTTTCAGGAGTGTGCCCAGCACTTTCCTAGCAGCTGGGCAGCCCCGTCCCCCTTGCTGCCCTCACCCCCTCTTCAGTGACGATATCCTGCTTCCCCCAACTATCCCCACCCATGGGACATTGCAACACTAGGGATGGCCATCGTTGCCATTGCCATCGATAGTTGCCATCGATGACAATTCTGCAACTGGCCATCGATAGTGCTAAACTATGCAATGGATGACCATCGATATTTTTACATATTGATGGACATCCATTGTGTTTGATTGATTGGCTTGTGGGACAATCAAATCAATGGGGGCGGGGCATTACAGGTGTCGAGGCGGAGCTATGCTCCGTGTCCCAGCACTTTGAAAAAAAAAAAGCAAAACATCGTTTTGCTGTTCCATCGATAGAGGGAAACCATCTGGTTCTCCCCCATCGATAGCAAAAGTATTTGACATCGGCCATGAACCTTCGATGATTTCAAATCATCAATGACCTATGGCCATCCCTATGCCACACGAGGGATGGACAGTCTCCAAATAGCGAGACTGTCCTGCTGTAATTTGGACAGTTGGGAGCTATGGTGACCGTAGAGAGTAGGTAATATCACTTTTACCTAAGCCACACAACTTATACCAAGAGTCTGGTGGGAATGAAAGTGAATGGTGATGAGATAATGAGACCGAGCCGGAGAGGAACTGAGAGTGAAGCTGTATATCACACAGGACTTTTATCTTGTCACATTAGCAGCTCTCTGTGCCTCTTCCTATAACACTACAGACACGTGTTAGAGATAACTGATCGCACCACAGTAAGAGAAGAGCGGAGAAGGTTTCTGATAATACCAACCGCAAGATGCATCCTCCGCCAGGGGAAACAGATAGCATCAAAGGATGCCAGGACCCCGGCCATGAACAAGCAGGGGAAATTCTGCAAATATCATCATTTCATGCAGTATATCATTTGGGTACTGTCAGGGGAGACTCTCAGGTAGAAGACAGAGGGGCGTAGGTATGACTCAGACAAAATAGGGACTTTCTTTTCAGAAATAAATAAATTGCAATCTCAGTGCAAATTGTCATGAAAGGTTTGTGCTTAAAAAATGGGGGAATTACATAAATTGAAAAAAAAATTTTTTATTGCAAAGTGTCAGATCTCTCTTTTTTAATGGGAAATTGCACATCCACCTAAGAGGGGCAGGTAGCCGAGCCAGAAGAATCAGCCTGATTCAGACCTGATTGCTGCTGTACAAATTCACACAGCGGCCCGATTAGCGATACAATACGTATGAGTATGGGCTGCAATGCACGTGTGCAATGCATGCTAGCGATGAAATCCGGGTGCCGGACAGAATCCCGACAGTCATTTACCCGACGTCGGGATCCCGACTGTTAAAACACCGACAGCTGGGTTCCCTACGGCCACCCGCTATTCTCCCTTGTGAATAGAACAGGCGGCGAGCAAAGAAAGCCACCGTGCCCGCAACATGGCGAGCGTAGCGAGCCGGCAAGGGGCTTTGTTGCGCTCGCCATGCTGTCTGAGTCCGGCCAGTCAGGATCCCGACGTCAGGCTAATGACTGTTGGGATCCCGACTGTCGGAACCATATACCACACCCATGAAATCCTGGTACTTTTTTCATTCGCTAGCCATTTGCAAGGTGATTGAAAGGAAACCGGCATCTCGGGGTGGTAACGGGGCCCTAGCAGGCTGATGTGTTTCCCATGCAGAAATCATTTTAGTGACAGATATACAATACAAAGAGCATCTTTTTAAATTATATACTATAGCAAGAATATTCTTGTGACCTGTATCCACAGATCATTCATGTGACCAATATGGTGCACAATATGTTCCAGGTTTAAAAAAATCACGGGGCAAACCAAATAGGGGGCCCATGTTTTTTTTTTTAAACCAGCACCAGGCTCAAAGGACGGTCCCGGTTCCCAAAATTTGGGGGACAAAATGAGTAGAGGTCCCCCGTATTTCAAGAATCAGCACCGGGCCCAACCAGCCAGCAGGGTAATGCCACAGCCTGGGGGAGACTTTTTTATACAAGTTCCCTGGGCCAAAGCATTCACCCCCTGACCGGTCAGCCTGGGCAGGGATCCTGGAGGAGTGAGGATCCCCCAATGAAGGCCCCCCCCCCTCCAGAAATCCTGCCCAGGCTGAAACATGGGGCTGTCCCGATGCTCCTTGGGAAGTGGTCATCGGGCTGACAAGTGGTTAAAAATAGATTCAACTATTATGTATTGTTGTGGAACTACAAGTCCCAGCAAGACTGCACCGCATGCAGGGACTTGGAGAACCACAAGGGGCCGGTGCTGGGGCCGGTGCTAGTTCTTGAAATACGGGGGACCCCTACTCGTTTTGTCCACCGTATTTTGGGAACCAGAACCGGCCCTTGAGCCTGGTGCTGGTTTAAAAAAATCCCCCTATTTGGTTTGCCCCGTGATTGTTTTAAACCAGGACTGGTTCTTTGAGCCCGGGGCTGGCTATGCTCAGGAGGGGGACCCCATGGCATTTAAAAATATATATTTTTTAACTTTAACGCATTTTTTGGGACAGACCCATGCACAGATCGCACTGCTCAGTGCATGGTTCTGCCAAAATGGTCTGTCAGAACCTGGTCTGTTTGTATTGTGATTTTTGGTAACATTTTTCCAAAATCCCATCCTATTAAATTTGCGAGTTGTATACTTTTTAATGGGAAAACATCCGGATGCGAATTGAAGTCTGTTGAAAAATCGACAGTTCAGAATGTGCGATTTTCGCGGAAAAAAGTGCGATTTTTACTGCAATTCGCATCCTATGAAGTTGGCGACTTCGGAAAAACGTGCGAATTCGGATGTTTTTTAAATAAAAAATTGCAAAAGTCGGGATATCTCATCCCATTAAATGTCACCCATATATTGCAAGTTGCTGTATATGTCTAAAATTCTTTATTTCTTTATTTGTAAATTTCGAATGAACTTTCTCAGAAACATGGAAGTAAAAAGTGTATATTATTGTGAACGGAATTGTTTTTATTCTTACTTGATTTAGTTCTGCTCTCAGTAAACGTATGGAGCCCACCCAGAGTGTGCAAAATGCAGATGTAAAATGTGTTCACTGATAAAAAATGTATATGAGTAGATGCCGTGTGACTCCACACCATAAGCACATGACTCCACCCCTTTATCTGTGACCATGCCCCTTTTTTCAGGCATTTTCCCAATTTAACTGAGGCCGATGTTGGGAAGTATGTATAAATGTCACTTTTTTATAATTATTTATTATAATTTCTTATATTTTGTAAAATAAATGTTTTATAGTTATTTAACTTCACTGTCCTCATCTGGGCCAGATTAAGCCAGGGGGGCCCCCTCCCCCTTGTCATTACTGGCCGCAAACTGCATGGGAAAATATAACACTGTCAAAACACATAGTAAAGGCAGTATAAACTTGGTCAATGGGTAACTGCAGGGGGTAAGGGATATTAATATAAACATATATATATATATATATATATATATATATATACATATACATCTGTACCTTACGCTGTAGGAGCTCTGACAGGCCGAGCCCTGCCTCTGATTAAAAACCCTCCCATGATGAGGCCGCTGCTGCTGCTGTGCCCCATGGGCTTGAGAAGCATATGATGTGCTCCATCAATCAGAGCTCAGCACAAGCCTCTCAGCTTCTAAACTATTGTGCAAAGTCTCATGGGACTTAGTCAACCCCCAGTAATGCACTGCACGATTGTGCAGTCAGTGTGCCTTGGCTCCCGATGCTCAGCACCATTAATCATTGTCAAATTGGCAGATAGGTGAAGCTGCAGCACTAATATTTTTTTTTAAGTACATGCCAACCACAGCCCTGACAGCCCACCCCCCCCTAATCTGGCCCTGGTCCTCATCCAATCACAGCTAAGTATAAGCTAGTGACCCCAGCTCCTGCTCCCCAGGTGGCCTCCATCTCTTCCCGGCATAAGAATAATTTTTAAAAAAGCCCAATGTGTAAATATGAAAACTCCGCACCATTGAATCAGTAATACATGCTGAATTATTCTGAGCCCATGTAAATAGAGGTACGGTTCTAACTATTACGGGGAGAGCAGGAGTCGTTGTGAAACTAGCAGTTATTTGTGCAATAGCAGAACTGAGCTATGAGTAGGCCGGATGTTATATAACTGCGCTATTTATAAACTACATTCATTTGCCAAGTAATATGTCCAGCATTGGCCTCACCAGCAGATGTAATAGCCACAGCTGAATGGTAATTTACCCATCATATTTGGTTATTATATAGCCCGCTGACAATGCTTAGAGACGGCTTTTGACCTCACAGGGCCCTAGGAAACGGTTTGGGGCCCTCATCCCTGACCATATGCATGTCTACATGACAACTGTTGAGCAAACATATCACACCCATTCTTAAGCCCCGTACACGTGGTGAGATATTAGCTAATGGACAATTTTGACTAGTCAATTTTGGCTAGATGCACTGGAGATTTTGGCTAGATGCATTGGGGATTTTGACTAAGCGATTTTTTTCTCAGTAATGATAGTCTATGACAGTGGTGTCAAACTTATGGCCCTCCAGCTGTTGTGGAACTAACGTCCCAGCATGCCCTGCCACAGTTTTAGCAAACCATTATATAAGACTTGTGGAAGGGCATGCTGGGATGTGTAGTTCAGGGTTGACGACCTTCTTATTCTCATCTCTCTCGGAGATGCCCGGAGAGGAGAGTTTCAGTAGCCACTCGGGGGCAGGGCTTAAGCATGACATCACTAAGCCCCGCCCCCATGCTGTTAAACCAGCGAATTCAGGGATCTCCGTGGAGGGGGCGGGGCTAAAATGACGCGATTGTGTCATTAAAGCTCCACCCCCTCCCCTGAGACCCGAGGATTGCGGCATTTTAATGCCGCGATCCGGGGGACAGCGGGGGTCCCCCCTGAATCCGGGAGGTTTGCCCACCCTTCCGGGGGGCCGGGAGGGGGAATCGATTTTCGGGAGACTCCCGGAAATTCCGGGAGGGTCGGCAACCCTGGTGTAGTTTCACAACAACTGGAGGGCCATGAGTTTGACACCACTGATCTATGATCTACTCAAAATTGCCTGCACAGTCTATCTATGCTAAGGAATCTATACTAGACAATATTCACTAAGCAGGGGAAAAACTGAGAGATTTTTTTGGCTAACCTTCTAGGAGATTTTGACTATCTAGTTAATCTCCTGCCAACATCTCATTGTACAGTTTTCACTGGTTTACTTCCTCTGCTGGTGTCTCAAATTGAGTTGCTTCCTGTTTGGATTAAGAAATGTTGCAACCTTTTTGGAAAAAGGAACAGATGCATAAATATAGAAAGTGTAGTAATGAATCTTATAGGAATCTCTACTACTAATCAGCTAAACCAATATCATCCACATTTAACAAAGCCTTCCACCCTGCAACCACTAAATCCAAATTATACTACAGTATTATCATTTACTAAATGAAGCTATTTATGCTCAAACAACCCTACATTTAAATGAGTAGTATAGACAATCAATCAATAGATAAACTTTTACTATCATCACAGCCCAGACACTAAACAACTAGTAAGTTAAATATCCTTCATCATCCGCACCTTAAATTTAAAGTAAAATGAAGTCACAAAGCCGGACAACATCGCCAACATACTTTTTACCGGGAAAAAGCTTCCTCAATGCCTTGTGTGACTTAAATTTCTTACAAGGCCTATGGGCCCCATTCAGACCCATTCGCTGGTCTTTGAAATCACAGCCCAATCGATTATCGAACGAACGCACATGTTCAGCGTCCGCAGTGCGCATGCAGTAGCCGTCTGTACGAAGACAGGTAGCGCAGGCCGTTTGGAGAGCTGCTGACGTCATCGGTGATCTCCTTTCCCCCGCGGCCTTTACAGCGCCAAGTAAGTCTAGGCGCTGCAAACAAAGGGGGGAAACCATCTGTTGGTCAATGATGCTGAATGATTTTCCCATCATGTGCACAGCTGAGACCACATTCGCAGCTGTGCACATGGGTGGGATTTCTCGCATGCGGGGTGGTGTGGGGCCAGAATCGAGCACTATATGCGAGACCTATATGAACATACAGTGATTACATGTGCAGGCTTGATTAAAAGGAGAAGAAAGAGATTTGACAATACTGCATAATACAGTGTAACACTAGCACACCGACACATTACTGCAACAATGTATTATAATATTGTATATTGATACAGTTATGACACAGTAGACTGTTAAGAAACTTAACTGCACCAATTTATATGGTACAGTGCAAGGTACTAGATGTTTTAAAAGATTCATTTTAAATTGGATGATTTTGCCACTCCTCAATTTAAGAACTCAGCACCAATTTATTGTGATATATATATATATATATATATATATATATATACATACATACGCGACGGCACTCTCAGACGAAATGACAACAATGACACGGCTGTCTAGTGTCCAATGTTTCAGTGCTGTGTGCACTTTTATCAAGAACATAAAAGTTTACACAGCACTGAAACGTTGGACACTAGACAGCCGTGTCATTGTTGTCATTTCGTTTGAGACTGCCGCCGCGTATGTATGTATGCAAATGTACCCTCCATGTTGACGGGGACCTATCGGATGGCACCAGGCAACTAGCACACTGAGGACAAGAGAGTGCCGGCCAAACGTGGAGTATATATATATATATATATATATATATATATATATATATATATATATATATATATATATATATATCTATATAATAAGTTGAAGAGTCTGTGTGCGTGTGTGTGTGTGTGCGTGTCCGTCGCATTGCGGACACACCGTGGCACTCAGAGACACCAAATTTGGCAACAAGATACCTCTGGACCCGGTGGTGTGCACCTCGAAGCCGTTTTTGGAAAATTTCACTTAGAATTTTAAAAAACACCAAGTTTTAATTTTCCTTCATTGATGATCTGGGGAAAAGATAGACGATCTGGGAAACCGTGGACGAAGGAACAACTCCACACCTGATTTCATTGCTGTCATTGAGTATGACAGACACATTCTAACATTATGGTGAAGGCTTTAAACAATTAGGAAATAATTGAGGATATACATAGACCACACATAACACACACACACGTACACATTGTACACGCACACACACACACACACACAAACACACAGTACACCACATACGCACACATAGCACACAACACACACATTTATACCTCACACACTTAAGCTGTGTACACACGGGGGCTGATAGGGGCTAAAATCGCTGGAAACACACCGCATGCAGTACAATACAAATCCATACACACTACAACACACACCCAAAAACAGTACAACAAACACACAACTCCTGGCTTCAATCAATTCTATGGAGACGGACCACAATAAAATGGCCTCCCCATAAAGCAGACAGTTCTCTGAAACTGTTTGCGGTATGGGGGCGGCCATTTTATCGTGGTCCGTCTGCATAGAATTATTAATTGAAGCCAGGAGGGGAGCCGGGACGCGCAGACAGGTAAGCCTGCGGCAATGGGGGGGGGGGGGGGGTGGAATCGGCGGCCGGGGTGGGGAGGGGGGGAGGCCCAAGTCCATTAACGGCGGGGGTGGGGAGGCCGGCGGGGAGGGGGGAGGCGCCCCCCCATTAACGGCGGGGGGGGCACCCCAAACCAAGCTACGCCACTGAGAACACACACACTTAAACATTGCCAGGATATGCACAGCACACTACACACACATATATACATAGCGCACCTCACAAACTTACACCTTCGGCAGATATACACACAACACAACACACACACATAACAGACAACTCACAGTACAACACACACCAACATTCACTACAACACACACCCAAAAACAGTACAATACACAGAACACACACTTAAACATTGCACAGATACACACACATAACATACCTCTAACAGCACAACACACACCCACATTCACCACACACACCCAAAAAACAGTACAACACACACAAAACACACATTTAAACTTTGCACAGATACACAAAGACACAACACACACATACTGTATATACATAGCACACCTCACACACTTATGCATTGGACAGATACATACAATATAACACACAAAACCACATACATTACAACACACACACAAAAACAGTACAACACACACAAACACACAGAACACATAAAAAATAATTTGCCATTTATTTAACAGTCTGTACCGGCAAATAAAAACTGTACCTAATGTACCATTTCTACTTTGTTCCCCATATCCGTCTCTCCAGTGCTCCAGTTGCACTGAGAAATCTTTGTCCTGGCCAATGCACCCATAGATCAATACAAAGTGGGTACACTGCACTCACCCTGTTAGTCAGTTGGATATCAGGCACTGCTCTGCCTTAAGGGTTTCCCAGACTCTTTTGGTTCATAGATAATGTTTGGTCGATGGGCATGAGCGCTGCATGCATTTGTTTGAATGTTATAAATGTGTAAGACGTTGAAGAATAAGACTGAGATGAAGATTTGTCATGTTATAGTGTACAATTTACTCAATAAATCGTGAAAAAAATATGTGTACATAGAAGTACAATCAAGAAATGTAAGTAGGATTAAAAAATAAATTATGATTTAAACTGATCATTGTTTGGATGGCGGTGGGTTGCGAAACAAATCTATAGGTGGAGGGGGTATGGATATTGTGGGCATAATTGGTGTTTGGTACAACTACAGGGGGTACCCAGATGATGAGAAATTTTCACTACAGTGTCACCGTAGGGGGATTTCCAATTGGGGTTCAGGTGGTCTTTTAGGGACCCCTTTACAATTCTGTTGGTCTGTTCTCCTGGAGCCTATGGTCTCCCTCAGTAATTGACTATCATTAAGAGAGACCGTAAGCTCAAGGAGAAGAGACCTACAGAATTGTAAAGGGTCCCTAAAAGACCACCTGGACGCCAATTGGGAATCCCCCTATGGTGACAATGTGACGCTGACACTGTAGTGAAAATCCCATCAATTGAGGGCCCCATGTAGGTGTAACAAACACCAATTATGCCCACAATATCCATACCCCCACCTATAGATTTGTTTCACAACCCACCCCATCCAAACAATTATCAGTTTGAATCAGAACTTATTTTTTAATCCTACTTTCATTTCTTGATTGTACTTCTATGTACACTTACATTTTATTCACGATTTATTGAGTAAATTGTACACTTTGTAACATGGCAACACTCAAACCTTATCAATGCACCCATTGATGATTGTGATGGCTGGATCAGTGGATTGGCTCGGCGGGTGTAGGGAAGAATTTGGCCCATTGCACCCATTCCCAGTGGGGCATTACAGTGGTGCGGGTAGCGTGCGTCGCGTCGCGTCATGACATCATGTGGCCAGGCCCGTGGACCTGCTCCCACATTCAGGGGCTGCCCCACTGTTTGGTAGAGATGCCCGGTGCATGTGTTTTACAGATCCCCAGACCTCAGAGACTGTTGCAGGTTCGGTGAGGGGAGTGGCAGTGGCAGGGAGCAGTGAATTTTTAATTAATTATGGCGGGGTAAGTAACGCCTACCCCGGTCCCTTCGCACTCAGCGCCTGTAATTACACACCCTAGAAACTGTACAATTTGAAAGTATAGAAATGGAGGTGTGGCCACGTCCCTTTCTGATTTTGTACCGATTTCTGACCCTCAGATGTTGGAGGATATGTCATACAGTAGGTGCTAAATCTCAGGAGTGGATGTGGAATTCATCAACACATACAAGTTATCAACTCAGGAGCATTGTGTTTCAAACAACAACACCACACCTGATTTCATTGCCGTCATTGAGTATCAATGCAAACACATTCTAACATTATGGTGGAATCTATAACAAATTACAATCTTAGGTCTTTGGCACAGCATATTGTAAGATGACATTTTTCAGCAATTTTGGAAATAAAGAAACCCCAAGGGTTTCCCGGGCAACGCCGGGTGGGTCAGCTAGTATATATATATACTAGACTGAATAGTTAATTTAAAGTATGTCTCAAACTGTCAATTAATATAATATTTCAGACCCCAGTCTTTTACCATTATGTTTAATGTCATTCTTTAATTTATGAGAATATTTATTTATTTATTAACAGTTTTTTTATACAGCGTGCAGGTTCCATTGCCTTGTTTCTAATCTACCTGCATAGGTCACAGTTTGCATACAAGGAATCTCATGTAGCTGGTAGAATTAATACATATATTATAAGAATCACACAGCGGGACTCTTGTTTTTAAAATTTTCACACTTTATTTTTTTCACCTTCACTTTCTTGTTTTTAATATTACTCTGGTTTCACAAAACAATGATTAAAGCTGCGTGCCCACTTTCGGCGCCACAGGTGAGAAGAAGAAACGGAAAAAAGAATAGTGCGTCCCTTATGGGGGGGTCCTCTTCTCCGTATGTGTCAATAAGGGGTTAACCAGATGAACATTTGTATGAAGATGCCTCCTGGGATGTCATGTAGTTCTCAGGATGTTTAATCCTGTAGTGCAATAATCCTTTTAACCCCTTCACGACATTTGACGTATATATACGTCATGGCCGGGATGTACTTCCCGACACATGACGTATATATACGTCATGACTTTAAACTGTCACTGCGTCTCGAGACGCAGTGACAGAGGGACGATGTCTGCTGTCCCTGACAGCAGACATGTCCCTGCATGCCCAGGGGGGGCTGCGATGTCGCCCCCCCGTCGGCGATCGCTGTGATTGGCTGTTCAGTGTGAACAGCCATTCACAGCGTTTTCCTGTGTTACCAGCGAATCAGACACTTGGTAACACAGGTGTCAATCACCGCCGGGCGTCAGGGGGCATGAGGGGGTCATCGGTGACGATGACACCTCACCCCACCCTCACCCCACCTGCCCCCAAGGCTGTGATTGGTCCGTGGGACCCACGGACCAATCACAGCCAAGGCGCGACATTTAAACTACCGGTGACTGCGCTGCAGACGCCATTCCGGTCTGGAGTAGCGTGCAGAGCGGTCACCGTGCCTATCTGCCGTTATACTGACCTGATCCTTGCTCATACTTACCTGATCCTTGCAAATACCTTACCTGATCACTTGATCACTGCTTGTAGCGTGCTGGACGCTTCCTGGATCTGACTTCCTGAGACTTCCTGCTGCTGCTGCAGTGTGATAGAGAGATAGAGAGATAGAGAGAGAGAGATAGAGAGAGATAGAGAGATAGTGACAGAGAGAGCTATATTTTGTGTCTGCTACCCCCCCTTTTTGGGGGTGCAGGGGTTTTTTATATATAAATAACTGTCGCTGCTGCTGCAGTGTCATAGTGATAGATAGTGATAGATAGTGAGAGATAGTGATAGATAGTAATAGATAGTGAGAGATAGAGAGATTTGTGTCTGCTACCCCCCCTTTGGGGGTGCAGGTTTTTTTTTTATATATATAACTGTCAGTGCTGCTGCTGCAGTGTCATAGTGATAGATAGTGATAGATAGTGAGAGATAGAGAGATAGAGAGAGATAGTGACAGAGAGTGATAGAGAGTGTATATTTTGTGTCTGCTACCCCCCCTTTTTGGGGGTGCAGGTTTTTTTTTATACATATAACTGTCAGTGCTGCTGCTGCAGTGTGATAGATAGTGATAGATAGTGATAGATAGTGAGAGATAGTGAGAGATAGAGAGAGATAGAGAGAGATAGTGACAGAGAGTGATAGAGAGTGTATATTTTGTGTCTGCTACCCCCGCCTTTTGTGCTGATCACTATATCTGAGGTGATCAGCAACTTTTTGGGGGTGCAGAGGTTTTTTTTTTTTATATATACCTGTCAGTTGCTGCCAGTTGCACCAAAGGTTGTGCACCTGCTGCCCCTCACTGGTAATCAGTGTCGCATCACTGATCACCTTTTTTTTTTTTTTTGTGGGTGCTGTGTGGTCTTTTTTTAATTTTTTTTTTACACACACTATGATTTTGTGGGTGTCCTGTGGCCACTGTGCGCTGATCAGTGACGTACATCACTGATCAGCTTTTTTCGGCACAGGGTTGATCTATTTTTTTTTGATCAAATTCCTGTTGCCTTTGAGCGCTGTTCAGTGACAGACGTTACTGACCAACATCTGTGCTCAATTTTTGGCGCAGGACCTTTTTTTTTTTTTTTTTAACCCCTTCAATTTTTTTTTTTTTAACCCCTTCAATTTTTTTTTTTTTTAACCCCTTCATTTTTTTTTTTTTGTATAAAGTATTTTTTTTGTTCTGCACTACATACACACAACACACTACATACCCCCCGGGTTGAAATAAAGTTTGTACCCCCCCCTACACTATACACGTGTTGAAACATTTCACTACCAGTAACACAAAAATAAAAATGTCATCCCAAATGTCATCCCAGTCATCCAGAAGAATGTATTCAGTGGAGGAGGCATATACCATGCTTGCCTCTGATTCTGACACAGCCAGTGAGGCAAGCGGGGAATTTGAAGGATTCGTCTTAAGCTCCTCTTCCTCCTCTGGTGATGAGGGACCCCCTCAAAGACGCCCCCGTAGAGCAGCTGAGACCCCCCCCCCAATAATTGATCTCGTATGGACCCCACCACCAGACAATTTTGAGCCCCAGGTTCCTGAGTTTTTGGCCATGCCAGGAATCCAATTTGATTCCACAGGTCTCAGAGAAATTGACTTTTTCAAATTATTTTTCTCTGATGATTTTATAAATTTAATGGTGGACCAAACTAATTTATATGCCCAGCAGTTTATTGCTCAAAACCCCACGTCATCATTTGCTAGGTGGACCCCTGTAGATGCAGTAGAGATGATGACGTTTTGGGGTCTGGTGTTTCATATGGGCATAGTAAAAAAGCCACAAATTAGGCAATATTGGAGTACAGATGTTCTGTACAGCACCCCATTTTACCGTATGGCCATGACTCGGACTCGTTTTGAGGCAATCCATAAATTTATACATTACACCGATAATGCACAGTGCCCACCCAGAGATGATCCCACCTTTGACCGGCTATTCAAAGTCAGGCCGGTCATTGATCATTTCAGTGCCAAATTTGCAGAGCTATACATCCCTGAAAAATTTATTTGTATTGACGAGTCCCTTATACATTTTAAAGGAAGGGTTAAATTCCGCCAGTACCTTCCCAGTAAGAGGGCAAGGTATGGCATAAAAATGTATAAGCTGTGTGAAAGCACCACAGGGTACACCCACAAGTTTAGGGTATATGAAGGGAAGGATTCAAGAATTGAACCGCCAGAATGCCCCCCCTCCCTCGTAGGTGTTAGTGGCAAAATTGTCTGGGATTTAGTGCACCCCTTCCTGGATAAGGGTTATCACCTCTATGTGGATAACTTTTACACCAGCATCCCCCTGTTTAAGGCCCTTGGTTCAAGAGGTACAGCAGCTTGCGGTACTGTGCGCAAGAACCAAAGAGGCCTCCCCAAAACGCACATTGCCCAAGTAATGAGAAGGGGTGAAAGCAGGGGAATATGCACCGAAAATATGTTGTTGGTCAAATATAAGGACAAGAGGGATGTCCTTATACTGACAACAATTCATGGAGACAGTACCACCTCCATCCCTGTACGAGGTACCAGTACCCACACCTCAAAACCAAATTGTATCCTAGATTACAATAAGTACATGGGCGGAGTGGATCTTTCAGATCAGGTACTGAAGCCGTACAGTGCCCTGCGGAAAACAAATATCTGGTACAAGAAGCTGGCCGTGTATATCATCCAGATGGCACTGTATAACGCTTACGTGCTATTCCGTTCTACCGGCCAGAGGGGGACATTTATGCACTTTCAAGAGGAAGTCATAAAGGGCCTAATATTTGGGAACCAGCAGGCAGAGGGCCCCAGTACTTCTAGTACTGGCCCCCGTATTGTACCAGGGCAGCATTTTCCCAACGAAATCCCCTCCACTGCAAGAAAGGGCAGGACACAAAAAAGGTGCAAAGTTTGCTATAAAAAGGGAATAAGAAAGGAAACTATTTTCCACTGTGAAACTTGCCCCGACAAACCCGGCCTATGTATAAAGGAGTGTTTCAAAATATACCACACATCGATGGATTACTAGGTTCATCATTTCACCGTGCATCGGGGGTCTTGCTAATGCCACATAGCACCCACCATTCATTCCACCAGAATCTGAGCTGCAAAATCCAAAAATCACTCCTTCCCTTCTGAGTCCTGCCATGCACCCAACTGGTATTTTTTGGTCACATGTGAGGCATTGCCGTACTCGGGAGAAATTGGGGCACAGATTTTGGGGTGCTTTGTCTCCTTCATTCCTTGTGAAAATGAAAAATTTTGAGCCAGAACTGCATTTTTGTGTAAAAAAATGTAATTTTTCATTTTCACAGCCCAGTTGTACCAAAATTGGTGAAACCCCTGGGGGTTTGAAATGTACACTATACCCCTAGATGAATTCCCTGAGGGGTGTAGTTTGCAAAATGGGGTCACTTGTGGGGGGGTTCCACTGTATTGGTAATGCAACATAGCACCCACCATTCATTCCACCAAAATCTGTGCTGCCAAATCCAAAAATCACTCCTTCCCTTCTGAGTCCTGCCATGCGCCCAACTGGTATTTTTTGGTCACATGTGAGGCATTGCCGTACTCGGGAGAAATTGGGGCACAGATTTTGGGGTGCTTTGTCTCCTTCATTCCTTGTGAAAATGAAAAATTTTGAGCCAGAACTGCATTTTTGTGTAAAAAAATGTAATTTTTCATTTTCACTGCCCAGTTGTATCAAAATTGGTGAAACCCCTGGGGGTTTGAAATGTACACTATACCCCTAGATGAATTCCCTGAGGGGTGTACTTTGCAAAATGGGGTGACTTGTGGGGGGGTTCCACTCTATTGGTGCTTTGGGAGTCTTGCTAATGCAACATGGCACCCACCATTCATTCCACCAAAATCTGTGCTGCCAAATCCAAAAATCACTCCTTCCCTTCTGAGTCCTGCCATGCGCCCAACTGGTATTTTTTGGTCACATGTGAGGCATTGCCGTACTCGGGAGAAATTGGGGCACAGATTTTGGGGTGCTTTGTCTCCTTCATTCCTTGTGAAAATGAAAAATTTTGAGCCAGAACTGCATTTTTGTGTAAAAAAATGTAATTTTTCATTTTCACTGCCCAGTTGTATCAAAATTGGTGAAACCCCTGGGGGTTTGAAATGTACACTATACCCCTAGATGAATTCCCTGAGGGGTGTACTTTGCAAAATGGGGTGACTTGTGGGGGGGTTCCACTCTATTGGTGCTTTGGGAGTCTTGCTAATGCAACATGGCACCCACCATTCATTCCACCAAAATCTGTGCTGCCAAATCCAAAAATCACTCCTTCCCTTCTGAGTCCTGCCATGCGCCCAACTGGTATTTTTTGGTCACATGTGAGGCATTGCCGTACTCGGGAGAAATTGGGGCACAGATTTTGGGGTGCTTTGTCTCCTTCATTCCTTGTGAAAATGAAAAATTTTGAGCCAGAACTGCATTTTTGTGTAAAAAAATGTAATTTTTCATTTTCACTGCCCAGTTGTATCAAAATTGGTGAAACCCCTGGGGGTTTGAAATGTACACTATACCCCTAGATGAATTCCCTGAGGGGTGTACTTTGCAAAATGGGGTGACTTGTGGGGGGGTTCCACTGTATTGGTGCTTTGGGAGTCTTGCTAATGCAACATGGCACCCACCATTCATTCCACCAAAATCTGTGCTGCCAAATCCAAAAATCACTCCTTCCCTTCTGAGTCCTGCCATGCGCCCCACTGGTATTTTTTGGTCACATGTGAGGCATTGCCGTACTCGGGAGAAATTGGGGCACAGATTTTGGGGTGCTTTGTCTCCTTCATTCCTTGTGAAAATGAAAAATTTTGAGCCAGAACTGCATGTTTGTGTAAAAAAATGTAATTTTCCATTTTCACATCCCAGTTGTACCAAAATTGGTGAAACCCCTGGGGGTTTGAAATGTACACTATACCCCTAGATGAATTCCCTGAGGGGTGTACTTTGCAAAATGGGGTGACTTGTGGGGGGGTTCCACTGTATTGGTGCTTTGGGAGTCTTGCTAATGCAACATGGCACCCACCATTCATTCCACCAAAATCTGTGCTGCCAAATCCAAAAATCACTCCTTCCCTTCTGAGTCCTGCCATGCGCCCCACTGGTATTTTTTGGTCACATGTGAGGCATTGCCGTACTCGGGAGAAATTGGGGCACAGATTTTGGGGTGCTTTGTCTCCTTCATTCCTTGTGAAAATGAAAAATTTTGAGCCAGAACTGCATGTTTGTGTAAAAAAATTTAATTTTCCATTTTCACATCCCAGTTGTACCAAAATTGGTGAAACCCCTGGGGGTTTGAAATGTACACTATACCCCTAGATGAATTCCCTGAGGGGTGTACTTTGCAAAATGGGGTGACTTGTGGGGGGGTTCCACTGTATTGGTGCAACATAGCACCCACCATTCATTCCACCAAAATCTGTGCTGCAAAATCCAAAAATCACTCCTTCCCTTCTGAGTCCTGCCATGCACCCAACTGGTATTTTTTGGTCACATGTGAGGCATTGCCGTACTCGGGAGAAATTGGGGCACAGATTTTGGGGTGCTTTGTCTCCTTCATTCCTTGTGAAAATGAAAAATTTTGAGCCATAACTGCATGTTTGTGTAAAAAAATGTAATTTTCCATTTTCACATCCCAGTTGTATCAAAATTGGTGAAACCCCTGGGGGTTTGAAATATACACTATACCCCTAGATGAATTCCCTGAGGGGTGTACTTTGCAAAATGTGGTGACTTGTGGGGGGGTTCCACTGTATTGGTGCTTTGGGAGTCTTGCTAATGCAACATGGCACCCACCATTCATTCCACCAAAATCTGTGCTGCCAAATCCAAAAATCACTCCTTCCCTTCTGAGTCCTGCTATGCGCCCCACTGGTATTTTTTGGTCACATGTGAGGCATTGCCGTACTCGGGAGAAATTGGGGCACAGATTTTGGGGTGCTTTGTCTCCTTCATTCCTTGTGAAAATGAAAAATTTTGAGCCAGAACTGCATGTTTGTGTAAAAAAATGTAATTTTCCATTTTCACATCCCAGTTGTACCAAAATTGGTGAAACCCCTGGGGGTTTGAAATGTACACTATACCCCTAGATGAATTCCCTGAGGGGTGTAGATTGCAAAATGGGGTGACTTGTGGGGAAGGTTCCTAACTTTTAGCACTTATGGTGCCTAGAAACCTACATGGTGCCTAAAAAAAAATCTCATAAAAAGGAGGCTCCAAAATCAAGTAGGTGCTCCTTCTATTATGAAGCCTGTGGTTTGGTCAACGTGCACACTAGGGCCACATATAGGATATTTTTGAAAACACAAGAATTGGGGGAATCAATTTTTAGTCACATTTCTCTAGTAAAATCTATTGTATTTGTTAGAAAAATGTATTAAAATTGAAACTCTGCAAAAAAAAAGAAATTTTGAAATTTCACCTACACTTTGTTTTAATTCCTGTGAAACACCTAAAGGGTTAACAAACTTCCAAAATGCTGTTTTGAATACTGTGAGGGGTGCAGTTTTTGAAATGGCATCATTTATGGGGGTGTCTCACATACAAGTCCCTCAAAGTCACATCAGAACTGAACTGGTCCCTAAAAAAATCAGTGTTTGAAATTTTCTTGAAAATTTGAGAATTTGCTAGTCATATTTGAAGCCTCCTAGTGTCCAAAAAAATGAAAAGGGGGTTGAAATAATGATGGCAACATAAAGTAGACATATGGTCTATGTTAGTTATTAACTATTTTGAGTGGTATGATTATTTGTCTCACAAGCAGAAAATTTAACATTTTGCATATTGCTAAATTTTCCATTTTTTCACGATATTTTGGTATTTTTCACAAAAAACCACAGACTGTATCGACCAAAATTTACCACTAACTTGAAGTACAATGTGTCACGAGAAAACAATCTCAAAATCACTGGGATAAGTAAAAGCAAAAAAAAGTTATCCCCACTTAAGTGAGACATGTCAGATTTGAAAAAAAGGGCTCTGTCATGAAGGCACAAACTGGCTCTGTCATGAAGGGGTTAATAATAAAAAAGACATACAAGCATATGCATAAAAAGTAGGTGGTGGCAGGGAGATTGTGAAGAGAAGATAGTCTGCAATTCCCATATATATATATATATATATATATATATATATAACAGACTTGGGGTCAGCACTCCTTGTAACTGAAATAACTTTGCCGGTGCCTTCACAGTAAATTGAAGATTAGTATCCAACGTGGGTGCGGCACTTGTAGCAATAATAAACACTATGCAAACACCTTAGTGATCAACGTTTCAATTTTTATCAAATTGTCATCAGGATCCTGATGACAAATTGCTAAAAATTGAAACGTTGATCACTAAGGCGTTTGCATAGTGTTTATTATTGCTACGAGTGCCGCACCCACGTTGGATACTATATATATATATATATATATATATATATATATATACTAGCTGACACGCCAGGCATTGCCCGGGAAAACCTTGCGTTTTTTTTATTTCCAAAATTGCTGAAAAAAGGCCTTCTTACAGTACACCGTGCCAAAGACCTAAGATTGTAATTTGTTAAAGATTCCCCCATAATGTTAGAATGTGTTTGCATTGATACTCAATGATGGTATTGAAATCAGGTGTGGTGTTGTTGTTTGAAACACAACGCTCCTGAGTTGATAACTTGTATGTGTTGATGAACTCTACATCCACTCCTGAGATTTAGCACCTATGACATACCCTCCAACATCTGAGGGTCAGAAATCGGTACAAAATCAGAAAGGGACGTGGCCACGGGAAAGGGGGCATGACCACACCTCCATATCTATACTTTCAACGTATAGTTTCTAGGGTGTGTAATTACAGGCGCTGAGTGCGTGGAGACTGGGTGGGCGTTACTTACTGCGCCATAATTAATTAAAAATGTAGCGTTCCCTGCCACTGCCGCTCCCCTCACCGATCCTGGCTGCAGCAGTCTCTGAAGTCTGGAGATCTGGAAAGCACATGTACCGACTGTCTCTACCAAACAATGGGGCAGCCCCTGAGTGTGGGAGCAGGTCCGCGGGCCTGGCCACATGACGTCATGACGCGAGGCACTCTACCTGGACTGCAATGCACCACTGGGAACGGGTGCAATCGGCCAAATTCTTCCCTACATCTGCTGGGCCAATCCACCTTTCCAGCCATCGCAATCATAAATGGGTGTATTGATAAGGTTTGGAGTGCACAAAGTTGAAGAATAACACTGAGATAATGATTTGCCATGTTAAAGTGTACAATTTACTCAATAAATCGTGAAAATTTCTCATCAACTGGGGACCCCCGGTAGGTGTACCAAACACCAACTATGCCACCAATATCCATACCCCCCTACACCTATAGATTTATTTGGCAACCCACCCCCATCCAAACAATTATCAGTTTGAATCAGAATTAGATTTTTAATCCTACTTTCCATTCTTGATTGTATTTCTATGTACACATATTTTTTTCAGGATTTATTGAGTAAATTTTCTACACTTTAACATGACAAATCTTCATCTCAGTCTTATTCTTCAACTTCTTACACTCATAACATTCAAACAAATACATGTAGCGCTCATGCCCATCGACCAAATATTATCTGTGAACCAAATGAGTCCGGGAAACCCTTAAGGCAGAGCAGTGCCTGATATCCAACTAACAGGGTGAGTGCAGTATACCCACATTGTATTGATCAATGGGTGCATTGGCCAGGACAAAGATTTCTCAGTGCAACTGGCCGGAGAGACGGATATTGGAAAAAAAGAAAAAACAGTACATTAGGTACAGTTTTTATTTGCCGGTACAGACTGTTAAATAAATGGCAAATTCTTTTTTATGTGTTCTGTGTGTGTTTGTATGTGTTTTGTGTGTGTGTTGTAGTGTATGTGGTTGTGTGTGTTGTGTTGTATGTATCTGTCCAATGCGTAAGTGTGTGAGGTGTGCTATGTAAATACAGTATGTGTATGTGTGTGTTGTGACTTTGTGTATCTGTGCAATGTTTAAGTGTGTGTTTTGTTTGTGTTGTACTGTTTTTTTGGGTGTGTGTGGTGAATGTGGGTGTGTGTGGTGCTGTTAGAGGTATGTTATGTGTGTGTGCTGTGTGTGTCTGCGCAATGTGTAAGTGCGTAAGGTGTGCTACGTATAAATGTGTGTGTGTAGTGTGCTGTGTGTTTCTGTGCAATGTTTAAGCAGGGCCGGATTTGCCACTAGGCCCGTGAGGCACGGGCCTAGGGGCGGCACAAACTAAGGGCGGCAGGCAGCCAGGACCCTCACCCGGTACATGTCACTAGCTCCGGGTCTCTATGGGTAGCAGCATCGGATGACCGAGCGGCAGCACTGACATCACCCCTTGCACAGCTGCCTGTAGAGACCCGGAGCTAGTGACCTGTGCCGGGCGAGGCTCCTGCTCACACAGGTGTCCAGCGGTACCTGCTACAGGAGCCTCTGGCGGGTGGGTGACGGGGACGCGCTGCAGGCGGAAATGGAGGAGTTCCGGTGGCTTGGAGAGGCAGCTGGAACTGAAGACGTTCTGGCAGGGCTGCTCTCCTCCTCCGTCGCTGACCTGAAGGGCGAGGACCGGCGGCTGCGGCAGCAGGTGAAGAGGCTGACCGGCCAAGTGGAGGCGCTGAGCCGGGCAGCGGGACTGAGTGCTGCGGATGGGCTGAGCAGGTACTGGAGGGGGGGGGGCGAACTAAAGTGTGGTGCCTAGGGGCGGCCTGACCCCCAAATCCGGCCCTTTGTTTAAGTGTGTGTGTTCTGTGTGTTGTACTGTTTTTGGGTGTGTGGTGTAATGAATGTGGGTATGTGTTGTACTGTGATTGGTGTGTTATGTGTGTGTGTTGTGTTGTGTGTATCTGCCGAATGTGTACGTTTTTGAGGTGCGCTACGTATATATGTGTGTGAAGTGTGCTGTGCGTATCCTGGCAATGTTTAAGTGTGTGTTCTTTGTGTTACTGTATCTGCACAATGTTTAAGTGTATATGTGTTCTGTGTGTTTGTTGTACTGTTTTTTGGTGTGTGTTGTAGTGTATATGGGTTTGTGTTGTACTGCATGTGGTGTGTTATGTGTGTGTGTTTTGTTTTTTTGTTGTGTGTATCTGTCCAATGTGTAAGTGTGTGAGGTGCGCTACGTATATATGTGTGTGTTGTGTGCTATGTGTGCGTATGTGGTGTACAGTGGCGTAACTACTGTAAGGCAGCCCCAGCAGCCGCTTGGGGGAGCAAGTGGCAGCGGGGTCTGTGTGGGCGCCGGCACCCACTCGATGCACTGACATGCTGCTGCCTGCTGCTGCTGGCCGAGCACTGGAGGCAAGTCAGCCGCAGCGCGGGTGTGGCCATGGTAGAGACGACGGTACTCTTTACCTAGAACGGCGCCCATCGGGGTGGTCGCAGGATCGCGGGCAGTACATAAACGGCCGCGACGCGATGCCCGCGATCACCGCGATTTTCCCATAGGGAACAATGTTAAAAAGTCAGATTGACCGCGATTTTGCATTCAATGCCTCAATGCCCGCGATTTTACCATAGGAATCAATGTTAAATGGGCTACAGAGCCCAAATAGGCTCAATTAACCCTTAAATGTCACCCCAATTTTTTGACGCCACCCCACGATCCACGCCAACCCGAAGCGTGGCGAGCGCAGCGAGCCCGCGAGGGGCGGCGGTACGCGTCCTCCGACCTTTTCATGCCCTACTATCCACGTCGGCGTGGAGTTGAGAATAGAATAGTGTGGCGAGCGCAGCGAGCCACCGAGCCCGAAGCGTGGCGAGCGCAGCGAGCCCCGCGAGGGGACGCGGATACCTTCACAGTTATACGCGTCCCCTCGCGGACTTCACAGGTGTCCGTGGCGACGCCGACACCTGTGAAGCCCGCGAAGGGACGCGTTTACCTGTGAAGGTATCCGCGTCCCCTCGCCACGCTTCGGGCTCGGTGGCTCGCTGCGCTCGCCACACTATTCTATTCTCAACTCCACGCCGACGTGGATAGTAGGGCATGAAAAGGTCGGAGGACGCGTACCGCCGCCCCTCGCGGGCTCGCTGCGCTCGCCACGCTTCGGGTTGGCGTGGATCGTGGGGTGGCGTAAAAAAATTGGGGTGACATTTAAGGGTTAATTGGGTCTATTTGGGCTCTGTAGCCCATTTAACATTGATTCCCATGGGAAAATCGCGGGCATTGAGGCATTTAACATTAAAATCGCGATCAATTAGGCTTTTTAACATTGTTCCCTATGGGAAAATCGCGGTGATCGCGGGTACACGATTTTGATGTACCCGCGATTTACCCGCGATGACCGCGATTTTTTACCCCCGACGCCCGCGATTCTGATCGCGGGCGCCGTTCTAGGTAAAGAGTACCGAGACGACAAATCCCCTCACTGATTCAATTGACTGTACACAGAGCCGGCTATTTGCTACTGTGTACAGGATGGAAGCGGATGGGAGTGCTAGGGCAGCCTGGGATGTGTTGGAGCCAAGGGAAGCAGCAGTGTCTGCTGGTCTCTCTCCTGCTTCAGCTTCTCCGTTATGCCTGGCGGGGGGGGGCACAAACATTTTTGCAGGGGGTGCAAAATTTATAGTTACGCCACTGGTGGTGTACTGTGTGTGTGTGTGCGTGTACAATGTGTACGTGTGTGTGTTATGTGTGGTCTCCTCAATTATTCCTAATTGTTTAAAGCCTACACCATAATGTTAGAATGTGTCATTCATACTCAATGACAGCAATAAAAGCAGGTGTGGAGTTGTTTCTTCGACAACGGTTTCCCAGATCGTCGATCTTTTTCCCCAGATCATCAATGAAGGCAAATTAAAACTTGGTGTTTTTTAAATTTCTAAGTGAAATTTCCCAAAAATGGCTTCGAGGTGCACACCAACGGGTCCAGAGGTATCTTGTTGCTGAATTTGGTGGCTCTGAGTGCCACGGTGTGTCCACAATGCAACAGACACGCAGACACGCACACACACACACTCTTCAACTTATTATATACTAGCTGACCCACCCGGCGTTGCCCGGGAAACCCTTGGGGTTTCTTTATTTCCAAAATTGCTAAAAAATGTCATCTTACAATATGCTGTGCCAAAGACCTAAGATTGTAATTTGTTATAGATTCCACCATAATGTTAGAATGTGTTTGCATTGATACTCAATGACGGCAATGAAATCAGGTGTGGTGTTGTTGTTTGAAACACAATGCTCCTGAGTTGATAACTTGTATGTGTTGATGAATTCCACATCCACTCCTGAGATTTAGCACCTACTGTATGACATATCCTCCAACATCTGAGGGTCAGAAATCGGTACAAAATCAGAAAGGGACGTGGCCACACCTCCATTTCTATACTTTCAAATTGTACAGTTTCTAGGGTGTGTAATTACAGGCGCTGAGTGCGAAGGGACCGGGGTAGGCGTTACTTACCCCGCCATAATTAATTAAAAATTCACTGCTCCCTGCCACTGCCACTCCCCTCACCGAACCTGCAACAGTCTCTGAGGTCTGGGGATCTGTAAAACACATGCACCGGGCATCTCTACCAAACAGTGGGGCAGCCCCTGAATGTGGGAGCAGGTCCACGGGCCTGGCCACATGATGTCATGACGCGACGCGACGCACGCTACCCGCACCACTGTAATGCCCCACTGGGAATGGGTGCAATGGGCCAAATTCTTCCCTACACCCGCCGAGCCAATCCACTGATCCAGCCATCACAATCATCAATGGGTGCATTGATAAGGTTTGAGTGTTGCCATGTTACAAAGTGTACAATTTACTCAATAAATCGTGAATAAAATGTAAGTGTACATAGAAGTACAATCAAGAAATGAAAGTAGGATTAAAAAATAAGTTCTGATTCAAACTGATAATTGTTTGGATGGGGTGGGTTGTGAAACAAATCTATAGGTGGGGGTATGGATATTGTGGGCATAATTGGTGTTTGTTACACCTACATGGGGCCCTCAATTGATGGGATTTTCACTACAGTGTCAGCGTCACATTGTCACCATAGGGGGATTCCCAATTGGCGTCCAGGTGGTCTTTTAGGGACCCTTTACAATTCTGTAGGTCTCTTCTCCTTGAGCTTACGGTCTCTCTTAATGATAGTCAATTACTGAGGGAGACCATAGGCTCCAGGAGAACAGACCAACAGAATTGTAAAGGGGTCCCTAAAAGACCACCTGAACCCCAATTGGAAATCCCCCTACGGTGACACTGTAGTGAAAATTTCTCATCATCTGGGTACCCCCTGTAGTTGTACCAAACACCAATTATGCCCACAATATCCATACCCCCTCCACCTATAGATTTGTTTCGCAACCCACCGCCATCCAAACAATGATCAGTTTAAATCATAATTTATTTTTTAATCCTACTTACATTTCTTGATTGTACTTCTATGTACACATATTTTTTTCACGATTTATTGAGTAAATTGTACACTATAACATGACAAATCTTCATCTCAGTCTTATTCTTCAACGTCTTACACATTTATAACATTCAAACAAATGCATGCAGCGCTCATGCCCATCGACCAAACATTATCTATGAACCAAAAGAGTCTGGGAAACCCTTAAGGCAGAGCAGTGCCTGATATCCAACTGACTAACAGGGTGAGTGCAGTGTACCCACTTTGTATTGATCTATGGGTGCATTGGCCAGGACAAAGATTTCTCAGTGCAACTGGAGCACTGGAGAGACGGATATGGGGAACAAAGTAGAAATGGTACATTAGGTACAGTTTTTATTTGCCGGTACAGACTGTTAAATAAATGGCAAATTATTTTTTATGTGTTCTGTGTGTTTGTGTGTGTTGTACTGTTTTTGTGTGTGTGTTGTAATGTATGTGGTTTTGTGTGTTATATTGTATGTATCTGTCCAATGCATAAGTGTGTGAGGTGTGCTATGTATATACAGTATGTGTGTGTTGTGTCTTTGTGTATCTGTGCAAAGTTTAAATGTGTGTTTTGTGTGTGTTGTACTGTTTTTTGGGTGTGTGTGGTGAATGTGGGTGTGTGTTGTGCTGTTAGAGGTATGTTATGTGTGTGTATCTGTGCAATGTTTAAGTGTGTGTTCTGTGTATTGTACTGTTTTTGGGTGTGTGTTGTAGTGAATGTTGGTGTGTGTTGTACTGTGAGTTGTCTGTTATGGGTGTGTGTTGTGTTGTGTGTATATCTGCCAAAGGTGTAAGTTTGTGAGGTGCGCTATGTATATATGTGTGTGTAGTGTGCTGTGCATATCCTGGCAATGTTTAAGTGTGTGTGTTCTCAGTGGCGTAGCTTGGTTTGGGGTGCCCCCCCCGCCGTTAATGGGGGGGCGCCTCCCCCCTCCCCGCCGGCCTCCCCACCCCCGCCGTTAATGGACTGGGGCCTCCCCCCCTCCCCACCCCGGCCGCCGATTCCACCCCCCCCCCCCCCATTGCCGCAGGCTTACCTGTCTGCGCGTCCCGGCTCCCCTCCTGGCTTCAATTAATAATTCTATGCAGACGGACCACGATAAAATGGCCGCCCCCATACCGCAAACAGTTTCAGAGAACTGTTTGCTTTATGGGGAGGCCATTTTATTGTGGTCCGTCTCCATAGAATTGATTGAAGCCAGGAGTTGTGTGTTTGTTGTACTGTTTTTGGGTGTGTGTTGTAGTGTGTATGGATTTGTATTGTACTGCATGCGGTGTGTTTCCAGCGATTTTAGCCCCTATCAGCCCCCGTGTGTACACAGCTTAAGTGTGTGAGGTATAAATGTGTGTGTTGTGTGCTATGTGTGCGTATGTGGTGTACTGTGTGTTTGTGTGTGTGTGTGTGTGTGCGTGTACAATGTGTACGTGTGTGTGTGTTATGTGTGGTCTATGTATATCCTCAATTATTTCCTAATTGTTTAAAGCCTTCACCATAATGTTAGAATGTGTCTGTCATACTCAATGACAGCAATGAAATCAGGTGTGGAGTTGTTCCTTCGTCCACGGTTTCCCAGATCGTCTATCTTTTCCCCAGATCATCAATGAAGGAAAATTAAAACTTGGTGTTTTTTAAAATTCTAAGTGAAATTTTCCAAAAACGGCTTCGAGGTGCACACCACCGGGTCCAGAGGTATCTTGTTGCCAAATTTGGTGTCTCTGAGTGCCACGGTGTGTCCGCAATGCGACGGACACGCACACACACACACACGCACACAGACTCTTCAACTTATTATATAGACTAGCTGACCCACCCGGCGTTGCCCGGGAAACCCTTGGGGTTTCTTTATTTCCAAAATTGCTGAAAAATGTCATCTTACAATATGCTGTGCCAAAGACCTAAGATTGTAATTTGTTATAGATTCCACCATAATGTTAGAATGTGTTTGCATTGATACTCAATGACGGCAATGAAATCAGGTGTGGTGTTGTTGTTTGAAACACAATGCTCCTGAGTTGATAACTTGTATGTGTTGATGAATTCCACATCCACTCCTGAGATTTAGCACCTACTGTATGACATATCCTCCAACATCTGAGGGTCAGAAATCGGTACAAAATCAGAAAGGGACGTGGCCACACCTCCATTTCTATACTTTCAAATTGTACAGTTTCTAGGGTGTGTAATTACAGGCGCTGAGTGCGAAGGGACCGGGGTAGGCGTTACTTACCCCGCCATAATTAATTAAAAATTCACTGCTCCCTGCCACTGCCACTCCCCTCACCGAACCTGCAACAGTCTCTGAGGTCTGGGGATCTGTAAAACACATGCACCGGGCATCTCTACCAAACAGTGGGGCAGCCCCTGAATGTGGGAGCAGGTCCACGGGCCTGGCCACATGATGTCATGACGCGACGCGACGCACGCTACCCGCACCACTGTAATGCCCCACTGGGAATGGGTGCAATGGGCCAAATTCTTCCCTACACCCGCCGAGCCAATCCACTGATCCAGCCATCACAATCATCAATGGGTGCATTGATAAGGTTTGAGTGTTGCCATGTTACAAAGTGTACAATTTACTCAATAAATCGTGAATAAAATGTAAGTGTACATAGAAGTACAATCAAGAAATGAAAGTAGGATTAAAAAATAAGTTCTGATTCAAACTGATAATTGTTTGGATGGGGTGGGTTGTGAAACAAATCTATAGGTGGGGGTATGGATATTGTGGGCATAATTGGTGTTTGTTACACCTACATGGGGCCCTCAATTGATGGGATTTTCACTACAGTGTCAGCGTCACATTGTCACCATAGGGGGATTCCCAATTGGCGTCCAGGTGGTCTTTTAGGGACCCTTTACAATTCTGTAGGTCTCTTCTCCTTGAGCTTACGGTCTCTCTTAATGATAGTCAATTACTGAGGGAGACCATAGGCTCCAGGAGAACAGACCAACAGAATTGTAAAGGGGTCCCTAAAAGACCACCTGAACCCCAATTGGAAATCCCCCTACGGTGACACTGTAGTGAAAATTTCTCATCATCTGGGTACCCCCTGTAGTTGTACCAAACACCAATTATGCCCACAATATCCATACCCCCTCCACCTATAGATTTGTTTCGCAACCCACCGCCATCCAAACAATGATCAGTTTAAATCATAATTTATTTTTTAATCCTACTTACATTTCTTGATTGTACTTCTATGTACACATATTTTTTTCACGATTTATTGAGTAAATTGTACACTATAACATGACAAATCTTCATCTCAGTCTTATTCTTCAACGTCTTACACATTTATAACATTCAAACAAATGCATGCAGCGCTCATGCCCATCGACCAAACATTATCTATGAACCAAAAGAGTCTGGGAAACCCTTAAGGCAGAGCAGTGCCTGATATCCAACTGACTAAAAGGGTGAGTGCAGTGTACCCACTTTGTATTGATCTATGGGTGCATTGGCCAGGACAAAGATTTCTCAGTGCAACTGGAGCACTGGAGAGACGGATATGGGGAACAAAGTAGAAATGGTACATTAGGTACAGTTTTTATTTGCCGGTACAGACTGTTAAATAAATGGCAAATTATTTTTTATGTGTTCTGTGTGTTTGTGTGTGTTGTACTGTTTTTGTGTGTGTGTTGTAATGTATGTGGTTTTGTGTGTTATATTGTATGTATCTGTCCAATGCATAAGTGTGTGAGGTGTGCTATGTATATACAGTATGTGTGTGTTGTGTCTTTGTGTATCTGTGCAAAGTTTAAATGTGTGTTTTGTGTGTGTTGTACTGTTTTTTGGGTGTGTGTGGTGAATGTGGGTGTGTGTTGTGCTGTTAGAGGTATGTTATGTGTGTGTATCTGTGCAATGTTTAAGTGTGTGTTCTGTGTATTGTACTGTTTTTGGGTGTGTGTTGTAGTGAATGTTGGTGTGTGTTGTACTGTGAGTTGTCTGTTATGTGTGTGTGTTGTGTTGTGTGTATATCTGCCGAAGGTGTAAGTTTGTGAGGTGCGCTATGTATATATGTGTGTGTAGTGTGCTGTGCATATCCTGGCAATGTTTGAGTGTGTGTGTTCTCAGTGGCGTAGCTTGGTTTGGGGTGCCCCCCCCGCCGTTAATGGGGGGGCGCCTCCCCCCTCCCCGCCGGCCTCCCCACCCCCGCCGTTAATGGACTGGGGCCTCCCCCCCTCCCCACCCCGGCCGCCGATTCCACCCCCCCCCCCCCCATTGCCGCAGGCTTACCTGTCTGCGCGTCCCGGCTCCCCTCCTGGCTTCAATTAATAATTCTATGCAGACGGACCACGATAAAATGGCCGCCCCCATACCGCAAACAGTTTCAGAGAACTGTCTGCTTTATGGGGAGGCCATTTTATTGTGGTCCGTCTCCATAGAATTGATTGAAGCCAGGAGTTGTGTGTTTGTTGTACTGTTTTTGGGTGTGTGTTGTAGTGTGTATGGATTTGTATTGTACTGCATGCGGTGTGTTTCCAGCGATTTTAGCCCCTATCAGCCCCCGTGTGTACACAGCTTAAGTGTGTGAGGTATAAATGTGTGTGTTGTGTGCTATGTGTGCGTATGTGGTGTACTGTGTGTTTGTGTGTGTGTGTGTGTGTGCGTGTACAATGTGTACGTGTGTGTGTGTTATGTGTGGTCTATGTATATCCTCAATTATTTCCTAATTGTTTAAAGCCTTCACCATAATGTTAGAATGTGTCTGTCATACTCAATGACAGCAATGAAATCAGGTGTGGAGTTGTTCCTTCGTCCACGGTTTCCCAGATCGTCTATCTTTTCCCCAGATCATCAATGAAGGAAAATTAAAACTTGGTGTTTTTTAAAATTCTAAGTGAAATTTTCCAAAAACGGCTTCGAGGTGCACACCACCGGGTCCAGAGGTATCTTGTTGCCAAATTTGGTGTCTCTGAGTGCCACGGTGTGTCCGCAATGCGACGGACACGCACACACACACACACGCACACAGACTCTTCAACTTATTATATAGACTAGCTGACCCACCCGGCGTTGCCCGGGAAACCCTTGGGGTTTCTTTATTTCCAAAATTGCTGAAAAATGTCATCTTACAATATGCTGTGCCAAAGACCTAAGATTGTAATTTGTTATAGATTCCACCATAATGTTAGAATGTGTTTGCATTGATACTCAATGACGGCAATGAAATCAGGTGTGGTGTTGTTGTTTGAAACACAATGCTCCTGAGTTGATAACTTGTATGTGTTGATGAATTCCACATCCACTCCTGAGATTTAGCACCTACTGTATGACATATCCTCCAACATCTGAGGGTCAGAAATCGGTACAAAATCAGAAAGGGACGTGGCCACACCTCCATTTCTATACTTTCAAATTGTACAGTTTCTAGGGTGTGTAATTACAGGCGCTGAGTGCGAAGGGACCGGGGTAGGCGTTACTTACCCCGCCATAATTAATTAAAAATTCACTGCTCCCTGCCACTGCCACTCCCCTCACCGAACCTGCAACAGTCTCTGAGGTCTGGGGATCTGTAAAACACATGCACCGGGCATCTCTACCAAACAGTGGGGCAGCCCCTGAATGTGGGAGCAGGTCCACGGGCCTGGCCACATGATGTCATGACGCGACGCGACGCACGCTACCCGCACCACTGTAATGCCCCACTGGGAATGGGTGCAATGGGCCAAATTCTTCCCTACACCCGCCGAGCCAATCCACTGATCCAGCCATCACAATCATCAATGGGTGCATTGATAAGGTTTGAGTGTTGCCATGTTACAAAGTGTACAATTTACTCAATAAATCGTGAATAAAATGTAAGTGTACATAGAAGTACAATCAAGAAATGAAAGTAGGATTAAAAAATAAGTTCTGATTCAAACTGATAATTGTTTGGATGGGGTGGGTTGTGAAACAAATCTATAGGTGGGGGTATGGATATTGTGGGCATAATTGGTGTTTGTTACACCTACATGGGGCCCTCAATTGATGGGATTTTCACTACAGTGTCAGCGTCACATTGTCACCATAGGGGGATTCCCAATTGGCGTCCAGGTGGTCTTTTAGGGACCCTTTACAATTCTGTAGGTCTCTTCTCCTTGAGCTTACGGTCTCTCTTAATGATAGTCAATTACTGAGGGAGACCATAGGCTCCAGGAGAACAGACCAACAGAATTGTAAAGGGGTCCCTAAAAGACCACCTGAACCCCAATTGGAAATCCCCCTACGGTGACACTGTAGTGAAAATTTCTCATCATCTGGGTACCCCCTGTAGTTGTACCAAACACCAATTATGCCCACAATATCCATACCCCCTCCACCTATAGATTTGTTTCGCAACCCACCGCCATCCAAACAATGATCAGTTTAAATCATAATTTATTTTTTAATCCTACTTACATTTCTTGATTGTACTTCTATGTACACATATTTTTTTCACGATTTATTGAGTAAATTGTACACTATAACATGACAAATCTTCATCTCAGTCTTATTCTTCAACGTCTTACACATTTATAACATTCAAACAAATGCATGCAGCGCTCATGCCCATCGACCAAACATTATCTATGAACCAAAAGAGTCTGGGAAACCCTTAAGGCAGAGCAGTGCCTGATATCCAACTGACTAACAGGGTGAGTGCAGTGTACCCACTTTGTATTGATCTATGGGTGCATTGGCCAGGACAAAGATTTCTCAGTGCAACTGGAGCACTGGAGAGACGGATATGGGGAACAAAGTAGAAATGGTACATTAGGTACAGTTTTTATTTGCCGGTACAGACTGTTAAATAAATGGCAAATTATTTTTTATGTGTTCTGTGTGTTTGTGTGTGTTGTACTGTTTTTGTGTGTGTGTTGTAATGTATGTGGTTTTGTGTGTTATATTGTATGTATCTGTCCAATGCATAAGTGTGTGAGGTGTGCTATGTATATACAGTATGTGTGTGTTGTGTCTTTGTGTATCTGTGCAAAGTTTAAATGTGTGTTTTGTGTGTGTTGTACTGTTTTTTGGGTGTGTGTGGTGAATGTGGGTGTGTGTTGTGCTGTTAGAGGTATGTTATGTGTGTGTATCTGTGCAATGTTTAAGTGTGTGTTCTGTGTATTGTACTGTTTTTGGGTGTGTGTTGTAGTGAATGTTGGTGTGTGTTGTACTGTGAGTTGTCTGTTATGTGTGTGTGTTGTGTTGTGTGTATATCTGCCGAAGGTGTAAGTTTGTGAGGTGCGCTATGTATATATGTGTGTGTAGTGTGCTGTGCATATCCTGGCAATGTTTAAGTGTGTGTGTTCTCAGTGGCGTAGCTTGGTTTGGGGTGCCCCCCCCGCCGTTAATGGGGGGGCGCCTCCCCCCTCCCCGCCGGCCTCCCCACCCCCGCCGTTAATGGACTTGGGCCTCCCCCCCTCCCCACCCCGGCCGCCGATTCCACCCCCCCCCCCCCCATTGCCGCAGGCTTACCTGTCTGCGCGTCCCGGCTCCCCTCCTGGCTTCAATTAATAATTCTATGCAGACGGACCACGATAAAATGGCCGCCCCCATACCGCAAACAGTTTCAGAGAACTGTCTGCTTTATGGGGAGGCCATTTTATTGTGGTCCGTCTCCATAGAATTGATTGAAGCCAGGAGTTGTGTGTTTGTTGTACTGTTTTTGGGTGTGTGTTGTAGTGTGTATGGATTTGTATTGTACTGCATGCGGTGTGTTTCCAGCGATTTTAGCCCCTATCAGCCCCCGTGTGTACACAGCTTAAGTGTGTGAGGTATAAATGTGTGTGTTGTGTGCTATGTGTGCGTATGTGGTGTACTGTGTGTTTGTGTGTGTGTGTGTGTGTGCGTGTACAATGTGTACGTGTGTGTGTGTTATGTGTGGTCTATGTATATCCTCAATTATTTCCTAATTGTTTAAAGCCTTCACCATAATGTTAGAATGTGTCTGTCATACTCAATGACAGCAATGAAATCAGGTGTGGAGTTGTTCCTTCGTCCACGGTTTCCCAGATCGTCTATCTTTTCCCCAGATCATCAATGAAGGAAAATTAAAACTTGGTGTTTTTTAAAATTCTAAGTGAAATTTTCCAAAAACGGCTTCGAGGTGCACACCACCGGGTCCAGAGGTATCTTGTTGCCAAATTTGGTGTCTCTGAGTGCCACGGTGTGTCCGCAATGCGACGGACACGCACACACACACACACGCACACAGACTCTTCAACTTATTATATAGAAGACAAGTGCGGCAATGGGTGGAGATGGATCATTGTGGGGGCGGCCATAATGGCATTGTCACATACATTCACTGTGATCCCAAACATGGCTGGCCTGTGCCTGGCTTCGTAGCTAGGCTGTGCAAAATGTTGTGGGCACATCACGAGGACGGACTACATGTTGTAGTTTTAAAAGGATTCACAAATCTACAACCCAAGCTGAATTAGGTCCACTGAGCGTTATTCATAGACACAGTTTTACACAGTGCAGCACCAGGTTGACAGTCAAACTTGCACAAGGTCAAGGTCGACACATGTAAAAGGTGGCATAGAAATGGTCAACACATGAAAGGGTCAACTTGATTCTTTTACTTTCTATGTTAATACTGACAAATGATATCCACAATTAGTGCATCGCGTTCACTCAGAATGCTTTGGGCCAGGTGTGTTTCACTGCTACTGTGCACACACTTTACTGTTCCCACTCATGGTCCAGGATGGCAAAGTATGAAAAAAATGTATCGAACAATGTCACGTTGACTATATACTTGTCTTGACCTTTTTGTTTATGTCAACCTTGTGCATATACAGTATGTAACCCAAATGGTATTAACCTAATCACCATTGACCCATCATCTGTATCCTCTTACAACATGCATGGCTTCATATGAAGGATTTTGAAACATTGTAGTTAATGTATTTCGACCTAAGGCAGCATTTGTATTCAGGGCCGCTAAAACCTCCACTGAGCCTCGGAAAAAAAGGGTGTGTGGTCAACAGGAGGGGGCATGGCCACGCCCCTGTGGGAAAAAAATGAAAAACATTTGCAGGGGTTGCGGGCTGTGTGCCAAAGTACAGGCTGCTGCTGTGCGCTGAGATGGGGAGAGAGGCTGTGCTGCTGCGGCAGACTGTCCTCGCTGCCCGGTCTCTGCAAGGCGGAAGAGGGGAGTGGGACCTGGGCCTCTGCATCAGACACGGGCCCAGGTAAAAAGTACCTGCCCCCCCTCCCCATCTTGACAGCACTGATTGTATTGTATTTAAGTCATAATTTCTGTTTTATTTTTAACATCACCCTAGCATTCATACTTGTGGATTGATAGATCTACAGTGTCTAGATAGACAGTCAGTAGTTCGACAGCAGAAGGTGGACATGCAATAGGTCGACAGGGTAAAAAAGTCGACATTCAAAAGGTAGCTCATCAAATGGTGAGAAGTTTGACAATCAAAAGGTCGACATGAGTATTTCAATTTTTTTTGTCAATGTCAACACCTGTCAACATGGACCCCCAATTTCTGTAACATCTGACCTCGCATGGCTCGATTCGCTCGCCATGCTTCGGGCAGGGTGCCTCGCTATACTCAGCCACTATTATATTCTCCCCTATGCCGACATGGATGGTAAAGTATAAAAAAAACAATTGTGGAAAAATCATATCGACCTTTTGACCTTTTCAGCCTTTTACCTCTGTTGACCTTATGAATGTCGAACTTTGTAATGTCAACCTTTTGACCCTGTTGACCTATTGCATGTCGACCATATGCTATTGACTTATTGACTATCTAGACCAGTGGCCGCCAACCCGTCGCTCGCGAGCTACCGGTAGCTCGCCTGAGCGAAACGGGTGGCTCGACCACTGCTGCCTGCCCGGTCCGCCCGCCCGCCTGCCCGCTGTTGCCGCAGGCTTGCGGCGCTATAGCCGCCACCTCGCGCCGCTATAGCCGCCGCCTTGCCCTGCTACAGCCGCCGTCAGCTTCCCCCCCCCGCTGTAGTCCTTGTACGGGGAGTCGGGACCAGAGGAGACAGCAGGCGCTAGAAGTCATATTTGACCTCTAGCGTCTGACAGGGAGCACCGCGCTAAGCGCTCCCGGCACTTCCGGGTAACGCTGCAGCGCTGTGTTCACTGTCAGATCTGCAAATATGACTTCTAGCATGGTGTGGGGGGCTCCATAAGCCAGCCAGATGATGGAGCTGAGCTGAGCTCCGAACGCGGCAGCAGCAGCAGCAATGACTAATTTATTTATTACTAGCTGACCCACCCGGCGTTGCCCGGGAAACCCTTGGGGTTTCTTTATTTCCAAAATTGCTAAAAAATGTCATCTTACAATATGCTGTGCCAAAGACCTAAGATTGTAATTTGTTATAGATTCCACCATAATGTTAGAATGTGTTTGCATTGATACTCAATGACGGCAATGAAATCAGGTGTGGTGTTGTTGTTTGAAACACAATGCTCCTGAGTTGATAACTTGTATGTGTTGATGAATTCCACATCCACTCCTGAGATTTAGCACCTACTGTATGACATATCCTCCAACATCTGAGGGTCAGAAATCGGTACAAAATCAGAAAGGGACGTGGCCACACCTCCATTTCTATACTTTCAAATTGTACAGTTTCTAGGGTGTGTAATTACAGGCGCTGAGTGCGAAGGGACCGGGGTAGGCGTTACTTACCCCGCCATAATTAATTAAAAATTCACTGCTCCCTGCCACTGCCACTCCCCTCACCGAACCTGCAACAGTCTCTGAGGTCTGGGGATCTGTAAAACACATGCACCGGGCATCTCTACCAAACAGTGGGGCAGCCCCTGAATGTGGGAGCAGGTCCACGGGCCTGGCCACATGATGTCATGACGCGACGCGACGCACGCTACCCGCACCACTGTAATGCCCCACTGGGAATGGGTGCAATGGGCCAAATTCTTCCCTACACCCGCCGAGCCAATCCACTGATCCAGCCATCACAATCATCAATGGGTGCATTGATAAGGTTTGAGTGTTGCCATGTTACAAAGTGTACAATTTACTCAATAAATCGTGAATAAAATGTAAGTGTACATAGAAGTACAATCAAGAAATGAAAGTAGGATTAAAAAATAAGTTCTGATTCAAACTGATAATTGTTTGGATGGGGTGGGTTGTGAAACAAATCTATAGGTGGGGGTATGGATATTGTGGGCATAATTGGTGTTTGTTACACCTACATGGGGCCCTCAATTGATGGGATTTTCACTACAGTGTCAGCGTCACATTGTCACCATAGGGGGATTCCCAATTGGCGTCCAGGTGGTCTTTTAGGGACCCTTTACAATTCTGTAGGTCTCTTCTCCTTGAGCTTACGGTCTCTCTTAATGATAGTCAATTACTGAGGGAGACCATAGGCTCCAGGAGAACAGACCAACAGAATTGTAAAGGGGTCCCTAAAAGACCACCTGAACCCCAATTGGAAATCCCCCTACGGTGACACTGTAGTGAAAATTTCTCATCATCTGGGTACCCCCTGTAGTTGTACCAAACACCAATTATGCCCACAATATCCATACCCCCTCCACCTATAGATTTGTTTCGCAACCCACCGCCATCCAAACAATGATCAGTTTAAATCATAATTTATTTTTTAATCCTACTTACATTTCTTGATTGTACTTCTATGTACACATATTTTTTTCACGATTTATTGAGTAAATTGTACACTATAACATGACAAATCTTCATCTCAGTCTTATTCTTCAACGTCTTACACATTTATAACATTCAAACAAATGCATGCAGCGCTCATGCCCATCGACCAAACATTATCTATGAACCAAAAGAGTCTGGGAAACCCTTAAGGCAGAGCAGTGCCTGATATCCAACTGACTAACAGGGTGAGTGCAGTGTACCCACTTTGTATTGATCTATGGGTGCATTGGCCAGGACAAAGATTTCTCAGTGCAACTGGAGCACTGGAGAGACGGATATGGGGAACAAAGTAGAAATGGTACATTAGGTACAGTTTTTATTTGCCGGTACAGACTGTTAAATAAATGGCAAATTATTTTTTATGTGTTCTGTGTGTTTGTGTGTGTTGTACTGTTTTTGTGTGTGTGTTGTAATGTATGTGGTTTTGTGTGTTATATTGTATGTATCTGTCCAATGCATAAGTGTGTGAGGTGTGCTATGTATATACAGTATGTGTGTGTTGTGTCTTTGTGTATCTGTGCAAAGTTTAAATGTGTGTTTTGTGTGTGTTGTACTGTTTTTTGGGTGTGTGTGGTGAATGTGGGTGTGTGTTGTGCTGTTAGAGGTATGTTATGTGTGTGTATCTGTGCAATGTTTAAGTGTGTGTTCTGTGTATTGTACTGTTTTTGGGTGTGTGTTGTAGTGAATGTTGGTGTGTGTTCAGTAGCGAACGCAGGGGGGGTTTCTGAGTACCCAGAAACCCCCCTCAGGAGTCTAATGGCCCTATACTGAAAGCTGAGGGTCCCCTCTTTCCATAAGTACAAGAATTTAAAAAATCGGTCCTTGGGAACCGGAGATATCTGACTTCAAAGCAGTGGTCCCCATCCAAGCCTGTTAATTGCTCTTCCCAGTCAGATATTTCAGCTTCTGTCTGACTTAGAGTTTCTCTGAGGGTATATTCCAAAAGCTGGGACTCTCTCCCTTTGATGGATACTAGTAGCTTGTCTCTACTGTTCCCCGAACCAGAGATATCAGCCTTCCAGCAGCTGATTACTGCTCCAGTTTCACACACATGGTATGTAGTTTTATATACTCATTGGCAGATTGCTCTGCCTCCTGAACTCTGATCTCCTAGTCTCCAATACCATTTGGTAGGTGGGATTCTCTAGTTTTTAATTCCATTAAAATCTTAGAAATCTATTTCCGGGAACTGGAGATATCTACAGTCAAGCAAGCTGTCCTCCCACCAGAAAATTATGGATAATAAGCCCACTCCACTATACATCCCCCTGGGACATCAAACCTTCCCCCACCCCTAATGCTGGAGGATCCCAATACATTGCTATGCCCAGGGGTCTACACTGCTGTTGACGTCCCTGCTTGTATATATGTATATGTATATATATTTTTATTTATTTATATATATATATACATATATATACACTGTATATATGTGTGTGTGTGTGTGTGTGTGTGTATGTGAAAATATATGTATATATATATATATATATATCTATATAATAAGTTGAAGAGTCTGTGTGCGTGTGTGTGTGTGTGCGTGTCCGTCGCATTGCGGACACACCGTGGCACTCAGAGACACCAAATTTGGCAACAAGATACCTCTGGACCCGGTGGTGTGCACCTCGAAGCCGTTTTTGGAAAATTTCACTTAGAATTTTAAAAAACACCAAGTTTTAATTTTCCTTCATTGATGATCTGGGGAAAAGATAGACGATCTGGGAAACCGTGGACGAAGGAACAACTCCACACCTGATTTCATTGCTGTCATTGAGTATGACAGACACATTCTAACATTATGGTGAAGGCTTTAAACAATTAGGAAATAATTGAGGATATACATAGACCACACATAACACACACACACGTACACATTGTACACGCACACACACACACACACACAAACACACAGTACACCACATACGCACACATAGCACACAACACACACATTTATACCTCACACACTTAAGCTGTGTACACACGGGGGCTGATAGGGGCTAAAATCGCTGGAAACACACCGCATGCAGTACAATACAAATCCATACACACTACAACACACACCCAAAAACAGTACAACAAACACACAACTCCTGGCTTCAATCAATTCTATGGAGACGGACCACAATAAAATGGCCTCCCCATAAAGCAGACAGTTCTCTGAAACTGTTTGCGGTATGGGGGCGGCCATTTTATCGTGGTCCGTCTGCATAGAATTATTAATTGAAGCCAGGAGGGGAGCCGGGACGCGCAGACAGGTAAGCCTGCGGCAATGGGGGGGGGGGGGGGTGGAATCGGCGGCCGGGGTGGGGAGGGGGGGAGGCCCAAGTCCATTAACGGCGGGGGTGGGGAGGCCGGCGGGGAGGGGGGAGGCGCCCCCCCATTAACGGCGGGGGGGGCACCCCAAACCAAGCTACGCCACTGAGAACACACACACTTAAACATTGCCAGGATATGCACAGCACACTACACACACATATATACATAGCGCACCTCACAAACTTACACCTTCGGCAGATATACACACAACACAACACACACACATAACAGACAACTCACAGTACAACACACACCAACATTCACTACAACACACACCCAAAAACAGTACAATACACAGAACACACACTTAAACATTGCACAGATACACACACATAACATACCTCTAACAGCACAACACACACCCACATTCACCACACACACCCAAAAAACAGTACAACACACACAAAACACACATTTAAACTTTGCACAGATACACAAAGACACAACACACACATACTGTATATACATAGCACACCTCACACACTTATGCATTGGACAGATACATACAATATAACACACAAAACCACATACATTACAACACACACACAAAAACAGTACAACACACACAAACACACAGAACACATAAAAAATAATTTGCCATTTATTTAACAGTCTGTACCGGCAAATAAAAACTGTACCTAATGTACCATTTCTACTTTGTTCCCCATATCCGTCTCTCCAGTGCTCCAGTTGCACTGAGAAATCTTTGTCCTGGCCAATGCACCCATAGATCAATACAAAGTGGGTACACTGCACTCACCCTGTTAGTCAGTTGGATATCAGGCACTGCTCTGCCTTAAGGGTTTCCCAGACTCTTTTGGTTCATAGATAATGTTTGGTCGATGGGCATGAGCGCTGCATGCATTTGTTTGAATGTTATAAATGTGTAAGACGTTGAAGAATAAGACTGAGATGAAGATTTGTCATGTTATAGTGTACAATTTACTCAATAAATCGTGAAAAAAATATGTGTACATAGAAGTACAATCAAGAAATGTAAGTAGGATTAAAAAATAAATTATGATTTAAACTGATCATTGTTTGGATGGCGGTGGGTTGCGAAACAAATCTATAGGTGGAGGGGGTATGGATATTGTGGGCATAATTGGTGTTTGGTACAACTACAGGGGGTACCCAGATGATGAGAAATTTTCACTACAGTGTCACCGTAGGGGGATTTCCAATTGGGGTTCAGGTGGTCTTTTAGGGACCCCTTTACAATTCTGTTGGTCTGTTCTCCTGGAGCCTATGGTCTCCCTCAGTAATTGACTATCATTAAGAGAGACCGTAAGCTCAAGGAGAAGAGACCTACAGAATTGTAAAGGGTCCCTAAAAGACCACCTGGACGCCAATTGGGAATCCCCCTATGGTGACAATGTGACGCTGACACTGTAGTGAAAATCCCATCAATTGAGGGCCCCATGTAGGTGTAACAAACACCAATTATGCCCACAATATCCATACCCCCACCTATAGATTTGTTTCACAACCCACCCCATCCAAACAATTATCAGTTTGAATCAGAACTTATTTTTTAATCCTACTTTCATTTCTTGATTGTACTTCTATGTACACTTACATTTTATTCACGATTTATTGAGTAAATTGTACACTTTGTAACATGGCAACACTCAAACCTTATCAATGCACCCATTGATGATTGTGATGGCTGGATCAGTGGATTGGCTCGGCGGGTGTAGGGAAGAATTTGGCCCATTGCACCCATTCCCAGTGGGGCATTACAGTGGTGCGGGTAGCGTGCGTCGCGTCGCGTCATGACATCATGTGGCCAGGCCCGTGGACCTGCTCCCACATTCAGGGGCTGCCCCACTGTTTGGTAGAGATGCCCGGTGCATGTGTTTTACAGATCCCCAGACCTCAGAGACTGTTGCAGGTTCGGTGAGGGGAGTGGCAGTGGCAGGGAGCAGTGAATTTTTAATTAATTATGGCGGGGTAAGTAACGCCTACCCCGGTCCCTTCGCACTCAGCGCCTGTAATTACACACCCTAGAAACTGTACAATTTGAAAGTATAGAAATGGAGGTGTGGCCACGTCCCTTTCTGATTTTGTACCGATTTCTGACCCTCAGATGTTGGAGGATATGTCATACAGTAGGTGCTAAATCTCAGGAGTGGATGTGGAATTCATCAACACATACAAGTTATCAACTCAGGAGCATTGTGTTTCAAACAACAACACCACACCTGATTTCATTGCCGTCATTGAGTATCAATGCAAACACATTCTAACATTATGGTGGAATCTATAACAAATTACAATCTTAGGTCTTTGGCACAGCATATTGTAAGATGACATTTTTCAGCAATTTTGGAAATAAAGAAACCCCAAGGGTTTCCCGGGCAACGCCGGGTGGGTCAGCTAGTATATATATATATATATATATAAAATTATATAAAATTATTATTATTTATATACATTTGGTCTATCTATAATATTTTAACTGACCCGGAATATACTGGGTCACCTAAGTGTCCATCTCCGTGCTTTGCTCCGCCCCTCTGGAAACCCCCTTCTGAAAATCCTGCGTTTGCCCCTGGTGTTGTACTGTGAGTTGTCTGTTATGGGTGTGTGTTGTGTTGTGTGTATATCTGCCGAAAGGTGTAAGTTTGTGAGGTGCGCTATGTATATATGTGTGTGTAGTGTGCTGTGCATATCCTGGCAATGTTTAAGTGTGTGTGTTCTCAGTGGCGTAGCTTGGTTTGGGGTGCCCCCCCCGCCGTTAATGGGGGGGCGCCTCCCCCCTCCCCGCCGGCCTCCCCACCCCCGCCGTTAATGGACTGGGGCCTCCCCCCCTCCCCACCCCGGCCGCCGATTCCACCCCCCCCCCCCATTGCCGCAGGCTTACCTGTCTGCGCGTCCCGGCTCCCCTCCTGGCTTCAATTAATAATTCTATGCAGACGGACCACGATAAAATGGCCGCCCCCATACCGCAAACAGTTTCAGAGAACTGTCTGCTTTATGGGGAGGCCATTTTATTGTGGTCCGTCTCCATAGAATTGATTGAAGCCAGGAGTTGTGTGTTTGTTGTACTGTTTTTGGGTGTGTGTTGTAGTGTGTATGGATTTGTATTGTACTGCATGCGGTGTGTTTCCAGCGATTTTAGCCCCTATCAGCCCCCGTGTGTACACAGCTTAAGTGTGTGAGGTATAAATGTGTGTGTTGTGTGCTATGTGTGCGTATGTGGTGTACTGTGTGTTTGTGTGTGTGTGTGTGTGTGCGTGTACAATGTGTACGTGTGTGTGTGTTATGTGTGGTCTATGTATATCCTCAATTATTTCCTAATTGTTTAAAGCCTTCACCATAATGTTAGAATGTGTCTGTCATACTCAATGACAGCAATGAAATCAGGTGTGGAGTTGTTCCTTCGTCCACGGTTTCCCAGATCGTCTATCTTTTCCCCAGATCATCAATGAAGGAAAATTAAAACTTGGTGTTTTTTAAAATTCTAAGTGAAATTTTCCAAAAACGGCTTCGAGGTGCACACCACCGGGTCCAGAGGTATCTTGTTGCCAAATTTGGTGTCTCTGAGTGCCACGGTGTGTCCGCAATGCGACGGACACGCACACACACACACACGCACACAGACTCTTCAACTTATTATATAGATATATATATATATATACTAGGTGATTCATCGCGCCCTACGAGCGCTCTTCACACCGTCGTAAGGGGCTGCGCCCCCTTAATTTGTGAACATTTGTATATGAGAAAGATGGTTAGAATTGTATGAAAGATGGCCTGTATTGCAACTTGAGTTATAGGTGAAATGTGTTAAATAGAGAGCATATGATGTGGAAGGGGTGTGTATTGTTTTGTTTTATTAAAAAGCGGTTACAGAGTAAGATGTACATTGATAGGGTGGATGGTACAGTGACATTTGTGGGTGTGGGGGGGGGGGGCTGTGTGTGCATGTTGTTTAGGTGTGTGTGTGCAATAGTATAGTAGGGTGTTTCTGAGTCAGCGGCTCCCCACTGGCGGAGGTCACGACACAGGAAAACAGGAGGCTGGGTAGTGATAGGGGTGTGTGGGCATAAGGGAGACTAAAGAGGAGGGCGGGAGATATTGTGCAGCTTCTGCCAGTGGGTGAGGGTCCAGCGTGGCAGTACAGGAGTACAGGATGGTGGCCCTTAGTCAGTGTCTCCTCCTACTGGGTGGGAGTTCGGGTGCATGAGAGCAGGAGGCTGGGCTATGAGGCATGATAGGGGCATGTGGGCAAAACAGCGTCAGCGACTTCCCAGTGGTGGAAGTTACGGTTCAGGAGAGCAGGAAGCTGGGTAATAATAGGGGTGTGTGAGTATACGGGGACTAAAGAGGGGCTTAGGGGTGCCGTGAATTGCGGGAGGGGCGCGGGGGGTGCCGTGAATCAAGGGAGGGGCGCGGGGGTGCCGTGAATCAAGGGAGGGAGGGGGCGCAGGTGTCGGCGAATCGCGGGAGAGGGCGTGAATTGCGCGAGGGGGTGGCACGATGAATCACCTAGTTGGTTATATATTCTTGTAGAAGGATGGTAGGATGTTGCTGTCATTCAGAATGCATTTACATAAACAGTAACAGTAGCAGTAAAAGGTCTGACTTAAAACACCTACAGTAAAACAGAACAGGTGTTATATATTATACAAAGAATTGGTTGATGATGTGTAGGTTGATGTGCACATAGTTCATAGTTGTCACTGGAAAAAAAATTGCTACAAGAAAAAATCAACACAGAAAGTTCAACACATGTAAATGTTGACATAAGTGTGTCACTTCATCGGTGTCCATGTCGACACATGAGAATGAATATGAAAACATTCAAAAAAAGAAAAATAAATCTTCAAAAACTCATGTCAACCTTTTTCATTGTCGACCATAGCCGTGCCAGTGTTTTGCATGTGCCATTTAATCCTGGGGTTGCCGTGAATCGCGCGCGGGGGTGTGGGGGGGAGGTGAGGGGTGTCCGCGAATCACGGGAGGAGGGGTCGTGGGTGGATGCCATGAATTGCGGGAGGGGGGGTCGCGGGGGGGGGGGGGGGAGTGGGTGCGGCGAATCGTGGGATGGGGGGGGGGGCGCGGGGGGTTGCAGTGAATCGCGGGAGGGTGGGTCGCGGGGGATTACCGCAATGACAGGAGGGGGGGTCAGGGGTGGGGAATCGCGGTAGGGGGGGTCGTGGGGGGCACCGTGAACCGCGGGAGGGGGGGCCAGAGGGGTTGGCGCGAATCGTGGGAGGTGGGGTCGCGGGGTGCCGCGAATCGCAGGAGGGGGGGGTGTCACGGGGTGGGGCCGCGAATCGTGGGAGTCACCGGGGGTGCCGCGAATTTGCGGGGGGTGTGCTGCAAATTGCGGGAGGGGGGTCATGGGGGGTGCCGCGAATCGCCACAAGAAAAAAATCAACTCAGAAAGGTCAACACATGTAAATGTTGACATAAGTGTGGCACTTCATTGGTGTCCATGTCGACACATGAGAATGAATATGAAAACATTGAAAAAGTGAAAAATAAATCTTGTCAACCTTTTTCATTGTCGACCATAGCCATGTCAGTGTTTTCCATGTGCAATTTAATTCTGGAGCTGCCGCGAATCACGGGGGGTGCCGTGAATTGCGGGAGGGGGGGGTCGCGGGGTTGGGTGCCGCGAATCGCGGGAGGGCGGGGTTCACAGGGGTTCCGGTGGGGGGTTGCCGCGAATTGCGGGAGGTGGGGGGTCACGGGGGGTGCCGCGAATCGCGGGAGGGGGGGTTGCGGGGGGGTGTGACGCGAATCGCCACAAGAAAAAATCAACACAGAAAGGTCAACACATGTAAATGTTGACATAAGTGTGCCACTTCATTGGTGTCCATGTTGACACATGACAATGAATATGAAAACATTAAAAAAATGAAATAAATCTTCAAAAACTCATGTCAACCTTTTTCATTGTCGACCATAGCCGTGCCAGTGTTTTGCATGTGCCATTTAATCCTGGGGCTGCCGCAAATCGCGGGGGGTGCCGCGATTTGCGGGAGGGGGGGGTTGCGGGGGGTGGGTGCCGCGAATCGCGGGAGAGCGGGGTTCACAGGGGTTCCGGTGGGGGGTTGCCGCGAATTGCGGGAGGTGGGGGGTCACGGGGGGTGCCGCGAATCGCGGGAGGGGGGGTTGCGGGGGGTGTGACACGAATCGCCACACGAAAAAATCAACACAGAAAGGTCAACACATGTAAATGTTGACATAAGTGTGCCACTTCATTGGTGTCCATGTCGACACATGACAATGAATATGAAAAAATTTAAAAAATTAAAAATAAATCTTCAAAAACTCATGTCAACCTTTTTCATTGTCGACCATAGCCATGTCAGTGTTTTGCATGTGCCATTTAATCCTGGGGCTGCTGCGAATTGCGGGGGGGGGGGGGGTGCCGCGAATCGCGGGAGGGGGGTCGCAGGGGGGGTGCCGCCAATCGTGCAAGGGGGGGTCGCGGGGGGGTTCTTTTTGCCACGAATCGCGGGAGGGAGGTCGCGGGGGGGGGGGGTCATGGGGGAGGGTTTGCCGCGATTCAAGGGAGGGGGGGGTCGCGGGGTGGTGGTTATGCCGCGAATTGCGGGAGGGGTCGTGGGGGGGTTCTTTTTGCAGCGAATCGCGGGAGGGGGGGTCGCGGGGGTGTTTTTGCTGCGAATCGCGGTAGGGGGGGTCGCGGGAGAGCGGGTGTTTTTGCCGCGAATCGCGGGAGGGGGGGGCGCGCGGGGGGGGAGGTTTTGCCGCAAATCGCGGGAGGGGGGCGCTCACCTGGTGGCTGTGGAGTAGCAGTGCTGGGCAACATGGGAAGGCAGTGGGTGTCTGGCACTGTCTGTGGGCTCACTGGGCTGGTTCTCTGTCACATACCTCCCAACATGACCCTCTCCAGGAGGGACACAATGCTCTGTTTCTAGACTTCCCCTTAATGTATGATTGCCATCACCTGTTTTAAACAGGTTAATTTCTCAGAAAGGTGTTCAGCACAGATGAAGGCAATCACACATTAAGAGGAAAGTCCAGGAACAGAGCGTTATAGACACAGACACCCACTTTGAGTGACAGATGTAGCCAAATATATAGGAGATATATATATATATATATATATATATATATATATATATATATATATATATATATATATATGAGAATTCCATTTAGGGAGATTCTCATATAAAGCGTGGGTTTAAGGGGTTACTCCTCGTCCTGTCCGGAATCGGTCCTCGAGTTATCCCCTCTCCTCTCTCGCGCTGGCACACTCTAGTTTGCCTGCTTCCTAGTGTCCCTGCTGCTCAGGGGCACCTAAACGGAATACTCATATACTGTATATCTGGTAATTACAGACTCTTCACATTCTCCCTGCCACCAGCCACTTTTTATTATTATTATTATTATTATTATTATTATTATTATTATTATTAAAAGGATTATTGCACTACACTACAGTATATGCATTTCCTTTGCACATTTCTTCCATGAATACCGGTTGAAACATCCTGAGAACAACTTGACATCCCAGGACGCATCTTCATACAAATGGTCATCTGGTTAACCCCTTATTGACACATACGGTGAAGAGCAACGGTACTCCCCCATAAGGGACGCACTATTCTTTTTTTCCGTTTCTTCTTCTCACCGGTGGCACCGAAAGTGGGCACCTCCAAACCTTTTCTTCTCACATTACTTTGTACAGTTGGGAGGACACCTGAAGGGAGACACCACATTGGCAGCCTAGTGCGCACTAGGAGGGACTTACAGATTTATCTGAATGATTAAAGCAGCGTATGATTAGTAGTACATTGTTATCCTCTAGTGCACCATATGAAGACGACTCCTTTCCCCCTTGCATTGCCGCGGCAATGCAAGTACTAGGAGAACTTTCCCAGACTGGATTTTTTGGAGGTTTATTCGGCTGGACGCTCTATAGCCTTCAGCAGCTTTCTCCTGCTTCCGCAGGCTCTGGAGCTCTCCAGGCAGCAGGGGTATCTCAGTGAGCATCTTTCTGCACTCTCTTCAGCTATTTCACATTGCAGTTGGATATAATAGGGTCTATTTACTAAACCTCGGAGAGAGAAAATGGATAGACATGAAGTAGCAACCAACTGTCAGTTTTCAAACACAGCCTGTAACATGGCAGTTAGGATGAGCCCAATGTCACTTGCTAACTTGCAAGCCCTTCATGCACTGCCACAGCCAGTGGTGCAGAGTAGGGGGAGCGAACACCCTTTATCCAGGCCCGTTGGATGGGTCTGTGGGCATACCTGCTACCTGTCCCAACTACAGAGGGACAGTACCGCTAATTTTTTGCTGTCACACTCACAGACTGCTGTGTCCCGCGAACCTGGGGGACAGATGTGAGAGGCAGTGAGCAGCTAGTGATCAATGTCTAGATGCCATGTATATGCACATGGCATCTAAAAGGGCAGGGAGCCGGGGCGGCTTAGCTGCTCAGGGAGCTCTAGGCACACCCCCAAAATGACGAAAATTAGGGTTGTGACTCTAGACCACATCCTTCCAACAGAGGTCATGCCCAACCCTCCAGTGGCCCCACCCCTTTTAGGTTCAGAAGGTCCTAATTGTAAGAAGTCTAAAGTTGAGTGGTATGCCCATGGGAGGGCAGGGGTCCATTGTCACCCCCTAATTCCCCAATGCAGACAGCAGGGACAGAGAGCAGTGACTGTAGGAGCCTCTCTGCCCAGCAGTCACAGCTTTGTGCTGTACTGGAGAGAGAGGCACCACTCTCTCTCACTGCAGGATGTGTGCAGCCCGGGTGTGTGTGTGTGTGGCCATCAATCATACAAACCTGCTCATCAATCTGTTGCTGCCTGCCCACTGCCTGCCACCAGCGCCCACCAGTCTTATACCAATACTGAAGATTTTGTAAGAGCCGTGCATCTTACTAATACTCTACATTGCCCATTATGTGCACTGGCAGTGGCTTTCCCAAATAAGGTATTTCCCATTGACTTCAGTGATAGTGATCCCCAATTAAAAGTAATGAATTTTACATGAGCTCAACCAGGGGCACTATAAGAGGGGAGGAGGCATGTGTGCAGCCTCCTCCTTCCGGGCCCCCTCCTCTCTTCTGGCTGTAGTGCCACACCGCGCAATATAGTCTCGATTGTGCCACGGCTATTTTTTCAGGGATTCCGGCAGCACTGCTGCCTTCATCGCGGGACTCCGTAGGGGTAAGTATTAAAAAATGGGTGCAGTGTTTGTGGTGTGGGCCCCCCGGGCCCCCCGGGGACTCAGGGGTCAGTGTGCACATTGCTAGACTGGGAAAGAGGGGGGTTGTTGCAGCGCTCTCAAATTTTAATGAATGAGTAAACTCAATACCAGTAGAAAATTGTTATTTAATCATACATAACATACAATAAAAGTAAGAATAAAAGATGCCAATAGTATTGAATAAAAACAGCAAGTGGACCAATAAATGTGTGGAGAATATAACCTGCTCTGGTAGACAACCCGTTAATGGAGAGCACTGGAGTCCAATTATTATGTCCCAATTGTAATCCCAAAAGAGGTCGCTCGCTGGAGGTGTCCCAGTCCCAATTAAGGAAATGTTGCTTGTAGGGATCCTCTCTAAAGTGCGATTTTAGTGCAGTGGGAGACGGGCTGGAAAAAAAGTGCACTCCAAAAGTGCAGATGGGCCTTGATCGTTTTACCCCGAGCCAAGCTTGTGCGGGGAGGCTCCAATAAGTAAAGTGCTCTGTGCCAAGGGAATAGAATCACTCCAGACAGATAAATAGGTGGTTGTAGGTTCCCAGAGTATTTCAGCAGGTGAAAAGTAAAGTCCACAATTGGTCCAACCTGGTCACCAACGCGTTTCGCTGTCTCTAAGGACAGTTTTATCAAGGTGACTCATGTTGGCTAACAGCCAGGTATATATACCACATTCAATTAGTGGGGATTGACCCCATGACATCACAGTGTTACAGGTCAAAATTAAAAATCACACAAAAATTAATAAGTTATATTATATTAAATAATATGTTATATCCACTGGTTAAACGATTTTGACCCGAATGCAATATATCAACATCCGGGTCAGAGGTCATCTTGGCGTCTTAAATTGTTTTATGCTATTATATACAGCTTAAAATCAATATTTCTAACCATCATGACATGGTAATAAGAATGAAAGTCTGTCTCCGAGTTGTTTTTAATAATAAGTCATTAATTTTTGTGTGATTTTTAATTTTGACCTGTAACACTGTGATGTCATGGGGTCAATCCCCACTAATTAAATGTGGTATATATACCTGGCTGTTAGCCAACATGAGTCACCTTGATAAAGCTGTCATTAGAGATAGCGAAACGCGTTGGTGACCAGGTTGGACCAATTGTGGACTTTACTTTTCACCTGCTGAAATACTCTGGGAACCTACAACCACCTATTTATCTGTCTGGAGTGATTCTATTCCCTTGGCACAGAGCACTTTACTTATTGGAGCCTCCCCGCACAAGCTTGGCTCGGGGTAAAACGATCAAGGCCCATCTGCACTTTTGGAGTATCCAGCCCGTCTCCCACTGCACTAAAATCGCACTTTAGAGAGGATCCCTACAAGCAACATTTCCTTAATTGGACTGGGACACCTCCAGCGACCTCTTTTGGGATTACAATTGGGACATAAAAATTGGACTCCAGTGCCCTCCATTAATGGGTTGTCTACCAGAGCAGGTTATATTCTCCACACATTTATTGGTCCACTTGCTGTTTTTATTCAATACTATTGGCATCTTTTATTCTTACTTTTATTGTATGTTATGTATGATTAAATAACAATTTTCTACTGGTATTGAGTTTACTCATTCATTAAAATTTGAGAGCGCTGCAACAACCCCCCTCTTTCCCAGTTTACATTTAACCAGGGACCTGACTAGTCCCTAGTTGCAGCTGCTCACTTTGAGTTAAACAACCACGATCAGCGCTCTTTTTTTCCCTTTGCACATTGCTAAAACCTCTATAAAGGAAAAGATACATAAAACCGGTATAAAGTTAACCCCTTCACGACATTGCCTTTTAAGGTAATTTTTTTTTTTTTTCCTCCTTGCGTTCAAATAAGCGTAACTTTTTTAATTTTCCGGCTATATAGACACGAGGGCTTTTTTTTTGCGGGACAAGTTGTACTTTTTAATGGTACCATTTACTATACCGTATAATATTCTGGGGAATCAGGAAATAATTCAATGTGGGGTAAAAAGAAAAAAAAACGCAATTCCACAATTTTGCGCTGGTTACGGTTTTTTTGGAGTTCATAGTTCGTTTAAAATGATGGGTTATCTTTATTCTATGGGTCGTTACGATTCCGGTGATACCAAACTTATATAGTTTTCGTTACGTTTTACGACTAAAAAAAAAAATAGAATATGTTACGGTTTTTCGAATTTGCGTCGCGACGCCATGTTCTGCGGCTTATAACTTTTTTATTTTTCCACCTACGGACCTGGGTGAGGGCTCATTTTTTGCGGGTTGAAGTGTACTTTTTAATTAATACCATTATGGGATATGGGCGACTTTCTGATCTCTTTTAGCTATTTTTTTTTGGGTAGGCGATGCGACCAAAAAACGTAGTTTTGGCGTTGGGGATTATTTTCCGTTTACGCCTTTAACCGTGCGGGATAACTAATGTTATATTTTAATAGATCGGACTTTTAGGAACGCGGCGATACCAAATATGTTTATTTTTTTTATTTTTTATTTATTTTTATTTGGGAAATGGGGAAAGGGGGGTGATTTGAACTTTTAATATTTTTTTATTTTTTTTTTATTTTTAAACTTTTTTTTTTTTTTTTTTTTACTTTTACTACAAGGCCCCCTAGTGTACTTGACCACTAGGGGGCGCGATCGCCTGTACTAGGTTCAGCCATAGAGCTCTATGGCTGAACGTAGTGATTTTATGCACTTCCTATTACATCCTGCCTGAGGCAGGATATAATAGGTATGCATACACGGCCAGCACAGGGGTCTACATTAGACCCCTGGCTACCATGGCAACCGATCGGCACCCTCCGATCTCGCTGCGGGGGGCCCCGATCGGCGCCGGAGGGGGGCGCCCCCCCTCCGATCAGCTATTTAAGCACTGCGGGCGCTTTGCCCGCGGTGCTTAAAGGGTTAAACGGCCACGATCGGCGAACTTGCCGCTCGTGGCCGTGAGAGCAGGGACCTGGCTGTAATATACAGCCATTACCTGCTCTCTTTCAAGCCAGCTCACTCCGTGAGCTGGCTTGATTTCCCCGCAACCGACATATGACGTATATATACGTCATATGTCGTGAAGGGGTTAAACCTGCTCAACATCTGCTATATACAGTATATATTATATGTATATATATATATATATATATATATATATATATACATATACTGTATATAGGTGCATTTAGAGAGCCAGCAACATCTTACTAAAGAAATGTATATTTATTATCAAAAAAGTCATAAGTGCAATCAGACAAAGAAGGGGAAAATATTTAGCAACATGAATGGCAAAGAAGCTGCTACAGTATGTGCTAATGAAGCAGGCAGGCAATCATGGCGCCAACAGCTGTTTCGGTGCGTTTTACTGCACCTTAGTCATGGGCCAATATATAGACAGGCAGACAGACAGGCGGACAGACTGACAGGCAGACAGACGGACAGGCGGACAGACAGACAGGCAGACAGGCAGACAGGCAGACAGGCGGACAGACAGGCAGACAGACAGACAGGTGGACAGACAGACAGGCAGACAGACAGACAGACAGACAGGCAGACAGACAGACAGGCGGACAGACAGACAGGTGGACAGACAGACAGGCGGACAGACAGACAGGCGGACAGACAGGCAGACAGACAGACAGACAGACAGGCGGACAGGCAGACAGACAGGCAGACAGACAGGCAGACAGACAGACAGACAGACAGATAGACAGATAGATAGATAGATAGATAGACAGATACCTGTAGACAGACAGGCGGACAGACAGAAAAGCAGACAGACAGGCGGACAGACAGACAGGCAGGTGGACAGACAGGCAGACAGACAGGCGGACAGACAGACAGGCAGACAGGCGGACAGACAGACAGGCAGTTAGACAGACAGGCGGACAGACAGACAGGCAGACAGACAGACAGGCGGACAGACAGACAGACAGGCAGACAGACAGACAGGGGGACAGACAGACAGACAGACAGACAGACAGACAGACAGACAGACAGACAGATAGATAGATAGATAGATAGATAGATAGATAGATAGATAGATAACTGTAGATAGATAGACAGATACCTGTAGACAGACAGACAGACAGACAGACAAGCGGACAGACAGACAGGCAGACAGACAGACAGACAGGCAGACAGACAGACAGACAGGCAGACAGACAGACAGGCGGACAGACTGACAGGCGGACAGACAGGCGGACAGACAGACAGGCGGACAGACAGACAGGCAGACAGACAGACAGGCGGACAGACAGACAGGCAGACAGACAGACAGGGGGACAGACAGACAGACAGATAGATAGATAGATAGATAGATAGATAGATAGATAGATAGATAGATAACTGTAGATAGATAGACAGATACCTGTAGACAGACAGACAGACAAGCGGACAGACAGACAGGCAGACAGGCGGACAGACAGACAGGCGGACAGACAGACAGGCAGGTGGACAGACAGACAGACAGACAGGCAGGTGGACAGACAGACAGACAGGCAGACAGACAGACAGGCGGACAGACAGACAGGCAGACAGACAGACAGGCGGACAGACTGACAGGCGGACAGACAGACAGGCAGTTAGACAGACAGGCGGACAGACAGACAGGCGGACAGACAGACAGGCGGACAGACAGGCAGACAGACAGACAGGGGGACAGACAGACAGACAGATAGATAGATAGATAGATAGATAGATAACTGTAGATAGATAGATAGATAGATAGATAGATAGATAGATAGATAACTGTAGATAGATAGACAGATACCTGTAGACAGACAGACAGACAAGCGGACAGACAGACAGGCAGACAGACAGACAGACAGGCGGACAGACTGACAGGCGGACAGACAGGCAGTTAGACAGACAGGCGGACAGACATACAGGCAGACAGACAGACAGACAGACAGGCGGACAGACAGACAGACAGGCAGACAGACAGACAGGGGGACAGATAGATAGATAGATAGATAACTGTAGATAGATAGACAGATACCTGTAGACAGACAGACAGACAGACAGACAAGCGGACAGACAGACAGGCAGACAGGCGGACAGACAGACAGGCGGACAGACAGACAGGCGGACAGACAGACAGACAGGCAGACAGACAGACAGGCAGACAGACGGACAGGCGGACAGACAGGCAGACAGACAGACAGACAGATAGATAGATAGATAGATAGATAGATAGATAGATAGATAACTGTAGATAGATAGACAGATACCTTTAGACAGACAGACAGGCGGACAGACAGACAGGCGGACAGACAGACAGACAGGCGGACAGACAGGTGGATAGACAGACAGACAGGCAGACAGGCAGACAGGCGGACAGACAGACAGGCAGACAGACAGACAGACAGACAGACAGATAGATAGATAACTGTAGATAGACAGATACCTGTAGACAGACAGACAGACAGGCGGACAGACAGACAGGCAGACAGACAGACAGGCGGACAGACAGACAGACAGATAGATAGATAGATAGATAGATAGATAGATAGATAGCTGTTCCTCCCTTTGACACAAGGAGCGATTTTGTGCTATTTTTAAGCAATCTGACTAGATTGCATAGAAAGAAGGCACAGATCTCTCCGTGTGTATGCCCTGAGAGATTAAATATCTCTTGCTAACTAATTCAGTGCATGCAGTCACAATCTTGTCAAATTGCTTAGCAAGTGACTGCAAATCTCTCTGTGTGTACAGAATGAAAGATACTGATCGCAATCTCTCTGAACCACTACCCGGCCTTTTTTTGCTTATGCAAAATTGCATATATAATGAACACTGCAGTATACGCGTGCAGCACACTGTAATGCACTGTACACCTAGAACACGGCTATGGGAGAGGACATACAGTATATATTGAGCACTGCAGTATACGCGTGCAGCACACTGTAATGCACTGTACACCTAGAACACGGCTATGGGAGGGGACATATATATAATGAACACTGCAGTATACGCATGCAGCACACTGTAATGCACTGTACACCTAGAACACTGCTATGGGAGGGGACATATATATTGAGCACTGCAGTATACGCGTGCAGCACACTGTAATGCACTGTACACCTAGAACACGGCTATGGGAGAGGACATATATAATGAACACTGAGTATACGCGTGCAGCACACTGTAATGCACTGTACACCTAGAACACGGCTATGGGACGGGACATATATATAATGAACACTGCAGTATACGCGTGCAGCACACTGTAATGCACTGTACACCTAGAACACGGCTATGGGAGGGGACATATATAATGAACACTGCAGTATATGAGTGCAGCACACTGTAATGCACTGTACACCTAGAACACGGCTATGGGTGGGTACATATATAGTGAGCACTGCAGTATACGCGTGCAGCACACTGTAATGCACTGTACACCTATAACACGGCTATGGGAGGGAACATATGTATTGAGCACTGCAGTATACGCGTGCAGCACACTGTAATGCACTGTACACCTAGAACACGGCTATGCAAGGGTACATATATAGTGAGCACTGCAGTATACGCGTGCAGCACACTGTAATGCACTGTACACCTATAACACGGCTATGGGAGGGGACATATATATTGAACACTACAGTATACGAGTGCAGCACACTGTAATGCACTGTACACCGAGAACACGGCTATGGGAGAGGACATATATAATGAACACTGCAGTATACGAGTGCAGCACACTGTAATGCACTGTACACCTAGAACACGGCTATGGGAGGGGACATATATATTGAACACTGCAGTATACGCGTGCAGCACACTGTAATGCACTGTACACCTATAACACGGCTATGGGAGGGGAAATATATATTGAGCACTGCAGTATACGCGTGCAGCACACTGAAATGCACTGTACACCTAGAACACATGGGAGAGGACATATATATTGAGTACTGCAGTATATGCGTGCTGCACGGGATGCGGTCATTTGGTCTACTGCATTATGGTCGACAGTCATTAGGTCGAATCCATTAGGTCGACATGCTAAAAGGTCGACATGACTCTAGGTCGACATGGGAAAAGGTCGACATGATTCTAGTTCGAAAGGTCATTAGTTCGACAGGTCATTAGTTCGACAAGGTCATTAGTTCGACATTGTCTATGTCGACATTCACAAGGTCGACATGGAGTTTTTCACTGTTTTTTGAGCCAACATGTGCCGACAGGCGGTATTTCATGCCCTACCATCCACTAGGGCGTGGTGGGAGAATAAAATAGTGTGCCGAGCGTAGCGAGGCACCGTGCCCGACGCATAGCGAGCGCAGCGAGCGATGCGAGGGGATGCAGTGCACTTTAAACTGTGTCCATGTCGACTGTGTTGACATTCAGGTAAAAAACAGTGAAAAACCCCATGTCGACCTTGTGAATGTCGACATAGACAATGTCGAACTAATGACCTTGTCGAACTAATGACCTGTCGAACTAATGACCTTTCGACCTAGAATCATGTCGACCTTTTCCCATGTCGACCTAGAGTCATGTCGACCTTTTAGCATGTCGACCTAATGGATTCGACCTAATGACTTTCGACCATAATGCAATAGACCAAATGATCCCAACCCGTGCAGCACACTGTAATGCACTGTACACCTAGAACACGGCTATGGGAGAGGGCATATATATTGAGCACTGCAGTGACGTGCGGTGGTGGCTGTGAACGGAGAGGCACTGTCACAGCCACCACCGCACCGCAACCCCCCCCCCTGGCTGTCGCCAACACCCGCTGCCCCCCTCCTCCAGCAGCAGCCAGCACCCATCCCCTGCCGCAAACCTCCGCCCGCTGTAACACCCCCCCCCTACGCACCTGACCACCGACACCGGCGCACGCTGCAGCCGTCCTCTGCTGCCACCTCCATCCCCGCCCGTTTGACTCCCCCCCCCCCCGAAAACAAAATGATACTCACTGGGCAGGGGAGAGGGGAGCAGTAGCCACACAGGCAGGGAGCCGGCACAGGTCACAGCAGGGGAGAAGGGAGCAAACGCAGCACTTTCGGAAGCTTACTGTACATGACAGGGGCTGCTGTGATTGGCCAGCAGCTGGATCTGCTGGCCAATCACAGCAGCCCCTGTCAATTAGGCACTTCTAGAAGTGCCGCTTTTAGTGTTATTTTTAATGGGCTTTTTAGCCCACTGCTTAGCCCTGCCCCAAGCCCCGCCCCCGCTTCGTCCCCTTGCAGTTCTGTTTGGGAGGCACGCTTATCGATGCCTCCCAAACTAGGTTAATTCATTCAAACCAGTAAAATAATATAAAGAAAATACTTATGACACAGAATATGTGTCATAGGTATATTCTTTGTATTATTTTAAAACAAATTGACAGGGGAAGCACTGCCTCCCCTGCCTCCCCTGACTGCACGTCCCTGGAGCACTGTAGTATATGCGTGCAGCACATTGTAATGAACTGTACACCTAGAACACGGCTATGGGAGAGGACATATATATTGAGCACTGCAGTATACACGTGCTGTATGCTGTAATGCACTGTACACCTAGAAAACGGCTATGGGAGAGGACATATATATTGAGCACTGCAGTATACGCGTGCAGCACACTGAAATGCACTGTACACCTAGAACACAGCTATGGGAGAGGACATATATATTGAGCACTGCAGTATATGCGTGCAGCACACTGTAATGCACTGTACACTTAGAACACGGCTATGGGAGAGGGCATATATATTGAGCAGCACGGATGGTGTAATGGTTAGCATTACTGCCTCACAGCGCTGAGGTCATGGGTTCGATCCCCACCATGGCTCTAACTGTGCGGAGTTTGTATATTCTCCCCGTGCTTGCGTGGGTTTCCTCCGGGTACTCCGGTTTCCTCCCACAATCCAAAAATATACAGATAGGTTAATTGGCTTCCAACAAAATTAACCCTAGAATGTCTGTGTGCGTATACATGTGGTAGGGAATATAGATTGTAAGCTCCACTGGGGCAGGGACTGATGTGAATGTTCAAATATTCTCTGTAAAGCACTGCGTAATATGTATGCGCTATATAAGAAACTGTTAATAAATAATAAATAAAATTGAGCACTGTAGTATATGCGTGCTGTATGCTGTAATGCACTGTACACCTAGAACACGGCTATGGGAGAGGACATATATATTGAGCACTGCAGTATACGCGTGCTGTATGCTGTAATGCACTGTACACCTAGAACACGGCTATGGGAGAGGACATATATATTGAGCACTGCAGTATACGCGTGCAGCACACTGTAATGCACTGTACACCTAGAACACTGCTATGGGAGAGGACATATATATTGAGCACTGCAGTATACACGTGCTGTACGCTGTAATGCACTGTACACCTAGAAAACGGCTATGGGAGAGGACATATATATTGAGCACTGCAGTATACGCGTGCTGTACGCTGTAATGCACTGTACACCTAGAACACGGCTATGGGAGAGGACATATATATTGAGCACTGCAGTATACGCGTGCTGTACGCTGTAATGCACTGTACACCTAGAACACGGCTATGGGAGCGGACATATATAATGAACACTGCAGTATACGCGTGCTGTATGCTGTAATACACTGTACACCTAGAACACGGCTATGGGAGAGGACATATATAATGTGCACTGCAGTATACGCGTGCTGTATGCTGTAATGCACTGTGCACCTAGAACACGGCTATGGGAGGGGAAACACTGATTTTAATCTTTCTTCTAAGTAAAACCACTTCCTTCGCCTTTCTCAAAATATACTGTACAATTTCATGATTCAGGGGAGGAAAGTCTTATAAGGAGAGGAAAAAAACTTTCTTTTTTGCTATAATATTTTTAACAAAAAGGTGGTGATTCCCATGAGTCGTGGTGAGTCCAAAATGAACAAATATATGGAATAAGTGTAGGGTGGTGAGGTCGGAGATGAAACTCGTACTAGGAGGAAAGACGCTGGGTGTACAGAAACTCTGTTGCGTCCTGAAGCCTGTACACACATATTTCCAATAATTTTTAGAACTTTTAGGGCAAAAATAATTTCATATTTCAGCAAATAGACACAATAATAAATTCTAAAGATCAGGTCCGAAATCCGATGATTAGTAAATATGTTCCAAGCTACGGCATAAGCAATGCTTCACACATATGCCAGCCTGCTTGAGTTGAAGTTTTGTTTTCTAGATGTTGGCACCAAGTACCCTGCTCTGTGGACTACTGGCGTCTGGGGGAGCTGGAGAAGAATCTAGCATCACCTAATAACAGGCCTGCCGAAAGGTAATTTTTGGAGGGGCCCTGGTCCCACTGCCTCCTCCCCTGCTGCAACTAGCCGAGCAGTGTTGGTAGAGAGGACAGGCTTCCACTACAGCACAGCTCTCTCCCCAGCCCTGCACATGCTGCTAATTGCTGTGAGCTGAGTGGGGGAGGGAGGCAGTGACAGCCTGTCCTCTCTCTCTCTCTCCCTGAGCAGGTGTTACACCCCTCGGCCAGCCACCCGCACTATCTGCCAAAGTTTTTTTTTTTACAGGGCGTGGCCACACCTTCCTGTTGGCCATGCTCTCCTGTTAGCCATGGCCCTTTTTTTTTACCAGGGCCCCATGGAACTGTCGAGCCCCCCTACCCATGGACAGATATGCATATGCTCTCCTTAAACCTGATTGGAGCCAATGGTAGAGCCCAGGGGGAGGGGTTTCTGGACAACTGGAAACCCCCCACCCTCCTTTTGTTTGTGATATATATCTATCTATCGAAACTATAACCCTCTCTTTGTAATGTTTAAAGTGTTTAAAGTCAAGGTTGTATTAATCCTCTGTTCTAAATAGTTCTATATTATTCATTATAGTCTTTTTATGATATTGTTTGTGGTTTATACTGATTTATTACCCCCCCACAAAAAAATAGTCCTACCAGCTTTTACTTAATAGTGACCATAGAGGTGCTTCTGTTTGGACCGAGCAATGATTCCCCTCTTTGACAAGCAAGAGGAAGCAAGAACACATTCCCTCGGATATGTGGCTAGCAGGAGAATCATTCGATGTTTGCCGACCATCGAATGATTTCCCCCGCCTTCACAAATAAAACTCAGTCTGAGCTGACTTTTATTTGCGGCCGCCTGGACAAAGACAGGGAGGGCAGCCGGCATCATATGACACATAGCCATGGGAACTCCCAGCGTTTTCATGGGGACACTCATAAAACGATCCCGTTCCCCGCTGCCACCCCCCCCCCATCCCTCCCTCCCTCCCCGTGCAAACGGCCCACCAAGTGTGTAACTCGCCACAGCCATTTGCAGTTGGGGCTTTCACATGCGCAGAAATGCGCAAATGGGCAGGGGCCAAATTCGGATCACATTGAGTGATCCCGAATCGGCCCCCAAGTGCCGAGCCAGATTAAGGTCTGAATGGGCCTGGAGCTGAAAATGATCAAGGGCCTAATATGCGCAATAATAGGGGTTGTGGGCAGCACCTAATAATGTGGGGGCGTGACCAGTGTTCTGGTTGGGTGGTCTCATGGGTGTGTCTCTTTGTGTAAATACTTTCAACTATTAATTTTATATATATATATATATATATATATATATATATATATATATATATATATATATATATATATATATATATAAAATGTGAGTGTGTGTGCTGGAAAAGGCAGGGGGCTGGCATAGGAAAAATGCTAAGGATTTAGTATAGGGTGGAAATGGCAAAGAGGTTGGCATATGCAAGGGCCTGGCACAGAAATTAGGGAAAATAGAATATACTTACCTTCCAGTGGCGGCTGCAGACTTTGGGCTTCAGTGCTTTGATCTTCAATTAGATCAATTAGGCCTTCGATAAATTCACTTTAGCATACAGTAAAAAAGTCCAAGTGATTTCAAATATTTATTAAAAAGTCTCTTTTTCCACACAGTGGTGACAATTGATCCAGATCTTTATGGTTCTCATTCAGACATTTCAGATACTTGATGACAGCAGAAGAATATACCCAAAGCGTTTCATCCCTCAATGGTTCTTCATCAGGGGTTTACGGATCACAAGAATTTATAAAGGCAACTTTCCCAAGAGGAAACAATCCTTAATGGGGTGGTATCTTGGCACAGTGAAGCACCTATTCCTATTCTTTCAGGCTTCAGTCTTCCTCCCGGCAATGTTGCTATTGAATACACCATCTGATGTTAATGTTTAGTGGATAAGACCTCTTTAGGTGGCCATACCTATACAAGGTTATGATAAAGACGATGTCTCCAATAGATCTGGGAAGGCCCAGTGTGTGATATGAATGGACATAGGCTCAATTCCTGGTAAATTCTAACTGTTAAAACTTAATTTGGATTAAAAAGCAGTAAATTCAGTACAGAGAACAAGAACATAAGAGAGCGCTTGGATTTGAGGGATATGTTTTGTACCAGTCTATGTTAAAACATGTAGATACAGACAAACAAATTTAAATATTAAAAAGATTTTAATAATCAATCACAGAGGTACCGGCCGATACCAAACAATTAACACATGTAATTAAGAAAAAATCACAATATAAAATTCAGGATTATCCTGAAAGAGAACAAAGAAAAAAATAAAAGATAAAAATATATGTGTATATATATATGCACTTTAGTCCACTTAAGTCAGGGCTGGGCAACGACGGCCCTCCAGATGTTAGTGAACTACACATCCCAGGATGCTTTGCATTCGTTTTGCTATGTGGCCATGCTGAAACTGATGCAAGGCATGCTGGGATGTGTAGTTCATCAACATCTGGAGTGCCGGTGTTGACTTAAGTCATCCTCATATTAAAGCAGTCCAAATGATTGTCAGATATTAGCAGTCCAGTGTTAGTGGTTTTAGCTGTAGTAGTTTTTAGTATATTTACCACATCCTCTGTTTGTACAGGCTGGAGTGTTAGCACCAGTCCACAGAAAAGCATTTAAAAAAAATGAAGTGGAGATGCAGCGCAATTGCGGTGTACGATTTCCAGTAAGCCGGCCGGCAGTACCTTTCAGTGTAGGCAGAGTAAATTGCGGACTGATGCGTTTCCCCGCGTCCTTGTATAGGCGGCTTTCTCAAAGATCAGGTGATATGAGGATGACTTAAGTGGACTAAAGTGCATATATATATATATACATATATTTTTATCTTTTATTTTTTCTTTGTTCTCTTTCAGGATAATCCTGATTTTTTATTGTGATTTTTTCTTAATTACATGTGTTAATTGTTTGGTATCGGCCGGTACCTCTGTGATTGATTATTAAAATCTTTTTAATATTTAAATTTTTTTGTGTTTTAACATAGACTGGTACAAAACATATCCCTCAAATCCAAGCGCTCTCTTATATTCTTGTTCTTTGGTTCTTTCTGGTAGGATTGGTTATCCTAATAAGTCAGCAGCTGGATTTGAGAGATCTGTCAGTAATTAAATATATAGGGCGAAATGTAATAGGGTGCGATTTTTTTCATAAGAAAAAAATCGCACCAAATCGCACCTTTAAAAATCGCATTTTCTCAGCTCCTGATTGGCCAGAAATCATTCTGACTAGAGACGCCGAGGAAGAAACATCTCTGCTCTAGAGGCGCAGAGATGTTTCTTCCTCGGCGTCTGTATTCAGAATGATTTCTGGCCAATCAGGGCCACCTCAGCCTGAACCTTCTGGCGGACCACATCGGGGAAATCCCTGGCGGACTTGAGATTCCTGATGGAGGAAACTCTGACACCTTCGGGGATAGGGAGCGGGAAACCGAAACTAAAACCATCTAATAAAAACTGTGCGTCTGCTCTGTTGGGGTATCCCCTTAACCTGCGGGCCAGGGCTTCTACCACAATTGGGGACGGGGCCTTACTTTCCGCCAGTGCCGGCATCCCCCTGGTCACCGCCCTTGCCTGCTGACCTGCAAGATTTGGAAGGGTGCCCCCCCCCCGCAGTTACTGCATTCGTGACGGAAGCGGCACTTGGCGCCTCTGCCACATTTGCACTCATTAAATGCAAAGCACTTCCCTTTGCCGCCGGCTTTGGAACCGGGTTTCGTCGCTGGAAATGGCTTCCTGCCTGAGCTATCTGAGCTATGCTGCCCCTTCCCGATGACCTCGAGCCATATCTCCACGTGCTTACAGCCCATGGGCATGACCCTGGACCCAGCATGGGCGAGGCGGAATTTCTCATCGTAATTCCGCCACGCCTGACCCTTATAGTCCATGAACGTCTCGTTCACCAGAAACAGGTAGCGCAAGACGTTCCCGTGTTCACCCGGCCGAGTACTCAGGTAACATGAGGAGAATATCAGGAAACCTTTGAGCCAATTGTGGAAGCCTTTAAAGGCAGCCTCACTACCGCTCCCCGCCTTCTTGGCTGCCTCAAAATCCTTTTTCATGTCGACAGTTAGCGTGAAAAAGTCGACAAACTTTCCCCTCTTGATTTTGTCTTTTACCCCCTTACGCAAGCCCCGGGACACGGCGGTATTGGTGCAATGGACCATATCGCCTGCCGGGGGAACTATTTCCTGCTCCGCCTCCTTCCTAGCCCGCTTAGTGCCCCCCACCTTCTTCGCTACCGCGCGCGCAACCATTTTTGCAAACTTGCGCGGGCGCTTGGGGGACCCAGACTCGTCACTGCTAGCGGACGAGTGGGAGGAGGAGGACGCACACTCAGAAGTATCATCATGCTCACCGTCTCCTGAAGCCTCGCCTTGAACCACGGGGTCTACCCGCGGCGTGGCCACCGGCCTTGCGGAAGTAGATGCTTCTGGCCTGGACGTGGAAGCCGGGGTCTCGATCCGCAGGGCAGCGGGTGCTGTACCCCCGGCTGGTGCTGGAGCCGCCACTGGTGTTGCTGGTCGAGATTCAGGAGCCCTCCTGGACCGCTCTGTGTCTTCCTCTTGAGACGACCCTCCGAACACGACACTCGCCCCACCGACTGAGGATACCTCGGGAGATAGAGGGGCAGCGTTAGGACCATATCCTGAACCCGACATCCTCCCCGATCCCCCTGCTGTTGTACCAGAGCTCCCCGGGCCCCCAGTCGCATAAACCTGGTTGACCTGTTGAGCCTGGGTGTACATGCTGGGGTGTGTATAGCCCACCCCTTGAAACGGCTGCTGTTGCCCACCCGGGACCTGGGTGTTTGGTGCACTCGCACCCTGCCATGCCCCACCGAAATACCCCCCGTGAAACCCCCCAGCAGGCCCAGCTGTTTGGGGGGAGTAAAGGAAAGGGACCGGCTGGGTCCCCGCGTAGGGCCCATACTGTGGGTTAGGCATGGGATACCCCGAGTACCCCCCTGCATTTGGGGCTGGAAACGCCCACTGCTGCTGCAAGGGGTGGTGCATATAGGCCTGCTGGCCCGCCCCGAACCCAGCGTGGCCAAAACCCTGTGGTCCCCCCTGCCCAGCCGAAGCCCCGGCGAAACCCTGAGGGGCCGTATGGAAGGGCTGCTGGCCCTGACGCCATTGCTGCTGCGGGGCCTGCCAGTCCTGAAAGGGAGCGGCACCGCCATCTACCCGGCCGCCGACGGAAGCGCCCCCACTGCCACCGACCCAGCCTAAGGGGAGGAGCGGCACCCTCACCGGGGCCATGATGTTTGCCAGGGAGGCCAGAGCCGCCTGACCTGCGCCGCGCTGACCCCTGTGTTCACCTGCAGAGGGCTCCATGTGGGGCCCCCTGTTATGACCTGTAGCGGGCTACCCTGCCCCTGCGCCAACGGGGTACTGGTTCTGGGGGTCACCCCCCCATCCCCCCCACTGTGCGAAGCCCCACTGGCACTCACCCTGCTGCCTGATGCGCGCGGGGTGACATTTACAGCATCCCCAGCCTGCCCTGGCGTGATTACGCCAGTAGATGGCGCCAAAGTGCTGTCCCCAGCAGCGCAGCTCGCTGCTGGGTGCCCTGTGTGTGCGGAGGAAGCTGCCTGCTCCCCGCTCGCAGCAGAGCCCTGCTGAGCCAGGGAGCTGCTTCTGGGTGTGGGGGAACCCTGTCCCCCTGTGACAGACATTGCAGGAGACGGCGCGCGCACCCGCGATGACGCGGTCGCGGCCGTCCTGCTACCTCCCCTCCCGCCGCCGCGCGCTGGCACTGTGACCAGCGGGCGGGAGGCGTCTGCCAACCACCGTGGAGGTGGTGCAGATCTCTTGGGGCGGCCGGACATGTTGCAGCTGCGCTAGGGATACAGGCCTATCAAACAACAAAAGGTACTTAGCTTCGCGTGCTGCTTCACTGTGTAGATCCGGATTACAAGAGGAAGTTCCTACCCCAGAGCTGGACCCTATATACCCCGCTTAAGCTACCTCCCCTCTTGGTGCCGATTGGCCCAGCTGCACCACATGCTAACCTGCCTGTGAAACATAGACTGCTCTGTGCTGCATTGCGCTCTGCATTTAACCCCCAAATCCCCGGGCTCTTAACTGCACTCTGGCCTATGCTGCCCTCGTTTTGCCTGATTTTATTATACCAGCACCGGCTTTTTGAGCCCGGGGCTGGTTATGCTTAGGAGGGGGGACCGCACGCCGTTTTTTTTCTTTTTTTTTGTTTTAACTATTTTTTTTACAACAGAACCATGCACAGATCTCAATGATCTGTGCATGTTTCTGATAAAAGCGCCAGGCAGAACCTGGTCTATTTTATTTGCGATTTTTAGTAAGCTTTACTAAAAATCGCAACCCATTAAATGTGCGACTTCTATCCTTTTTAATGGGAAAACATCTGGATGCGATTTTTAGTCTAACTAAAAATCGCACCTTTAAAAAATGCGATTTTTCCCGCAAATCGCACCCTATAAAATATGCGATTTTCGGGAGATGGGAGCGAAAACTGCATATTTTGCGGGAAAAATCGCAAAAAAAAAAAAAAACGCCTCCCATTACATTTCGCCCATATTGTCATTAGCGCTACTATCTCCCCCCTTTTTTTTCAAATTCAGTACAGAGTCTGGGATATTCCAAAGGCAATTCTCACCTTCAGTAGATGTGCTCTGGTCACAGGCTCTGTCTAAATGCAAAGATAATTTGCTAGTTCTTTTTGATGCTTCTTAAATAAAACACACCAGGGGTGGCAAAACCTGTCCTCAAGATCTACCAACAGTTCATGTATCTCAGGCAACCTGTGGATCTATAGTAGGAATGAATGCAGCAGGTTTGATAATGTGACAGTTAGTAATGACTGCACCTGTGCCCCAGCTAGGTGATCTGGGAAATGTGACAGTAAATGACTACAGCTGTGCACCAGCTAGGGATTCTGGAAATTGTGACAGTTAGTAATGACAACAACTGTGCCCCAGCTAGGGGATCTGAGAATTGTGACAGTTAGTAATGACTGCACCTGTGCACCAGCTAGGTGGTCTGGGAAATGGGACAGTTAGTAGTGACTGCACTTGTGCACCAGCTAGGGAGTTTGGGAAATATGACAGTTAGTAATGACTACAGCTGTGCACCAGCGAGGTGATCTGGGAAATGTGATAGTAATGACTACAGCTTTGCACCAGCTAGGGGATCTGTGAAACGTGACAGTTAGTAATGACTCCAGCTGTGCACCAGCTAGGTGACCTGGGAAATGTGACAGTTAGTAATGACTACAGCTGTGCACCAGCTAGGGAGTCTGAGAAATGTGACAGTTATTAATAACTTCAGCTGTGCACCAGCAGGTGATCTGGGGAATGTGACAGTTAGTAATGACTACAGCTGGGATTTGGAAAACATGGATGGTTGGCAGATATCTTGAGGACCGGTTTGGCCATACCTGAGATATGGGGTGAAATTTTATAGGATGAGGGATTCAGAAAGTGAGAGATTTGGTAAGAAATCTCCAAAATTTTTAAAGCGGCGATCATTTACACTGAAAAAAAAAACAGTTTGTTTTTGCAATGTAAATTATTGCCTCTTTAAAAAAAAACCTGGACATTTCTTACCAAATCTCTCACTTTTTGAATCTCTCATCCTATTAAATTTCACGCATGCTATATAAAATGTTGCACCTTTACCTTACTTGGCCCGACAATGGGGGTTATTCTAGTTCATTCTTTCTGACAAATTCCTTCTTAGATGGACAAAACCATGTGCACTGCGGGTGGGGCAGATGTAACTTGTGCAGAGAGAATTAGATTTGGGTGGGGTTTTTCTTCAAAGTGAGATCTATATTGCAGTGTAAAATAAAGCAGTCAGTATTTTCCCTGCACAGAAACAAAATAACTCACCCAAATCTAATTCTATCTGCACATGTTACATCTGCCCCCCTGCAGTGCACATGGTTTTGTCCATCTAAGAAGGATTTTGTCAGAAAGAATGAACTAGAATAAACCCCAATGTAATAAAGAATTATGTTTCTCTAGTGACATCTTGTGGCCGTTTTTAAAACTTTGTCATTGACAGTAAAGTTGCAGACTCCGCTGCTTTTGGGTGCTCTTTAGTATAAATAAACAGATTTCTCAAAGCTTTTTTAAAATATTCGTCTTGTTACCTATTTGTTCCACAATGTATGGTCACAGTACTAACCCAACAGCTCCACACAGCAGAATACATTAAGAGACATTTATCAGGCTCTATTATATAATGCTGCGAGGAATGTGTCTAGCAGATGTGGATTAGAGAGCTGCAGTGAGGCTCAGCCCCTGCCTCCTTCATGGTATGCAGTCAATAGGTCTACAATGTCTAGATCGACAGTCAAAAGGTCGACAACTATTGGTAGACAGTCAAAAGTTTGACATGATCAATAGGCCGACAGTCAAAATGGCGGATTGAGGATGGCGATTGAGGAAGCCGACCGGCGAAACCCGTCTCCAGCTACCGCTCACAACACCCGGGAGCAGCACGAGAGGAACGGAGCAAGCATAGCACAGTGGAGATTCAGGCCTGAGACATCCACAGCTCCGGGAAGGTAACACCCGCCGCAGCTCGTACGGAGCTGATGAGCGGTCCGTGCTGCCTTGCAATCAAGTCATCTACCCGGGTGCAGTATACGAGATTCACTCCCTTCAGGGCCGAAACTAGGGTTTCTGGTGCCCGGGGCAAGACATTCATTTAGTGCCCCCCCCCCAAATTTTTTATATATATATATATATATATATATATATATATATATATATATATATATATGTTTATGTGCTTACAGACAACAGAAGGGTGATATTAAACCAACAAACAAGACAATATATCATATATTATTATATATACACTGTATTCTGAAATGAAATATAAATTTATAAATTATCCCTCAACTGGTCCACTTGCATCAAGATACATATATACTAGAAACTATATGAACCGTAAAACAGGGATAGTGCGCGCCGAAGGGATAGTACAAATTACAGCACACACCGTTATGCCCAGTACACATTCCAGCACACACCGTAATGCCCAGAGCACATTACACCACAAACTGTAATGCCCAGTACACATTATAGCACACAACGTTATGCCCCCCCCAGTACTCATTATAAGCAATGGTTAATTGCTGCTGCCACTGGATAGAACACTGTCCCTGAATGATACACAATATGCCACAAACATACATCCCAACACTGGAGGCAGAGGAGAGGAGACATCTGCGCATGCCGAAGACACGCGCCAAAAATTAGAGGGTTCACCTACTACCGTGGAACTCCTGCGAGGCTACATCCCCCATTTTCTCCACTATGAGGGCATGGTCAGCTCTCTAAGAGCTGTAGCCACATGGGGTGCCCCCAATAGTGCAGTTCCAGATACACATGACCCCAAAAGTGTAGTCCGTGATGCCCATTATACCTATGCCGCATACTGTGATGCTCCATTATACATATACTCCACACCTGGATGCTCATTATACATATGCCACACATATGATGTCCATTATACATATGCCCCACAACGTGATGCTCCATTATACATATGCTGCACACCGTGATGCCCATTATACATATGACGCACACTGTGATGCTCCATTAAACTTATGCCACACACATGATGCCCATTATACATATGCCCCACAGCGTGATGCTCTATTAAACATATGCCACACACATGATGCCCATTATACATCAGTAGATACTATGCAGGCTGGAGTCAGACAGTTTTAAAATTAAACATCGATTACCAGATGCAGGGAAATGATTGGGAGGAGCAGCGGCGTTGATGGCATGTCATGAGGCATGAGGGAAGGAGGGCAGAGCCGGCCCTAGCCTAAATGACGCCCTAGGCAAGATTTTGGCTGGTGCCCCCTAGCACCGCCACTAGTTCCACCTCTGACCCTGCTCCCCTTTCCCAGCACCATCAACCCTCATCATAGCAGTCATCATTTTGGTGCCCCTACCCGCAATATTTTAAATAGAAACAGTGCACACATTCGGTGCGCAGCCCAAACAGGGGTGTTTTCTTGCTGGGAAGAGGCATGGCCACCCAATAGTACCCCCAATTCAAATTATGCCACACAGTAGTTCAACTTTATTCACATTATATCATGTGATGGTGTCCCTTATTAACGTTACATCACACAGTAGTACCACTTTACCTTATGTACATTACTCCTCACATTATTCACATTCTACCCTTAGAAAAAAATCCTGAGAAAATATGTGCAAAAATGTGCAACCCAGCACAAAGCAGTGTGTGTTGGGCAGAGGAGAAGAGCTGCAGCTGCTGCTGTCACTTAAGGGGAGGGGTCCCGGGGCCCCCACTGGGCCCTTCCAAGAGACTTTGGCCTGGGTAATTTGTACCCCCTACCCCTTTTTTCTCGGCACCCCTGATAATACCACACAGTAATGCCCCTTACACATGACACACATTATTAATGTCCTTATAACCATAATGCCCCTTACACATTATGCCAACCTTTATTAATGCCCTTCATACACATAATGACACACTTAATGCCCCTTACACATATGTTGCACATAATTAATGCCCTTATACACATGACACACATAATGCCCATTACACATATGTTGCACATTATTAATGCCCTTATACACATGACACACATAATGCCTGTTACACATATGTCGCACATTAATAATGCTTTTATACATGACACACATAATGCCCCTTACACATATGCCGAACACTATTGCACAACCCACCCGCAGACCGCACTCGCACAGCCGCTAACACTGTGACCTCTGCCTCTGCTTGGATACAGATGTTTCCTCATACATCTTGACTCAATAAGCCATGCAGCTCCTGGCCAGTTCTGCTAACGTTGGGTGCCTTTTTTGCTGAAAATTCGTCTTATTTGCATTGTTATGTAACCAGCACACACAAGGAGCTTCTGCTGATTAAAATGATATGCAGCATGCCTATATTCTGTGAGTGACTGTGGCTGTACCTGCATACGGAATGCTATGTTACAGTGATTTCCATGAATACACTGTTTCATATGCAGATACAGCCTCACTCACACACAGAATATAGGCATGCTGCATATCATTTTAATCAGCAGAAGCTGCTGATGCCCCTCGGCATTCCAAATGCACTAGGCAATTGCCTAGTTTGCCTATGCCTAAGGCCGGCTCTGAAGGAGGGTGGAATAAAGCGTGATTTCTAGCGCTGGGGATGGGAAGGCAAGTGCTGCTGTGTGCTGTTCCTCACTTGGCGGCAGGAGGTCAGATAGTGACCTCCTGCCTCTCCGCCGTCGTAAAGCGCTTCATCACTTGGCGGCAGGAGGTCACTATTTGACCTCCTGCTGCCAAGTGAGGTACCGCTACACAGCGGCAGCCCGGCAGGAGATAAACTTTACTGTAAAGTAAGTGCCGAGCCACTGAGCACCCAGCGAGCTACCCGTCGCTCGCAAGCAACGGGTTAGCGAACAGAAGATCACTGCTACAATACGGCGCCCCCCCCCCCCCCTTTTCTATCTTACCCTGTTGATGTGCTCTTCATGCCTGCACCCTGGCTCTGCTGGGCTGGGTGGGAGCCGCCAATGCTGCCCATGGTGCCAGGGGTGTAACTAGAGCTTTATGGTCCCCGTAGCACTTCACTGCATGCATCATGGCACTGCAGGGAGTCACCAGGGGCCACACTGACACACACATTGTATACGCACCAGGGGCACACTGACCCACACATTGCATGGGCACCAGGGGCACAGAGACACACACATTGCATGGGCACCAGGGGCACACACACACATTGTATAGGCACCAGGGGCATACTGACACACACACATTGCATTGGCATACTGACACACACAAACACACACATTGCATGGGCACCAGGGGCACACTGACACACACAAACATTGCATGGGCACACTGACACACACATACATTGCATGGTCACACGGACACACACACATTGCATGGGCATACTGACACACACAAACATAAGGCCCATACATACACAACGATGTGTCACTTACGACACATCGTTAACGACCATCGTTCATTTTCTCCCTTGAAGGGAAAATTGAAAGATCTTAAATTTTGAAAAGAAAGACACCAAACGATTGTGTACGATGGACGATAAACGACGAACGACAACGAACGACCTTTGGTCGTTGAAAACATATTGTCAAGCAGTCAATCACAAATAAATGAGCTGTCAATCACTGAAATGGGCTGGCCTGAAATAGGGCTGGATCACTAGAGTGAATAAATAAGCTCAACCATTTTGAAATCTCTGCAGTTGATGCTCTGTGCTAGTTCAGTGAGGATTCCTGCTGAACGCTCTTGCAGTGCTATCTAGCTGTTCTTTGTTTCTGGCTTGCCTTTAACAAAGTGTGATTTTCTGCAATGGTTCCCTATCGCTTTAAAGTGATGGCAGCATATGCTGGAGTTGCTTTGTTAGCTGACAGGGAGAGTTCGCAGAGACGGAGGAGGATTCGGTCGTGCTGGGCGAAGAAGTGGCTCCAGAAGAGGGATTCGCTCTCTCACATGGTGCTGCTTTCAGAGATCCATGTGGACTGTCCTGATGACTTCCGTAATTTTCTGCGCATGGACGATGCCACGTTCACCGAGTTGTTGGGACTGGTGAGGCCGCACATCCAGAAGCAGGATACGCGGATGCGCAAGGCGATTCCTGCTGAGGAGAGGCTGATTGCTACCCTGCGATTCCTGGCGACTGGCAGGTCCTTGCAGGATTTGAAATTTGGGGCAGTCATTTCACCGCAGGCTTTGGGCCTCATTATCCCAGAGACCTGCAAGGCTATATACACCGTTCTCCGGCAGCAGTATTTCCGGGTAAGAAAAAATTACTTATTGTATGTGTTCTCCCTAAATGTGATATGCAGCACACCTTTTATATTTTAGTTTATGTACACCATCGTTATCCTCCTGTTTTTAAATCACTACATCCAGCTCTGTGTCTATTTTCCCTCCAAATGTGAACAGTGCTTTCCCTCCATCTGATTATAGTAGTATGTCCTCCAAATGTGCCTCACTGTGTCCCAATATTTTTTATTTGATTGTACTGCTATGTACCCCCCCCCCATCCCCCCAAATTAATTTTCCTCACCCCTTGTTATGTTTTCATTTACAGTTTCTTGTATGTGAACCTGGTTTCAAATGTATGCAGGCTATCTGGTGCAGTTTCCTCTACGTTGAGTTAACATGGTATGCAGGCAAACGCAGAAGAAACTGCTCCAGATAGGCCAAATGCATTTGCAGCAGCCTGGTGCAGTTTACTCTACGTTAAAATGGTGTCAGCTTGGAGTGCACAACGGTGCAGTTTTTGAGACATATACCTGATGTTTTTTTGGTTTCTTATCACAATTGTTTCTTCTTCTATTGCAGTTGCCCTCCTCAGAGGCAGAGTGGCTCCAGGTTGCTGCCGAGTTTCAAGAAAGGTGGAATTTCCCCAACTGTGGAGGTGCGATTGATGGAAAGCATATAGAGGTTATTCCACCGCTCAATTCTGGGTCCTTATTTTACAACTATAAGGGCTACTTCAGCATAGTAATGATGGCCATTGTGGATGCCAATTACAGGTTCCTCTATGTGGACGTGGGGAAGAATGGCCGTGCATCTGATGGTGGTTCCTTTAAGGACACCTTATTTTATGAGAGGCTCATCTCTAATAACCTCCATCTGCCTACACCCTCACAGTGCACAAATGGAATGAACTTTGTGTTTGTGGCTGACGAGGCCTTTGCCTTACAAGCACACGTCATGAAGCCATATGCAAAAAGGGGGCTAACACATGAGCGAAGAATTTTTAATTATAGACTTTCCAGAGCACGCAGGACAGTGGAAAATGCATTTGGTATACTTAGCAATCGTTTCAGGGTCTTCCATACGGCCATCAATTTAAGGATGGACAAGATAAACTGGGTGGTGTTGGCGTGCTGTGCCCTGCACAACCTCCTGCGTTCCAAGACAATGGCCCATCAACCCCCATTTCAGCCAGAACCACCAGAACATCTTCAACCACCAAGGCAAAGACTTGCAGAGGGCTTTACTGCATTAGGGCGTGCAGGGGCTACAGTGATGCCCTCTACCGAGGCCAAAACAGTTCGTGCCCAGTATACCACTTACTTTAATGGGGAGGGGGCAGTGCACTGGCAGGATGATGTAGTGTGAGTATTGTTACATGGCTACTGTATTTTCTTTTTTTGAAGTCCGAATTACATAAAGTTAAAAAGTGTATCTTTATATACATTTAAATAAAAATCTGAAGTGAAATATCTCAAGCAATATAATAATTTAATCTGTCTGTCAGATTTTGACTGGCGCTGCTGTTGCTGACCCGGACTCACCCTGGGACCAGGTGATCACCAGCAGCAGCAAATGAACAGCGCTGGGTGAGCAGCAACAGCATTGCCGTAGCTGCTGCTGTTCACGGGGAGCTGTATTCACCATTAATAATAGTTCTTCTAGGGCTATACTCCCACATACATGTATCCATGTTTTTCCCATGATATATCACAAACTCTCCAAACCCCTCAACCCATCATATCAACCCTTCACCATGAATTTCTTTCCATGAAGAATAAAAATACAATACACCTTTTTGGCAAGAAATGTTTATACCTTTCTTTGTTTTTAGATCGAAATGTATGTTAACAAACATTTTTTGGACTGGATTCATTGAGCATACCAGTCCACTGAGTGCCACTGGAACAGAGACTATGCCCATAAGGATAAATAGAAAGGCATACCTGCAAATTTGAAAACATCATTCACAGAAACAGTAAACCTAAACTTGGGTCATGAGGACTAGACCAAAAAAAAACCCATAGTGGCCTTGAAAGAACACAAGAGGTTGTAAGTCAGAATGTCCAGGAACAAGGGCAACCTGAAGTTCAAAATTATCACTGTGGTACTATGCAACATTCCTAGGCATCCTAGAAAAATAGGCCAAGAGTACACACATAACAAGTTGGGTAAACAACTAAACTACAAATTCAAAAAATCTGGCTCATCGCCTTGGAGTGCGTCCTGCGCATTCATCCAAGCCGAGTAGCTACCACAGGGAACAGTGGAAGCTGGCGAGGTGTTCCGCGACACAGTGTGTGACACTGGCTGTTGTGGCGGAGTATTTCATGTTGGTGGAGATGCAGGATAATATGGGAAATTTGGGGGTGGGAGAGGTGGCCAATGTAACGTTTGTGATGGCAATATGGGGCTCTCTGGCAGTTTGCCATTTTGAGCACATATTAGCGCATCATAAACAATGCTTTTGAACCGCAGACGTTGGAAAGGATCCATCGCCTGCAGTTCACTGGCGATGTTAAAGCCAAAATTTTCATGCTCATCTGGGGGCTTCTGTAGGACCGCCTCCGCACGCTGCAGAAATTGTTCTGCCTGCGTCGGTCCCGAGCTCAAATTTTTTGCAGCCACCCGACGTCTTCTGGTTGGCGGTAGATGCGTCGATGGAGGAGGAGAGGGTTCCACGTTCCCAAGTTCAAAATCACTTTGCGGACTAATGGGGAGTTCCTGGTCACACTCCGAGTGTGCATTCTGTAATAGAGAAATAAGTAAATTAATGATGCCGGCCACAAATATGATGTTGGACAGTGATGGGTAACTTTGACACTACAGATGTTTCTGACCTACACATCCCAACAATACCTGGAGTGTCAAAGTGATGGATAACATCACTGGTGAAGGGTGTGTTTGTCCTACGTGTATCTACTTACCAGATCTTCACTGCCCACTGACTCCTCATCAGGCTCGTCAGGCACCACCGACATCATGGAGCACGTGGACTGTGTCCTGGGCTCTTCTTCCAAGGTGAACAGTAGCACAGTGTGGGCCTTCGGACTTCATCAGCCCCTGCTCCGGACCGCTGAGACTCCTTCACTCTCTTGTGTTCCTTCAGAAAGACTGTTCTGAAATTCTGGATCTTCCGCTTCACAAACCGCAAGTCAGCTTCATTGTTTCTGTCCTTACAGTAGTCAATGAGCTGCTGGTATGCCTTTGCTTTTTTATCCTTATTTGCATAATCTTTTGATGTTATTTTCCAAAGGCACTCATGAGACTGGTACATTTCAATAAATCCAGTCCAGTGGTCCTGTTCACTAATTTCCAAGGACATCTCTGTAAAATAATCAAATTAAAAAACAAATTATAACATAATACCTTTTGAAAACAAATACGCTAAACAAAGTACATCATTAATACAAAAACTGCTCTAGCAGCACCACCACATTACACATATGGCTACAGTGAGACATGGTTACCATCGATGGCATTAGTGCAACGGGTCATTGATAACGTCTGGCATTTGATGAACATCAATCATTTAAGTATCAATTGACCATCATTTGTTTTACACCAATCAAAACATGCAGGCATGGCTTCATGGGTGTTTGGGTGCCGAGATAGATAGGATCTGTCCCCCCGCCTCTTGGGGGACAAATAATTATGCTGTACATCTATGTTGGAAAACCATCAACATCAGCCATAAACCAAAAATGATTACAATCATCGATGGTTGATGGCCATCCATACCCAGCACCCCACCCCAGGAAACATATATGTACAAACAGGCAGCCATCCAGCATGGCCACTGTGCAAACCCAGCACCCCACCCCAGGAAACATATATGTACAAACAGGCAGCCATCCAGCATGGCCACTGTGCAAACCCAGCACCCCACCCCAGGAAACATATATGTACAAACAGGCAGCCATCCAGCATGCCCACTGTGCAAACCCAGCACCCCGCCCCAGGAAACATATATGTACAAACAGGCAGCCATCCAGCATGCCCACTGTGCAAACCCAGCACCCCACCCCAGGAAACATATATGTACAAACAGGCAGCCATCCAGCATGCCCACTGTGCAAACCCAGCACCCCACCCCAGGAAACATATATGTACAAACAGGCAGACATCCAGCATGGCCACTGTGCAAACCCAGCACCCCACCCCAGGAAACATATATGTACAAACAGGCAGACATCCAGCATGGCCACTGTGCAAACCCAGCACCCCACCCCAGGAAACATATATGTACAAACAGGCAGCCATCCATAACCTCAATAAAAGCAGGACTCTGCTCTGCACCCGCCGCCACCAGCACCCCTGCACCCCACCCCCGGACAAGCCGTTCAACTCACCACAATCAAATATGGAAACTCCCCTGCCGTGTGCTGTGCTTCGCTGTGCTCCACTGTGCCTCCACTGCGTTATGTGCTCAGGAAATGGCGCCTGGGCGGGTCTTGGGAGTGGCTAGGTCGTCCGCAGTCGATGGTCAATCATCGGTGACCATTGTTCAACATCAGTCGCCCTGCACGATGGTAACAACCATAGCCAAATTGACCTGCATGCATGGACGATGGCTATGGTTGTTAACGACCAACGGGTACGCGCACCATCGGTTGTCGACCATCGTTGATGGCATACACAGTACACGATGTATAACGATTCACCTCAAAAACGACTCTGAGCGACGTCCTTCATGGTCGTACAGGGAGGTGAATATAATGGAATCGTTTATCGTCGTTTGCCTGGTATCGTCTAGTATGTATGGGTTATACACTGCAGGGGCATACAGACACATATTGCATGGGCACATTGACAAACACATTGCATGGGCACACGCATATATTATAGACCAGGGGTGTGCATTCCCTCTCCCTCCCAAAGAAGAATACCTCTTTGCTGAGCTGCCGTGCCTGCCTTGTGAGTCCTAACAAGTAGCTGGACTGGGGAGCACAGGAGCAGTCAGAGGGCAAAGGAGCACTGCTTACAGTATATGATATATCTGGCACACTAAACTTGAAGACTGTGCCTGGCTTGTACCTGTAGAGTAGACATTGCTGCTTTCTTCCCCTGCCTCCTCTGACACGTTCATCCCAGGCCACGCCCCCGCCCGCCGTCCCATTGGACAGCCCGCTCGCATTCCCTGCCTCCCATTGGACAATGTTTTTTTTTTTTTATGACACTGACAGACACAGTGTCATGGCCGCGCCCACGCTGACTCGCCTGTGATCAGCGAGCGCACGGGCAGCGGCAGAGGGCGGCCCTGTCACAAGTTCAACACCTCAAGCAGGCAGTGTAGTGAGTGCGCCGGCCACTGGGTGGGTGCCGGCACTCGGCGCCCACGCAGCCCCCGCTCTCCCAAGCAGCAGCGGGGGCTGTCTTACAGTATCTACACCACTGCTTGGGCTACATCAGTCCCCGAAACCCCACTGGGTGTCTCCCGGACCTGACAGCGCGCCCCCCCCTCCAGCGCCCGGTGCGCGTGACCCCCCAGCCCCCCCTAATTACGGCCCTGCTCCCTTTCATGTTTGTTTCTCATATTGGTGTATTTTGTACACATTATTAATTACCTCCGCTTCCCTGCGTGTTGGTGGCCACAAATCATTGCCAGCCTTGAGCAGGGTGTCATTGTTAGAAAGGCATTGAATGAACTAGCATTTAGGCGCCTATGCCCTAACAATCTGCCAGAGAGATTTAGTATACAATATAGTGATGTTGCCAATTGAGCATTAACAATGTCAGATTGACATATAGAGGAAATTGGCGATTTTGATTGCACATAGGAATTTGAGAACAGTGTGGGTTGTTTTACTTGTCTTCTTGTTTCATTTAAATGATGATGGCTGATTAATAAATTGGATGTTGCCGACTTGGTAGTGATAATATCAATATGCTGTATCTATTGTATATGAGACTGACTGCACCAAAATTGCAGTCAGCGGTGTAGCTAGGTGCCATAGTGCCCGGAGCAAGGGGCAAGGGGCGCCCCCCCCCCACTCCTCCCGGTAATAAATTGGGGGCATGGCTAACATGTGTTGGCATGTTACATTTGAAATATATAAGACACTTTAACGGAATCTGCTGCACTATGTAAGACACTAACGGAATCTGCTGCGCTATATAACACACTGTAACGGAATCTGCAGCACTATATAAGACACTGTAATGGAATCTGCTGCGCTATATAAGACACTGTAACGGAATCTGCTGCGCTATATAAGACACTGTAACGGAATCTGCTGCCCTATATAAGACACTGTAACGTAATCTGCTGCGCTATATAAGACACTGTAACGGAATCTGCTGCGCTATATAAGACACTGTAACGGAATCTGCTGCCCTATATAAGACACTGTAACGGAATCTGCTGCACTATATAAGACACTGTAACGGAATCTGCTGCGCTATATAAGACACTGTCACGGAATCTGCTGCGCTATATAAGACACTGTATTGGAATCTGCTGCGCCATATAAGACACTGTAACGGAATCTGCTGCGCTATATAAGACACTGTAACGAAATCTGCTGCGTTATATAAGACACTGTAACGGAATCTGCTGCGCTATATAAGACCCTGTAACGGAATCTGCTGCGCTATATAAGACACTGTAACGGAATCTGCTGCGCTATATAAGACACTGTAACGGAATCTGCTGCGCTATATAAGACAATGTCACGGAATCTGCTGCGCTATATAAGACACTGTATTGGAATCTGCTGCGCCATATAAGAAACTGTAACGGAATCTGCTGCGCTATATAAGACACTGTAACGGAATCTGCTGCACTATATAAGACACTGGTGCCCATTACACATGACTCACCGCAATGCACATTACACATTATGCGCACACCGCAATGCCCATTACACATTATGCGCACACCACAATGCCCATTACACATTACGTGACTCACCGCAATGCCCATTACACATTATGTGACTCACCGCAAAGCCCATTACACATTATGCGCACACCGCAATGCCCATTACACATTATGCGCACACCGCAATGCCCATTACACATTATGCGCACACCGCAATGCCCATTACACATTATGCGCACACCGCAATGCCCATTACACATTATGTGACTCACTGCAATGCCCATTACAAGTTATGCGCACACCGCAATGCCCATTACACATTATGCGCACACCGCAATGCCCATTACACATTATGCGCACACCGCAATGCCCATTACACATTATGCGCACACCGCAATGCCCATTACACATTATGCGCACACCGCAATGCCCATTACACATTATGCGCACACCACAATGCCCATTACACATTATGCGCACACCACAATGCCCATTACACATTACGTGACTCACCGCAATGCCCATTACACATTATGTGACTCACCGCAAAGCCCATTACACATTATGCGCACACCGCAATGCCCATTACACATTATGCGCACACCGCAATGCCCATTACACATTATGTGACACCGCAATGCCCATTACACATTATGCGCACACCGCAATGCCCATTACAGATTACGTGACTCACAACAATGCCCGTTACACATTATGCGCACACCACAATGCCCATTACACATTATGCGACACACCATAATGCCCTTACACAATGTGACGCACCATAATCACCACCTATGAATGGTTACAACGCGGCGCAGCAAGCCGTATTTCAGCAAATATTACTTTTCTACAGCTAAGACAGATAAACACATATTAAAAGAAAAGAAAATAAAACATTTGAAAAAAATTATTTCAGTATAATAATATTGCTGCTGCTCACCAAAGAGAAGCTGCAGCAGCAGCCAGCATGTCTTCACATACTGTAAGCACATGTGGGGGAGGGGGCTGAAGCAAAATGTATTGCAAAGTGAGAGACTGCAGGTGGTTCGATTTGGGAGTACCTCTGTCTTGTGCTCCGCATGTAGTTGATGCAGTGCCTGCCATGCAGTGCCAGTGGAAGAAGCAGGCAGGCAGGATGGAGGAGGACATCGAGAATGAAGGAACTAGAGAGCACAGTTGGGGGCGGAGCTACTTCAGAGCCAAACTGATAGGGGAGCCTGAGGGGTCTGGAGTGCTGCTGCGCTGCCCGGAAGCCGGAACGAGCAGCAGCAGCAGCAGGAGGCAGGCGCCGGGCAGGGCAGTCGCCGGCACACGGCTGCTGCCCGCCGTTAGTGTGTATGATATACTTGATCATTTGCGGAGGGGGGGCGGGCCGGCGGCGCCATTCCACCAGACGCCGCCCGGAGCATGAGCTCCGGTGGCTCCGCCCTCCCTACGCCTCTGATTGCAGTAGACAAGAAACTGTGATCAGCTGTGAAATATATGTGAAATAGATGCATTTGAACTGTGTGAACAAACTAATAGTGTCTTGTTACAAACATTAGGACACTCTTATGCTGGTTGTATTCACTCTGACCATTAAGAAATCAGAACTCTAAAACCCATGTATATATTCCACTTGCTAGCATAATTGATTGCTGGACTATTAATGGATTTATGGTATGCACCACTCAATCATGGTTAATTAATAAATCACCCTTGGCATAAAATGTGTGTATGAAATTCGAATAGAAAACAAGGAGTGTAGTACTATTCACTGGAGTTTTTTGATTAACTGATATTCCGTACACACCATACAATCTGTGGTTAGCAATCTTATGTGCAATTTTTTTCGCCTGAAAGACATTAATTTGAGATCAACATCAGAGAGGTGTGTGCTTAACTACCTGACATTGTTTCTGAGCATCATGGTATAGTGGATATATATATATTCTCACAGCCATCTGTCGTGAAAGGATATCTAAGAGACATAACACCCACTGTGGTGTAGGAAATCTCTACACGAAGGGTGCCAGATAACCACGAGCATACTCAATTAATCTCCTAATAACCTTCCTATGCAAATTGTTTATTGGGCAATTTCCTATCTAACTCTATATAACACTCTTTCGTCAGTTAATAACCTGACAACAGAAGACTCTCTCATCGGGGATTCGATGTCTTGACAGATCCCTGAAAGCAGAAGTCTGGATGTCTAGTGGTCTGACACTCTGTAACTGGTATCCACCCTTTCTATCACTCTCTCATCCATCCAGGCTTTGGTGTTATCCCTGCACTACTGAAAAGCACCAGGGAACACACTGTGCTGGATTGGAAAGCAGAAGTGATCTGTACCCTAGCTCCCGAACACAACCAACCTGGTACTCTCATTTGACACCATCGCCGTAAGGTTACCCATACACCCTAACATCGGGGCCAGATTCCAACAGTGCCAAATAGGGGCCGGCCTAGTAACCAGACAGGTGACTTCTGGTGAATAGCCGGCGGGTAACGTAGGCGAGGTGATCAAACAGCAGATACACAGGAGCCGCCGGCTGTGGGAGCACTTTTTCACGCGGGAATCTAGAGACTTCTAGGTGCGAATATTTTAATAAAAACACACAAAAACCTTTTACAAAAAATTTATAAAGATGTAATATGATGCATATACAATAATAATAATAAAAATAAAAAGAGTATGTGCAATTTATAGACCGGTTTTCTTTGTGATAGACTAAGGCAGCTAGCAAACGATAATAAATTTCCAGTTAGCATAGAGAAGTGCCAAGTCTAACCTAAATCCGAGTCTACTCGAATAATTATATTGTGTTTTCATTTTTGACAGTAGAGGTGTATTTGGATTTGACCGTACAACTAAGTAGTTACAAATTGCCTCCAAATTTTTATGTGCAGAGTCCAATAAAAGTGATGTCTTAAACAAATAATCATTTCAAATAATTGATATACAAAAGAGTGCGCCCAAAAAGGCACATTTGTCTTTTAGTTTGCCCTCTGCAAACAAACCCCTTCCTATTCAGTTACAATACTGAATGTGTTGGGCGCACCACCAATCCAAGACTACAAAAACCGTGAGAGGTAGTCCAATATATTGGTTTCATAGATGAATTTCTGTAAAATGTTATAATCAATGAGTTGAGTCTGTGCGGATCCAAAAACCCTTGTTTGTATCCAACAGTCAAAATGTCGACATGTTCAAAAGGCCGAAAGTCAAAATGTCGACATAGTCAAAAGGTCGAAATGGAAAAAGGTTGACATGAGTTTAAAAAAAAAATGTCTGAGCCGACATGGGTCAGCAGGCGGTATTTCCTATCCTACCATCCACTACGGTGTGGTGGGAGAATATAATAGTGTGCCAAGTGCAGCGAGGCACCGTGCCCGAAGCATGACGAGCCATGCGCGGGGACGCTGTACACTTAGACGGTATCCATACCGACCTATGTCAACATAGACACCCAAAAGAAACGATGGAAAAACTCATGTCAACCTTTTTTCATGTCGATCTAGTGACCATGTTGACCTTTTGACTGTCGACCTTATGAATGTTGAACTTTTGACCTTTTCTACCTTTTGACCATGTCGCCCTTTTGACCCTGTCGACCAATAGTGTTTGACCTTTTGACAGCAGACCAAGACATTGTAGATCTAATATACCGTAAACTTCCTTCACGGCTCTCCCTGGCTGCCTGCAGGACACCGTCACCAGCCACCAACCCGGAGCCACTCATCCTCTCAACATTGGATGACATTTATAATGTTGGCATGAGAATGTCAACATAGCCACAGTGTTGACAAGCCATTCACTTTCTACTGCCTGAGGAAGTGTCCAGGGGAGGTGACCTGATGAAGTCACCCGGTATCTTGAAACGCGTTGCAGAAATACGGCGAAGCCTTTTCATTTATTTTATGGTTTCTTTTTTACATTGTATCTATATCAGGAATATATTTGTTATAACGTCATAGTGTGATTCAAAGATATTGGTTTATTATTTTTTATCATTCATTCATTTTATGTCACATCATTTTTCTTCTGTGCATTTTTATTTGAATACTAATGAGAAACTTTTAGATGTTTTAATTTTGCCTCTCTCTGGGACATCATGGTTTATGTATCTTGGAAGGGTATGGATCATTGGGTCAATCCAATTTAGGTCAACAGGTATTGGGTTGACCACCAAAGGTCGACAGGGTTTTAGGTCGACACTTGAAATAAGTCAACATGGCTAAAGTCGACAGGGTTGGAAGGTCGACTCAAGCGTTAGGTGACCAATGGCAAGGTCTGCAGTCAAAAAGCCATCATGAGGTTTTTCATGTTTTTTTGTCCCGAATGTCGACACAGTTGACATGTACACCGTCAAAGTTGGGATGTATGGCTATGGGCAACATCCGATGTTCAATAGAGCTCCCATCTTAGTAAATACAACCCTGTTTATCTGCAGCTCTCCTGGTTTGTAAAGGGAAGGATTCCAGCACATGTCCATCTGTCATTTATGTATTGAGCAACGTTGGACACTTCTCCTTTATATAGCCTTTCCGGGCCCATAGAAAACCCTGTCCTTTTTCTGATAAATGCTCATCATGTCGACATTTAACATGCCAACATTGATAAAATGTTGACATGGGGACATTCATAACGTTAACTTTAATGCTAGCGCAACATGGTTTGTTCCAGACAAATAGTTGATTGTGTTTTTTTTTTTGCCCTAAGGACTGCTCACTAAAGTGTAGTCCCATGTACGTATACTAGTTCAGGCATACTGAAGAGGTGATGGAGGGATGTGACACCCCATATGCATTTTGTACGTATACATCCGAGGCGGAACTACCATTGGTGCAATAGGTAGGGGCCCACTGCTGCCCCTGTCACCCACTGTTTTTCCCTGTCACACTCTGCCTCCCCCTGCCACCCTCTGCCTCTCCCTGTCACACTCTGACTTCCCCTTCAACCCTCTGCCTTTCCCTTTCACCCACTGCCACATTCTTCCTGTCACCCACTGTTTTTCTCTGTCACACTCTGCCTCCCCCTGCCTCTCCCTGTCACCCACTGTTTTTCCCTGTCACACTCTGCCTCCCCCTATCACCCACTGTTTTCCCTGTCACACTCTGGAGGTTATTCTGATCGTAGCGGCCAAACGTGCGTACGTTCCATATTACCGTACGCTATCCGTACGCGGCCGTTGGGGTTAAGTCCACCCACAAATCAGCCGCATACGTACGGCCAGTAACAACGTCGAAGGGGAGTGGCGTACAATTGAGCGTACGCCAACGTACACGGACGGACCAGCCCTTACACTCCGACAACTTGCGTACAATTGAGCGTACACCACCGTTTACGGACGTCTCTCGTCCGTCTTCCCACCGACTTCTTGCGGCTATCTGAGCGTACGCCAGCTTGCACGGACGGGTCCCTATTGTTTTCAATAGAAAACTCAGCTTATGTCACCGCTCGTGAGAGTGAGCGTACGTCCGTGTACGCTGGCATACCCTTCACATATATGGACCTGCAAATCTTGCCTTTCAACTATAATTATGAAAATTAATTAAGTGATTGAATTAATTAATGTGCAAAATAGTGGGCATGGGCTTAAAACATTGCTGAAACATCCTTTGTAGGTGTTAGATGTGGTTTATGTTATTGTATCATAAATACAAAACCTATGTTTGTATTAGAGTGAACACGTTGACACATGTCGACTTGTGTAGATTGAGTGTGCTACTGTGTAAAGTCTATGAAAGCACGTAGTGAATGTGTATAACTGTTTAGCAAATACCTACCTTAGCATATATAAGCAGGTCTTAAAAAGATTCTTACCTTAAATTAAACAAACCTTTAAATGTCGAGAAGTATAGAAAGATAAGCTTCCAATGTGTTTGAGTGCTGTGTGTGGCTTGCAGGTAGTGAAATCATGGTTTGGAGTTAATAGACTGCAGCATTGGTTATTACATTCAGGTGTATGTGTTTGAGTAGTAATCAGCGTTAATTAGCAAACCCAGGCGCACGCTGGCATGCGGTATCTGTAGGGGTGGTCTGAGCTGGCGGTTGGCGGCCGCCTGTTTTGTGTCCGAAATGAACGGTGCTTTAGGCGATCGTGCGGTAGTAGCACCGCTCATTTTTGGTGCACACCCCCGTGTACGCCCATATTTACGCCCATTTTCCCTCATTATTTCGGCCGCTCCCCTCATCACGCCCCTATGCCGCCCCCAATGCCCGTACACTCGCGTACAGGTTTTTTCGCACGTAGAGACCCGTCCGTAAGCGTTGTGTTGTGCTCGCGCCTGCGCATTAGCGAATGTACGCATGCGCAGATCATAAAAAACCCCGGAACGTACGCGTACGGCCCGGCCGCACCAACCAGAATAAGGCCCTCTGACTTCCCCTGCCAGTGGCGTAAGTTCATACGATGCGCCCGGAGGCGGTATTGATAGTGGTGCCCACTTCCTATACCCAAACACGCACCTCGCGCCGCGCGCCCCCCCCCCCCCCCCAAAAAAAACCACCATATGCCATACTCACGGCCACACTTTTTTGCAGGCACCACTGGGGCGCAGGTTCAGTGTTCTAATGGCTCCCTGTAGCCAGGCCGAGAATGTACCCGGCGGACGGGGATGGCAGTTAGCGGTACAACTGAGACAGTTTTTCTGCCTGCCTCGCCGCTCCTGGCCACAGTGATCAGATAGGCTGTCTGATCACTGTGGCCAGGAACAGCGCGGCTGGTGGAAAACTGAGCTGTCAGGACGCGGTAAGCACTAAGCAGGGAGGCGGTGGGAGAGGAGAAGAGTGGAGGAGAGAGATCACCAAGCCCCAGCGCTCACCTCCGCTGGCTATTATCCCCTGCCAGCTACCGTGTGTGTCACACGTGTCAGCGTCCAGCCTACCCCGCTCGATCCCCGGTGCCTGCTGACATATAGGAGGGGAGGGGGCGCCACAAATTTTTTGGACGGGGGCAGCAAAATTGCTAGTTACACCACTGCTGTGCCCCCCTGATGGCTAACGCCCGGCGGCAAATGTCTCCATTGCCTCCGGGAGTTACGTCACTGTCCCCTGCCACCCTCCTCCTCCCCCTGCCACCCTCTGCCTCTCCGTGTCACCCTCTGCCTCTCCCTGTCACCCAGTTCTGTGTTGCCTATTGTGATCTTGGGTTTGGGTGGAGGATGGGGGACCAAATTATATTTTTGCATCTGGCCCACCACCCATAAGTTCTGCCACTGCACAGTGTCTGTAAACGTCTGCTATTCTCAAAGGAAGAATTCCACTATCTCAAATTAATTAATTTATAAAAAACACATCATTTTTACTTCAATTAACAATTGATACAATTTTTTAATAGTTTATTTTCTCATTAGAACATTTCAAAAACTGCAACGGCCTGCAATGTAAAGTTCCAACTATGTTTTATTAATTCCTGTAATTTCTGTTATGCGTCTTTGCGCCAACAGGCTTCCAGCCCGGCCATATTGTATATTCCTGCTGTCAGTGGGGTCATGGATCGGCCCACATCATGTGACCCAGCGAGAGCTCTGTCAGGCTTCCTGCAGCGATGTCAATTGTTTTATCTAGAACCTGAAACAAGACAGTGTTGGTTATATTATATCCGGTCATGAAATAGAGGCCGACATCTGTAAATCATTTCCAGGGGCAGATTGCTGCTGACACTGTGGGGTTTAGTAACAAAAGGGATCACCCGGCAGAACGGAAGCGATGTGACAACCGGGCAGAGGGCGGTGGACTGCCTGGATGTCCGCTGAGCAGGTCCACGGCTACCTGAAATATCGCGCCGGGTGGCCAGCCAATAGGAGCTTGTGGCCTGGCAGCCAATCAGCAGCTGCTCCTATTGGCTGTCGACCCCGCGCAATATTTCAAATAGCCGTGGACCTGCTCAGAAGACAGCCGGGCAGCCCACCGCTCTCTGCCCGGTGGTCATCACACTCCCATTCTGCCAGGCTCGTGGCTGTCATCATGAGCCTCACTCCCCCATGGCAACAAAGATGAACTGCCCTTTGGCAGAACATGTAATCCCCTGTCGCTATGAGTATGAAGTCCCCTTGGCAATGAGCATGTAATTCCCCACAGCAACAAGCATGTAATCCCCCACAGCAACAAGCATGAAACCCCCTTGGCATCGAGCATGAAGCTCCTGGCATTGACAAAGAAACTCCTAGCAATGAGCATCTGGGTAAGTGGCACTTATGTGGCATTATAGTGTGTGACATCATGTGTAATGGGCATTACAGTGTGGGGCATAATGTGAATGTGAAGTGGGCATTACAGTGTGGGACATAATGTGTAATGGGTATTACGGCGTGTGGTATGATATGTAAGATTCATTACTGTGTGGGGCATAACCACTCATCGAGTTTCATATGACCATGCCCCCTCGACACATGGCCACGCCCACGTTTGGCACGAGCACCTAAGGCGCGCACTTATAGTACCACTAAGAAGTAATTTCTACTTGCGCCACTGCATAGGCATCACATTTCTTATTACATATGTTGTGCTGAGAAAGAATAAACTAAATATCACAGCAAATAATTGCAAACAAATAATCCAATACTGCAGGCAGCAATGTTATCATCTATACTCGCTACATTTACCAAAGTATATAGTTACTGATGTTATCTCGAAAAATCTTGCCACAAGCATTTAAGCATGGACACTCCCATATATGGAACTAGCCACGCCCTTTGGGTGGAGCATGACAAGCCCCGTTGATGGGGCACTGTGCAAAATTCTACTAGCAACTATAATTTCCCTGAAACTAGTTTTCAAAAGTAGGCAAGTATGGTACAGCGTCTATTCACTGCAGAGAGGGGGTGGGGGGCATGGCCAGCAGCTCTTACAGCGCTGGCCATGCCCTTAACAGCAGTGAAAAAAGGAGGGGCATGGCCCTTAATTTGAGTGCATGCTCGTTTCTCTTCCACTTCCACCAATGTTGGAGGGTATGTTTTGCCCACTGTCTGTAAAATGACCGGAGCTGTTTGGCTGGTACTTTGTCTCTCTTCACTTTATCTAACTCCAAGATTTGACACAACTTCCCATCAGAGAGAAAGCTCTATTTTATTGGTGTGTCACTGATCATGAGGACTACAATAATTTGCACATGTGGTAAGCCGTACCTATCAACCTTTAGAGTGACAGTCCTGTTTTCAGGGACTTTCCCACCTTTCCAATCTGTGGGCTCCAGTGGGGGAAGGGGGGTTCACCATCATCCATTCACACAGAATTTATTCACGGTGAAGGGTGAGCTTTGACATACCTCCCAACATTTAACGGCGAGGTAGAGGGACTTTTGCACACGCCGCTGATGGGAGCCCAAAATTTGGTGGCGTGGCCTTCAAATCGAGTCACTCACACATGGCCAAGCCCCCATTTTGCCGCTGCTGCCCCCTCTGTCTACATGGAATAGACGTTGCCCAGCGGGTGTCAGCGGGGACTCCCAACTCCCAGGACACTGCTGGCCCCAGGTGGGCTGCGGGAATGTCCCCAAAAATGGGACGTTCCTGTGGAAAGCGCGTCAGTTGGGAGGTATGGCTTTGGGCGTGGCAAGAATGATAGGCAACCCCCCCCCCTCGTGATGCAAATGGGAGTTGCCACAAGGCTCCACCCCTTCTCTACAAGGCCCCACCTCCTTTTTCAGTATGTGGAAAATCCCAATTTTCAGTTCAACAATGTTGGGTTGGGAGCAATGTTCCCTCTAATTTTACGAAGGCTGTGTGCGGCAAAAGATTTTGGCTGTGCAAGTTTGGAAGGAAATTAAAATTTTTGTGCGTCGCTTAAATATAACTGGAAAATGAAGTTCAGCATTTGTGTTAACTTTACTTCAAAATGATATTAAACATTTAAACATTCAAAACACAGCATACAATGTAGTTAATGGGTGAAACACACATTAATTGAGTCCACAACTGCAAAAAGGGACCACTGCTGTTTTGTGCGCTCTGTTGTAATGTCTGTGCGCATGCTCGTCGAGTTGTGTGCGCGCGCACACGCGCACAGCTTAGAGGGAACACTGGTTGGGAGGTTTGAAAAAGGTACAATGGGCTTTCCTCAGCAACACCATTGAATATATAGACAAGTAAAGGCATTTCTCACTCCTGCATATAATAGGATTTATAGCATACAAATTGCTGGGTGTAGTCATGTTCCTCACCTGCACATCTTACCTTTATTCATGTATAAATGCCACATGGATGGACAGGCAGGATGCAAAGTGCTTAAACTTTGCAGTGTCCTCTGGTGTTGCCAGGCCGGATTTAGCTGTAACAGATGTGATTGGTTATCCACCGGGGGGGCAATACAAGGAAAGCAGTCTGACAATAGCGTAATATATGTATACTGTATATATACAGCAGTTCAGTCAGTTCTTATGGTGCTAAGCATGCTTATTATTCTGTCGCACATGTGTCACAGGGGGAGACCGAGAGTGTGGACAGATCAATCTGTCCATTGCCAGATCTCTCTCTCTGCATGTAGTGGACATTTATGGGCAAGAACTGAACAGTTGGTGATGTCATCCACACGCGAAGGGGCACGCCCAGGAAATGCCGGGTGTCAGTCAGTCAGTGAGAGCCCCGCCAAAGTCGCTTGCTGAGGGGGGTTTCCACATGCGCATTATCTCCTATGCGCATGAGCAGTCCCCCACCATCAGTGACGGGGCCAAATTCGGCCCCTAGGTGTATAGAATGCATGCAATTATTGCAGAAACTGGAAAAATCGGTTTTATTCAGAACCTGCAATCTGGGCCTTGAGGTAATGAGGAGTTTGCTTCCTATTCAGCAAACATGCAGCTGAGTGCAAAGTGAAAACTTTATTGGGATAGTGACAGATCTGAGTTATAGCAGTACGGACGGTGTAATGGTTAGCATTACTGCCTCACAGCACTGAGGTCATGGGTTCTATCCCCACCATGTGTTATATATACAGGACAGTACGGATGGTGTAATGGTTACATTACTGCCTCACAGCACTGAGGTCATGGGTTCTATTCCCACCATGTGTTATATATACGGGGCAGTACGGATGGTGTAATGGTTAGCATTACTGCCTCACAGCGCTGAGGTCATGGGTTCTATCCCCGCCATGTGTTATATATACGGGGCAGTACGGATGGTGTAATGGTTACATTACTGCCTCACAGCACTGAGGTCATGGGTTCTATCCCCACCATGTGTTATATATACGGGGCAGTACGGCTGGTGTAATGGTTATAGCATTACTGCCTCACAGCACTGAGGTCATGGGTTCTATCCCCACCATGTGTTATATATACGGGGCAGTATGGATGGTGTAATGGTTAGCATTACTGCCTCACAGCACTGTGGTCATGGGTTCTATCCCCACCATGTGTTATATATACGGGGCAGTACGGCTGGTGTAATGGTTAGCATTACTGCCTCACAGCACTGAGGTCATGGTTTCTATTCCCACCATGTGTTATATATACAGGGCAGTACGGATGGTGTAATGGTTAGCATTATTGCCTCACAGCGCTGAGGTCATGGGTTCTATTCCCACCATGTGTTATATATACGGGGCAGTACGGATGGTGTAATGGTTAGCATTACTGCCTCACAGCGCTGAGGTCATGGGTTCTATCCCCACCATGGCCCTAACTGTGCAGCGTTTATATGTTCTCCCCGTACTTGCGTGGGTTTCCTCCTGGTACACCGGTTTCCTCCCACAATCCAAAAATATACAGGTAGGTTAATTGGCTCCCAACAAAGTTAAACCCTAGAATGCCTGTGTGTGTGTGTGTACATGTGGTAGGGAATATAGAGTGTATTAGATTGAGTGCATATGTATAGTATACTAGTGTAGAATACCGGTGGTCATGCATAGTTGGCCACTGGTAACGGAATGTTCTGCGCACCTCCGATTGTTATGAAACCAATCCCCCCCCCTTTCTATTGTGTCTTATTCATTGTTATACTCTAGAAAAACAGGGACACTCACAAAACAGGACGAGAAAGATCTTGTGCTCGGCCGTGTTGCCAACCCAGGCAAGCAGAGAATCTCCCAGAGGTTCATGAAATCTCATCTCCATTACACTTTCACCAGCTGTAAAATACAGAAATATGCATGAAAGGAGGGGGCCATAGGTACTGACAGGGGACGGTCTTTGAAGGGGATCCCACCTTTTGCAAATTGCAGACGTCTGTCTCCCACTTTCCCCAGTGTGCTGCTCCTGTAATGACATGATCAGAATTATACATTTCATAAATGAGTAGAAAATAGCTCAATCAATAGTAAGAATGACCACATCAACCAAGTCCACCTGGACTGTAGTCTCTGGTCTCCAGGGCCCTTCCCAAAATGCTAAAATGTTATTTCTGGAAGAAGCACTTACTTGTCAGACTGCAGCTTTCAATGATCAATGTAAGGTACGGCACACGTGTCACAGTCCGGGACTCTGCCCCCCCCCCCCCATACTAACCCCGGGATTGTCTCTCCCAGCTTGCCCTGGGGTCTTTTGGAGTCTGTTAGCCTCCACTGACTGCTAGGAACATTCTCTGCACTCAGCTCACTCAGGCAACCAATCGGGATTCAGGAGACTCTATTTATACCCTTTCTGGACAATTACCACTTGCCAGTGCAACACTGTTCGCTTCAGGACGCCCTTATGTCTCAGCGTAACTTTGTACCTGCTCACTGTACAACAGTACTCCTGCTGTTACTACCAGCCTGGCTCACAGTACACATTACCGGTAATAGCACTTATTATTGTATTATCTGTCCCAGCCCGGGCACTATAATACACATTACCAGTTCCCATATTGTCAGTGTCACATACTGGCCCCATTCTTTTCTACATTACTTAAGCTGGATGGAAGATAGGCAGTAAATAGACAGTTAATAGATGGATCAATACTCAGGCACTGTGCAAATTTGCAGCCATGCGATCAGGCCTGGATTAGCCCCCAGAGCCTCCCGAGCCCCCACAGCAGGCGTAAAGAAGGATAATTACCAGCTGCCATCTGTGATTGTTATGTCCTCATTATTCACGACAAACTGTACTTCAGGTGGTAGGAGCACATCACTCTGCGCTACATTGGATGCGACAGCCGCCAGCTTCCATGCGCCAGTGATCTGAGAGGTGGGAGAAAGCCACAGTCATCATTCTAACAGTGTAAGCAGTAGACTAGGCCTGTGTGGTACAGTAGGTCTCATCAGGGGTTTGAAGAGGGATCTACCAACCGCTTGCGGTACTTCCCGACCCCATCGCTCCGATACTAACTGCATGTGTATATTGTGTTAGTATATTGGGCAGCTGTCCTCAGTAGACACATGTGGTCAGGTGGTGGCTGCGAAGCACTGATGGGTGGTTGGCGCCTGAGGGAGAGCCTGTGGTCAGGAGGTGGCTGCGACACACTGATGGGTAGTTGGCACCTGAGGGTGAGCCTGTGGTCAGGAGGTGGCTGCGACACACTGATGGGTAGTTGGCACCTGAGGGAGAGTCTGTGGTCAGGAGGTGGCTGGGACACACTGATGGGTAGTTGGCACCTGAGGGAGAGTCTGTGGTCAGGAGGTGGCTACGAAGCACTGATGGGCAGTTGGCACCTGGGGGAGAGCCTGTGGTAATGAGGTGGCTGCGAAGCAATGATGGGTAGTTGGCACCTGGGGGAGAGTCTGTGGTCAGGAGGTGGCTGCAAAGCACTGATGGGTAGTTGGCACCTGGGGAGAGCCTGTGGTCAGGCGGTGGCTGCGAAGCAATGATGGGTAGTTGGCACCTGGGGGAGAGCCTGTGGTAACGAGGTGGCTGCGAAGCAATGATGGGTAGTTGGCACCTGGGGGAGAGCCTGTGGTCAGGAGGTGGTTGCGAAGCACTGATGGGTAGTTGGCACCTGGGGGAGAGTCTGTGGTCAGGAGGTGGCTACGAAGCACTGATGGGCAGTTGGCACCTGGGGGAGAGCCTGTGGTAATGAGGTGGCTGCGAAGCAATGATGGGTAGTTGGCACCTGGGGGAGAGTCTGTGGTCAGGAGGTGGCTGCAAAGCAATGATGGGTAGTTGGCACCTGGGGGAGAGTCTGTGGTCAGGCGGTGGCTGCGAAGCAATGATGGGTAGTTGGCACCTGGGGGAGAGCCTGTGGTAACGAGGTGGCTGCGAAGCAATGATGGGTAGTTGGCACCTGGGGGAGAGCCTGTGGTCAGGAGGTGGTTGCGAAGCACTGATGGGTAGTTGGCACCTGAGGGAGAGTCTGTGGTCAGGAGGTGGCTACGAAGCACTGATGGGCAGTTGGCACCTGGGGGAGAGCCTGTGGTAATGAGGTGGCTGCGAAGCAATGATGGGTAGTTGGCACCTGGGGGAGAGTCTGTGGTCAGGAGGTGGCTGCAAAGCACTGATGGGTAGTTGGCACCTGGGGGAGAGTCTGTGGTCAGGCGGTGGCTGCGAAGCAATGATGGGTAGTTGGCACCTGGGGGAGAGCCTGTGGTAACGAGGTGGCTGCGAAGCAATGATGGGTAGTTGGCACCTGGGGGAGAGCCTGTGGTCAGGAGGTGGTTGCGAAGCACTGATGGGTAGTTGGCACCTGGGGGAGAGCCTGCGGTCAGGAGGAGGCTGCGAAGCACTGATGGGTAGTTGGCACCTGGGGGAGAGCCTGTGGTCAGGCGGTGGTTGCGAAGCACTGATGGGTAGTTGGCACCCGGGGGAGAGCCTGTGGTCAGGAGGTGACTGCGAAGCAATGATGGGTAGTTGGCACCTGGGGGAGAGCCTGTGGTAACGAGGTGGCTGCGAAGCACTGATGGGTAGTTGGCACCTGGGGGAGAGCCTGTGGTCAGGAGGTGGCTGCGAAGCACTGATGGGTAGTTGGCACCTGGGGGAGAGCCTGCGGTCAGGAGGAGGCTGCGAAGCACTGATGGGTAGTTGGCACCTGGGGGAGAGCCTGTGATCAGGAGGTGGCTGCGAAGCACTGATGGGTAGTTGGCACCTGGGGAGAGCCGGGAGGATTGGGAGATGTACCGGTGCTAATGCGGACTACTGAGTTATATAAAGGTTTAAGTTGTTTGCGCCTAAAGAAATCATTGACCACTAGACGGCGTAGCTGGTACTTTTCCTGAGACAGTAGCAGTCACAGATGGCATGCAAGCATCTGACTAATGGCTGTGCCAGCCTTATGCCAACCAGACAACATAACTAATGTCTCTTCTTACATAGATTTTCTTTGGAAGTACATTAAAAGTTTATGGAAACAAATCCACCCACATTGTGAACCTTAAGCTAGAATATCAGGGTTGCCGACAGGTTTCCCGGACCCAGGTGATGGGGGCGTGGTCATTGCAGGGAGGTGTGGCCAGTTCCCCTCCTGAGGGAGTATTTGTAAATGTGCGCCTGCTTTAAAGAGTCCCCCCCCCCCCCCAGCGCCATTGTAACACCAGTGAGATAATGTTACCTTTTCTGTGTCTAGACTGGTCACTTCCGCAGGCAGCTCTGAGCACACAAATGCTGTAAGGGAAGACACATATTATTTATTCAGATAAACCATCCTGTATACAATGGGCCTAAGCAATTACTGACATTACACTACATTAGATTCACCATCATCACTTCTATATCCAATTCACAGCATTGGGAGTGAAACCCTTTCTAATGTACTAGGACATGGGTCCTCAAACTGCGGCCCTCCAGATGTTGTGAAACTACAAATCCCAGCATGCCTTGCCACAGTTTTAACACTCCCTTATAGCAAAACTGTGGCAAGGCATGCTGGGATTTGTAGTTTCACAACATCTGGAGGGCCGCAGATGGAGGACCCATGTACTAGGAAGTGAAGTGTCACAGTATTCTGCCCCAGACGCAGTGCTAATTGTATAACATGTGCAGATGGTTTCCCTCTGGAAAGTGTCCCGTTGCGGCGCGCCGTTCACCCGGGTTCGGCTAGAACGGGACGCACATGCGTGTGACTATATCAGTGCTCTGCACTTAGCAGTGGCACTTTATACTGTGTCACAATATCAGTGTCCTGCGCTAAGCAGTGTCCCTTTATACTGTGTCACTATATCAATGTCCTGCACTTAGTAGTGTCCCTATATACTATGTCACTATATCAGTGTCCTGCACTTAGTAGAGCCCCTATATGCTGTGTCACTATATCAGTGTCCTGCACTTAGTAGTTCCCCTATATACTATGTCACAATATCAGTGTCCTGCACTTAGTAGTGCCATTATATACTATGTCACTATATCAGTGTCCTGCACTTAGTAGTGCCCCTGTATGCTGTGTCACTATATCGGTGTCCTGCACTTAGTAGTGACCCTATATACTATGTCACTATATCAGTGTCCTGCACTTAGTAGTGCACCTATATGATGTGTCCCTATATCAGTGTCCTGCACTTAGTAGTGCCCCTATATACTATGTCACAATATCTGTGTCCTGCACTTAGTAGTGCCATTATATACTATGTCACTATATCAGTGTCCTGCACTTAGTAGTGCCCCTGTATGCTGTGTCACTATATCGGTGTCTTGCACTTAGTAGTGCCCCTATATACTATGTCACTATGGGCCTTATTCTGATCGGAGCGGCCAAACGTGCGTACGTTCGCCATTACCGCACGCTAGCCGTACGCGGCCGTTGGGGTTAAGTCCACCCACAAATCAGCCGCTTACGTACGGGCAGAAATACCGTAGAAGGGGAGTGGTGTACAAATGAGCGTACGGCAACGTACGCGGCCGGCCCAGCCCTTACACTCCGACAACTGGCGTACAACTGAGCGTACGGCGCCGTCTACGGCCGTCTCTCCTCCGTCTCCCCACCGACTTCTTGCGGAGATCTGAGCGTACGCCAGTTTGCACGGACGGGTCCCTATTGTTTTCAATGGAAAACTCAGCTTATGTCACCGCTCGTGAGAGTGAGCGTACGTCCGTGCACGCTGGCATACCCTTCACATATATGGACCTGCAAATCTTGCCTTTCAACTATAATTATGAAAATTAATTAATTGATTGAATTAATTTATGTGCAAAATAGTGGGCATGGGCTTCAAACATTGCTGAAACATCCTTTGTAGGTGTTAGATGTGGTTTATGTTATTGTATCCTAAATACAAAACCTATGTTAGTATTAGAGTGAACACGTTGACACATGTCGACTTGTGTAGATTGAGTGTGCTACTGCGTAAAGTCTATGAAAGCAGGTAGTGAATGTGTCTGTTTAGCAAATACCTACCTTAGCGTATAAAAAGAATCTTACCTTAAATTAAACAAACCTTTAAATGTGGAGAAGTATAGAAACGGGATGCGGTCATTTGGTCTACTGCATTATGGTCGACAGTCATTAGGTCGAATCCATTAGGTCGACATGCTAAAAGGTCGACATGACTCTAGGTCAACATGGGAAAAGGTCGACATGATTCTAGTTCGAAAGGTCATTAGTTCGACAGGTCATTAGTTCGACAAGGTCATTAGTTCGACATTGTCTATGTCGACATTCACAAGGTCGACATGGAGTTTTTCACTGTTTTTTGAGCCAACATGTGCCGACAGGCGGTATTTCATGCCCTACCATCCACTAGGGCGTGGTGGGAGAATAAAATAGTGTGCCGAGCGCAGCGAGGCACCGTGCCCGACGCATAGCGAGCGCAGCGAGCGATGCGAGGGGATGCAGTGCACTTTAAACTGTGTCCATGTCGACTGTGTTGACATTCAGGTAAAAAAACAGTGAAAAACCCCATGTCGACCTTGTGAATGTCGACATAGACAATGTCGAACTAATGACCTTGTCGAACTAATGACCTGTCGAACTAATGACCTTTCGACCTAGAATCATGTCGACCTTTTCCCATGTCGACCTAGAATCATGTCGACCTTTTAGCATGTCGACCTAATGGATTCGACCTAATGACTTTCTACCATAATGCAATAGACCAAATGATCCCAACCCATAGAAACATAAGCTTCCAATGTGTTTGCGTGCTGCATGTGTGGCTTGCAGGCAGTGAAATCATGGTTTGGAGTTAATAGACTGCAGCATTGCTTATTACATTCAGGTGTATGTGTTTGAGTAGTAATCAGCGTTAATTAGCCAACTCAGGCGCACGCTGGCATGCGGTATCTGTAGGGGTGGTTTTAGCTGGCGGTTGGCGGCCGCCTGTTTGGTGTCCGAATCGAACGGTGCCTTAGTCTATCGTGCGGTAGTAGCACCGCTCATTTTGGGTGCACACCCCCGTGTACGCCCATATTTACGCCCATTTTCCCTCATTATTTCGGCCGCTCCCATCAACACGCCCCTATGCCGCCCCCAATGCCCGTACACTCGCGTACAGGTTTTTTCGCACGTAGAGACCCGTCCGTAAGCGTTGTGGAGTGGTCGCGCCTGCGCATTAGCGAATTTACGCATGCGCAGATCATGAAAAACCCCGGGACGTACGCGTACGGCCCGGCCGCTCCAACCAGAATAAGGCCCTATATCAGTGTCCTGCACTTAGTAGTGTCCCTTTATACTATGTCACTATATCAGTGTCCTGCACTTAGTAGTGTCCCTATATGCTGTGTCACTATATCAGTGTCCTGCGCTTAGCAGTGCCCCTATGCTGTGTCACTATATCAGTGTTCTTCACTTAGTATGACCCTATATGCTGTGTCACTATATCAGTGTCCTGCACTTAGTATGACCCTATATGCTGTGTCACTATATCAGTGTCCTGCACTTAGCAGTGGCCCTTTATACTGTGTCACTATATCAGTGTCCTGCACTGAGCAATGTCCCTTTATACTGTGTCACTATATCAGTGTCCTGCACTTAGTAGTGTCCCTATATACTATGTCACTATATCAGTGTCCTGCACTTAGTAGAGCCCCTATATGCTGTGTCACTATATCAGTGTTCTGCACTTAGTAGTTCCCCTATATACTATGTCACAATATCAGTGTCCTGCACTTAGTAGTGCCATTATATACTATGTCACTATATCAGTGTCCTGCACTTAGTAGTGCCCCTGTATGCTGTGTCACTATATCGGTGTCCTGCACTTAGTAGTGACCCTATATACTATGTCACTATATCAGTGTCCTGCACTTAGTAGTGCACCTGTATGATGTGTCCCTATATCAGTGTCCTGCACTTAGTAGTGCCCCTATATACTATGTCACAATATCTGTGTCCTGCACTTAGTAGTGCCATTATATACTATGTCACTATATCAGTGTCCTGCACTTAGTAGTGCCCCTGTATGTTGTGTCACTATATCGGTGTCCTGCACTTAGTAGTGCCCCTATATACTATGTCACTATATCAGTGTCCTGCACTTAGTAGTGTCCCTTTATACTATGTCACTATATCAGTGTCCTGCACTTAGTAGTGCCCCTATATGCTGTGTCACTATATCAGTGTCCTGCACTTAGCATGCCCCTATGCTGTGTCACTATATCAGTGTCCTGCACTTAGTATGCCCCTATATGCTGTGTCACTATATCAGTGTCCTTCACTTAGTATGACCCTATATGCTGTGTCACTATATCAGTGTCCTGCACTTAGCAGTGGCCCTTTATACTGTGTCACTATATCAGTGTCCTGCACTGAGCAATGTCCCTTTATACTGTGTCACTATATCAGTGTCCTGCACTTAGTAGTGTCCCTATATACTATGTCACTATATCAGTGTCCTGCACTTAGTAGTGCCCCTATATGCTGTGTCACTATATCAGTGTCCTGCGATTAGTAGTTCCCCTATATACTATGTCACAATATCAGTGTCCTGCACTTAGTAGTGCCCCTATATGCTGTGACCCTATATCAGTGTCCTGCACTTAGTAATGCCCCTATATACTATGTCACAATATCAGTGCCATGCACTTAGTAGTGCCCCTATATGCTGTGACCCTATATCAGTGTCCTGCACTTAGTAGTGCCCCTATATACTATGTCACAATATCAGTGCCCTGCACTTAGTAGTGCCCCTATACACTATGTCACTATATCAGTGTCCTGCACTTAGTAGTGCCCCTGTATGCTGTGTCACTATATCGGTGTCCTGCACTTAGTAGTGCCCCTATATACTATGTCACAATATCAGTGCCCTGCACTTAGTAGTGCCCCTATATACTATGTCACTATATCAGTGTCCTGCACTTAGTAGTGTCCCTATATGCTGTGTCACTATATCAGTGTCCTGTACTTAGTAGTGCCCCTATATACTATGTCACTATATCAATGTCCTGCACTTAGTAGTGCCCCTATGCTGTTTCACTATATCAGTGTCCTGCACTTAGTAGTGCCCCTATATACTATATCAGTGTCCTGTACTTAGTAGTGCCCCTATATACTATGTCACAATATCAGTGCCCTGCACTTAGTAGTGCCCCTATACACTATGTCACTATATCAGTGTCCTGCACTTAGTAGTGCCCCTATACACTATGTCACTATATCAGTGTCCTGCACCTAGTAGTGCCCCTGTATGCTGTGTCACTATATCGGTGTCCTGCACTTAGTAGTGCCCCTATATACTATGTCACAATATCAGTGCCCCTTTATACTATGTCACTATATCAGTGTCCTGCACTTAGTAGTGTCCCTATATACTATGTCACTATATCAATGTCCTGCACTTAGTAGTGCCCCTATGCTGTTTCACTATATCAGTGTCCTGTACTTAGTAGTGCCCCTATATACTATGTCACTATATCAATGTCCTGCACTTAGTAGTGCCCCTATGCTGTTTCACTATATCAGTGTCCTGCACTTAGTAGTGCCCCTATATACTATGTCACAATATCAGTGTCCTGCACTTAGTAGTGCCCCTATATGCTGTGACCCTATATCAGTGTCCTGCACTTAGTAGTGCCCCTATATACTATGTCACAATATCAGTGCCATGCACTTAGTAGTGCCCCTATATGCTGTGACCCTATATCAGTGTCCTGCACTTAGTAGTGCCCCTATATACTATGTCACAATATCAGTGCCCTGCACTTAGTAGTGCCCCTATACACTATGTCACTATATCAGTGTCCTGCACTTAGTAGTGCCCCTGTATGCTGTGTCACTATATCGGTGTCCTGCACTTAGTAGTGCCCCTATATACTATGTCACAATATCAGTGCCCTGCACTTAGTAGTGCCCCTATATACTATGTCACTATATCAGTGTCCTGCACTTAGTAGTGTCCCTATATGCTGTGTCACTATATCAGTGTCCTGCACTTAGTAGTGCCCCTGTATGCTGTGTCACTATATCAGTGTCCTGCACTTAGTAGTGCCCCTATATACTATGTCACTATATCAATGTCCTGCACTTAGTAGTGCCCCTATATACTATGTCACTATATCAGTGTCCTGCACTTAGTAGTGCCCCTATGCTGTTTCACTATATCAGTGTCCTGCACTTAGTAGTGCCCCTATATACTATATCAGTGTCCTGCACTTAGTAGTACCCCTATATACTATGCAACTATATCAGTGTCCTGCACTTAGTAGTGACCCTGTATGCTGTGTCACTTTATCAGTGTCCTGCACTTAGTAGTGCCCCTGTATGCTGTGTCAGTATAGTGTTTCTGATCTGCGGGCGCCCTGTGCGGGAAGTGGACGGGTAGCTGTCATCTGCCCTCCCCCAAACCACCGGAGAATTACCAGGAGAGCGCCCAGTGTTTCATGGGCGAATCGCCCGACCCACCGCTCCACACCTGCATTGTTGTGTGCGAGAGTCTGGCAAGTAATCTATTCGCTGTGGCCGCTCGCACACAGTGGCTCGCACACAGTGGCTGCACATACACAGTCACAAAACATTGTTCCCTGCGCGAACATGCAGGGGAGCGTGCAGAAGGATATAAATACATTAGAGACTGTACAAAGAAGTGCAACTAATATGGTGCATGGCCTACATCACAAAACGTACCAGGAAAGACTAAAAGATCTTAATATGTATACTTTAGAGCAGAGAAGGGAAAGGGGGGACATGATAGAAATTTTTAAATATATCAAGGGTTTTAACAAGGTACAGGTGGGAGACATTCTTCACAGGAAGAGGAGCAACAGAACACGAGGACATGCACTGACACTGGGGGGAGGAAGGTACAGGTGGGAGACATTCATCACAGGAAGAGGAGCAGCAGAACATGAGGACATGCACTGACACTGGGGGGAGGAAGGTACAGGTGGGAGACATTCTTCACAGGAAGAGGAGCAACAGAACACGAGGACATGCACTGACACTGGGGGGAGGAAGGTACAGGTGGGAGACATTCATCACAGGAAGAGGAGCAGCAGAACACGAGAACATGCACTGACACTGGGGGGAGGAAGGTACAGGTGGGAGACATTCTTCACAGGAAGAGGAGCAACAGAACACGAGGACATGCACTGACACTGGGGGGAGGAAGGTACAGGTGGGAGACATTCATCACAGGAAGAGGAGCAACAGAACACGAGGACATGCACTGACACTGGGGGGAGGAAGGTACAGGTGGGAGACATTCTTCACAGGAAGAGGAGCAACAGAACACGAGGACATGCACTGAAACTAGAGAGAGGAAGATTTAGGGGAAATGTGAGGAAGAATTTTTTTCACAGAAAGAGTAGTAGATAAGTGGAATAGCCTTCCATCAGAGGTGGTAGACGCAAATACAGTAGTACAATTTAAACATGCTTGGGATAAGCATATTGATATCCTTACAAAAAAATAAGGATCAAATATGGTTTGAGGTAACATGTTTAAAATAAAAGGGGCAGACTAGATGGGCCAAGTTGTTCTTATCTGCCGTCACATTCTATGTAACCAGAATAATGGCCTTAGTATGACCGTATTTGCTGTGTCACTATATCACCTCTTGGCTTCTGGAGCACAATGTTGACTCTGTATAACCCATAGCTAGACCTGTTTCTTGATACTTACATGTATGTTTCCGGATCACAATGTTGTTAAATTTTCGACAGTTCGCATAGTGGACAAATTTCCTAATTTCCTCTACAGGGATAACCCGGTCTGAGCGACCTACAGTATAGGAAAAGGTTATTAGGGACTTTTTTCATCAACTTGTGACACTAACGCTGAGAGCAAACAGTTTAATCACTAACACAACCCCCCTATATTGCAGCGCTCAGCGGCCTGTTGTCGGCTGGACACATTACACAGACTGTACAACAGAAACAAACAAGAAAAGGCATTAGAAATGCAATTGTCAACTATGTCCCAAATCACAATGTATTTCATATAATGTAGGCCCTCCAAATGAGCTATTCATACAGTATATGTCAGTGGTAATGTTACGTGGCTAGCACAGAAGGAGACGTGGCTGGTCACATACAGTATATCTCACTGGTAATGTTACGTGGCTAGCACAGAAGGAGACGTGGCTGGTTATATACAGTATATCTCAGTGATAATGTTACGTGACTAGCACAGAAGGAGACGTGGCTGGTTACATACAGTATATCTCACTGGTAATGTTACGTGGCTAGCACAGAAGGAGACATGGCATTTTATATACAGTATATCTCAGAGGTAATGTTACGTGGATAGCACAGAAGGAGACGTGGCTGGTCACATACATTATATCTCAGTGGTAATGTTACGTGGCTAGCACAGAAGGAGACGTGGCTGGTTACATACATTATATCTAAGTGGTAATGTTACGTGGCTAGCACAGAAGGAGACGTGGCTGGTTACATACAGTATATCTCAGTGGTAATGTTACATGGCTAGCACAGAAGGAGACGTGGCTGTTTATATACAGTATATCTCAGTGGTAATGTTACATGGCTAGCACAGAAGGAGACGTGGCTGGTTACATACAGTATATCTCAGTGGTAATGTTACGTGACTAGCACAGAAGGAGACGTGGCTGGTTATATACAGTATATCTCAGTGGTAATGTTACGTGACTAGCATAGAAGGAGACGTGGCTGGTTATATACAGTATATCTCAGTGATAATGTTACGTGACTAGCACAGAAGGAGACGTGGCTGGTTATATACAGTATATCTCAGTGGTAATGTTACCTGACTAGCATAGAAGGAGACGTGGCTGGTCACATACAGTATATCTCAGTGGTAATGTTACGTGACTAGCACAGAAGGAGACGTGGCTGTTTATATACAGTATATCTCAGTGGTAATGTTACATGGCTAGCACAGAAGGAGACGTGGCTGGTTACATACAGTATATCTCAGTGGTAATGTTACGTGACTAGCACAGAAGGAGACGTGGCTGGTTATATACAGTATATCTCAGTGGTAATGTTACATGACTAGCATAGAAGGAGACGTGGCTGGTTATATACAGTATATCTCAGTGATAATGTTACGTGACTAGCACAGAAGGAGACGTGGCTGGTTATATACAGTATATCTCAGTGGTAATGTTACGTGACTAGCATAGAAGGAGACGTGGCTGGTTATATACAGTATATCTCAGTGATAATGTTACGTGACTAGCACAGAAGGAGACGTGGCTGGTTATATACAGTATATCTCAGTGGTAATGTTACCTGACTAGCATAGAAGGAGACGTGGCTGGTCACATACAGTATATCTCAGTGGTAATGTTACGTGACTAGCACAGAAGGAGACGTGGCTGGTTATATACAGTATATCTCAGTGGTAATGTTACGTGACTAGCACAGAAGGAGACGTGGCTGGTTATATACAGTATATCTCAGTGATAATGTTACGTGACTAGCACAGAAGGAGACGTGGCTGGTTATATACAGTATATCTCAGTGGTAATGTTACGTGACTAGCACAGAAGGAGACGTGGCTGGTTATATACAGTATATCTCAGTGGTAATGTTACGTGACTAGCACAGAAGGAGACGTGGCTGGTTATATACAGTATATCTCAGTGGTAATGTTACGTGACTAGCACAGAAGGAGACGTGGCTGGTTATATACAGTATATCTCAGTGATAATGTTACGTGGCTAGCACAGAAGGAGACGTGGCTGGTCACATACAGTATATCCCAGTGGTAATGTTACCTGACTAGCACAGAAGCAGACATGGCTGGTTACATACAGTATATCTCAGTGGTAATGTTACCTGACTAGCACAGAAGGAGACGTGGCTGGTTATATACAGTATATCTCAGTGGTAATATTACGTGGCTAGCACAGAAGGAGACGTGGCTGGTTATATACAGTATATCTCAGTGGTAATGTTACGTGACTAGCACAGAAGAAGACGTGGCTGGTTACATACAGTATATCTCAGTGGTAATTTTGCGTGACTAGCACAGAAGGAGACGTGGCTGGTTATATACAGTATATCTCAGTGGTAATATTACGTGGCTAGCACAGAAGCAGACGTGGCTGGTTACATACAGTATATCTCAGTGGTAATGTTACCTGACTAGCACAGAAGGAGACGTGGCTGGTTATATACAGTATATCTCAGTGGTAATGTTACGTGACTAGCACAGAAGGAGACGTGGCTGGTTACATACAGTATATCTCAGTGGTAATGTTACGTGACTAGCACAGAAGGAGACGTGGCTGGTTATATACAGTTTATCTCAGTGGTAATAATACGTGACTAGCACAGAAGGAGACGTGGCTGGTTATATACAGTATATCTCAGTGGTAATATTACGTGGCTAGCACAGAAGAAGTATCTGGTTACATACAGTTAAGGTAAAGGATGCCTACGGAGAGCTGAGGGGAGAACATGATGCAGTTGTCGCTCACTCTGTGGATGGCGGTTCTAGTGCCGGTTGGCGTATCTGCAGAGAGACAGACAGATGATGGGGTAAATTGTTCAGGTCAATGTGGGATTGAAAACAGCATGAAGAGTCCCAGGTAAATGTCCCTCATGTTATCCTTGGTGTCACATACCAATTACATATCCCTCTCCTGCAGAACCTGCCCCTAAACAAACCGTCAGATAACACAAACCAGTCGTCCTCTCCAGTCCATTGTAGAACAGTGATATAAGTAATCTGTATACAGGGTAGATATCTGCTGTTTGCTGAAACATCTAATTCCACAGAAACTGATTAGGAATAAAATACCCGAATATGAATTAAACCCCCCGAGTTACCTTTGTATACAATATGTCCGTTATTTTCTTCCACCTCAATGTGATCTTTCCCCATTGTGCTGACTGCCCCTTCACTGGAAGCAAATAGGAGCAGATTACATTTGTGTGTAATTATTATTCATATCATTATATCTCCCTCTTATCTGCCTGTGTCACCTACTGGTGCAGGTCAGAGTTACTATACCCTGCTGTCTGTGTTACCTACTGGTGCTGTTCAGAGTTACTATACCATGCTGCCTGTGCCACCTACTGGTATGGGCAGTGTTACTATACTCTCCTGTCTGTGTCACTTAGTGTTGCGGGTCAGAATTACTGTACCCTTCTGTCTATGACTCTGTCACAGTTCTGGTGCGGGTCAGAGTTACTATAACCTTCTGTCTGTTTAACTTAGTGGTGCAGGTTACACTTACTATACCCTTCTGTCTGTGTCACTCACTGGTGCAGTTCAGAGTTGCTATACCCTGCTGTCTGTCTCACCTACTGGTGCAGGTCAGAGTTACTATGCCCTGCTGTCTGTGTCGCCTACTGGTGCGGGTCAGAGTTACTATGCCCTTCTGTCTGTGTCACCTGCTGGTGCGTCTCAGAGTTACTATATCCTTCTTACTGTGTTACCTAATGGTGCAGGCAGAGTTACTATACCCTCCTGTCTGTGTCACCTACTGGTGTGGGCAGAGTTACTATACTCTCCTGTCTGTGTCAGCTACTGGTGTGGGAAAGAGTTACTATACCCCCCTGTCTGTGTCATCTACTGGTGCGGGTCAAACTTACTATACTCTTCTGTCTGTGCCACCTACTGGTATGGGCAGAGTTACTATACTCTCCTGTCTGTGTCACTTAATGGTGCGGGGCAGAATTACTATACCCTTCTGCCTGTGTCAACTAGTGGTGCAGGTTACACCAGGGTTGCCGACTTTAAGATTCTCCTCTCCGGGAGAAGCCCAGGGAGGAGAGATTCAGCAGCCACTCAGGGGGCGGGGCTTGCAAGTGACATCACTAAGCCCCGCCCCCATGCTGGTAAAGCAGCTAATTCACGGATCTCCGTGGAGGGGGCGGGGCTAAAATGACGCGATTGTGCCGTTTTAGCTCCGCCCCCTCCTTTGAGACCCGAGGATTGCGGCATTTTAATGCTGCGATCCGGGGGTCAGCGGGGGTCCCCCCTGAATCCGGGAGGGTTGCCCACCCTTTCGGGGGGCCGGGAGGGAGACACGATTTTCGGGAGACTCCCGGAAAATCCGGGAGGGTCGGCAACCCTGGTTACACTTACTATACCCTCCTGTCTGTGTCACCTACTGGTGTGGGTCAGAGTTACTATAACCTTCTGTCTGTGTCACCTACTGGTGCGGTTCAAAGTTACTTTACCCTCCTGTTTGTGTCACCTACTGGTGTGGGTCAGAGTTAATATAAACTTCTGTCTGTTTCACTTAGTGGTGCGGGATACAGTTACTATACCTTCCTGTCTGTGTCACCCACTGGTGTGGTTCAGAATTGCTATACAGTACCCTTCTGTCTGTGTCACCTACTGGTGTGGTTCAGAATTGCTATACAGTACCCTTCTGTCTGTGTCACCTACTGGTGTGGTTCAGAATTGCTATACAGTACCCTTCTGTCTGTGTCACCTACTGGTGTGGTTCAGAGTTACTTTACCCTTCTGTCTGTGTCACCTAATGGTGCGGGTCAGAGTTGCTATACCCTTCTGTCTGTGTCACCTAATGGTGCAGGTCAGAGTTATTATCATCGCATTACAGACAGCCTGGCCCCATCAGCTACCAGGTTACCACATTGAACCTATACCAATGCTACCCGGGTGACAATGCCCAAACTAAAGGTTACTTTGGAAATTTAAAGTCACACAATACCGTAGTTTTGAAAATATTGACGATTTCTAGCAGGATTTCCCCATTTACTGTAACATCACCCTGTGACTGCGGTTGAGGTGGGTGCTGTCGGCCCACCTGCATTCCCACCTGCAAATACGCGCATGCCCAGACCCCCCAGTAGTTATACTTACTGTATGGACATGTGCGACACCTGCAGTTTGCCATCGACAATTCCAATTTCTGTTATGCCATGGGACGGTAAAATGTCGCTCAGAGCGGCTTCTGCACTTTGATGGGCAGAAACGGTCAGGACCCATTTACCTACGGACTGAAGAAAAAAACAATCTCTCTCTCTCTCGATATGGCTTATTGGCTGACTCCCCTCCTAACATCATTTTTGCAGGTGTCAGAACCCATGACCTGTCTTACTGGAGACAGACACCTTCACTTATTATTGAACTATTGCGGGGCACCAATATTTATCTTGCCTCCGGGCAACTGGGGCAAACTTATGCCTCTGGACAAATTCCTTCTTAGGTGGACAAAACCATGTGCACTGCAGGTGGGGCAGATGTAACGTGCAGAGAGAATTAGATTTGGGTGGGGTTTTACTTCAAAGTGAGATCTATTTTGCAGTGTAAAAATAAAGCAGCCAGTATTTACACTGCACAGAAACAAAATACCTCACCCAAATCTAATTCTCTCTGCACCTGTTACATCTGCCCCACCTGCAGTGCACATGGTTTTGTCCATCTAAGAAGGAATTTGCCAGAAGGAGTGAACCCTGAATAATGCCCTAAATCTCAAATTTTTTGAGGTGAAGTACTGGCAGTGACCACTAGAGGCCACTCGATGGACCAAATTATTACTCCTTAACAGAAAGTGAAAGCAAAATGATCTGTTTACTTTGATGGATATGGAGAGAGGGAGCTGAGAAGACAGAGATTGGAGGTAGGAGCAGATGGGGACTAAGCCATGATTGTGACAGGCTTTTAACTATTAGCGAATACAAGAGCATCTGTAGGAACAGGGCGCATCAGAAACAGTGGCGTAGCTTTAGCACCGCAGCCCTCGCGGTCGCGTGGGGCGCTGTGCATATGGGGGCGTCGGGGGGGCTGCGTTGCTATAGTAATCCCCCCACCCCCCCCAGGCTTACCTGTCCGCGCGTCCCGGCTCCCCTCCTGGCTTCAATCAATGCTATGGAGACGGACCACGATAAAATGGCCGCCCCATAAAGCAGACTGTTCTCTGAAACTGTCTGCGGTATGGGGGCGGCCATTTTATCGTGGTCCGTCTGCATAGAATTAATTGAAGCCAGGAGGGGAGCCGGGACGCGCGGACAGGTAAGCATGCGGCAAAGGGAGGAGGGGGCACGGGGGGCACCGGCAGCTGGGGGGGGGGGCACCCCAAACAAAGCTACGCCACTGATCAGAAATAGTCACGTCTTCTAATACAGCTTTATCATTGTTACAGGTAATTGCTTACAGCCCAGGGATGACAACAACCGTCACTAGTGTGAAGTTCAATCCTCCTCTTAAATCTTTAAACGTATCTGATGCTTGAGTTAATTAATGCTCTTCTGTCTAAGATATCTCTGATTACACACATTGGGCCTAATTCAGTTTCTGTTTTGCAAAACGCATGAGTGCTCTAGCGAATTACCGAATGTCACCAACCCACTTCAGCGATGGCCTCTGAATCAGGCCCACAACTAACCTATTCAACCAACACATGGTATGTATCTAATGCAACTTTTTGTTTCAACATGTTTCTTATCGATTACTAAGCCCCATCGGGATCAGTTCCAACTTTCCCGTAAAGTTATACACCGGTCACGCTTATATACTTACCTCTCGGAAATTAATGGGGACCCACTGATCCAGTTTATCAGCACACCTGTCAGCTTCTGCAATACAGGAATTCAAGAGTTAATGTATACCGGGAGCATCCTATTTCATATACAGTATTGTAGTTTTGCAGATTACACGGATAGAGGTGAGTAACACTGTGGTCAATAAATGTTTATTATTTATTTATTAACAGTTTCTTATATAGCGCACACATATTCCGCAGCGCTTTACAGAGAATATTTGAATTCCCTACCACATGTACACGCACACACAGACATTCTAGGGTTAATTTTGTTGGGAGACAATTAACCTACCAGTATATTTTTGGATTGTGGGAGGAAATCGGAGTACCCCAGAGGAAACCCACGCAAGCACAGGGAGAATATACAAACTAGGGAGTTGACCTAGAAGAAGGCCACCATCTCCCACTGGCACCACCAACCTGCAATCATCCAAGGACCAAAGACTGCGCAACACCCACCACAGAGCACACCAAAGTAAATGCCTTCACCAAACTGCAGTGCCTTTAGAGAGGAAAGAGAAAAGAACACACCCCTGCCACATAGACACAGACAGAAAGCAGGAAGCACAAGGGTGGACACAATCGGGACGGAGAAGGTACACATAAGGGTCTGTCAGCATGTACCGCGAGCGGCCGGCCCCTTAAAGGTGTGCGAACCACACATGCCAACCTCTAGACCAGCCACGTCCCCGGCGGCAGCGAACAGCACAGGCAACATTTAGATAAATGATGAGCGCTATAGGAAGGGATAGGTTTAATAATAGTGAAAGATAAAAGCAAGAAAAAAACACCTGAAAAAATAAAAACAATGAAATGAATGTAAACAGCTCTTTTTTGTAGCTTTGTATGGTCCATGGGGCTGCTACGCTAACCCTACCTCTAAAACCAGGGAGCGGGATGGAGACTGATGTAGTTGCGGCTGGTTTGTAGAAGCCGCTCGTCTCTTCTCCGTCTCCAGGGTGACGTCACCGAGTGCCGGGATTGACGGCGGGTGCCGCTTCAGCTCGGATGGAACGGAGCTCGTTTGTAGAGGTGGATGGCGTGCAGGAGAGAACCACGGAGGGGCCTTCAACCCCCAAGGCCCCTCCAAGGTTCTCTCCTGCACGCCATTAACTTTGATTGACAGGAGGGCTAATCTAGGTATAGTTTCCATAGAAACAATGCCAGCACTCAAGTTCATCAATGGTCCTGCCTTCTGTACCACTAGAGAAGCAAGTGGTGCCCTTGGGCAGTGGGGCACACCGGGGATTTCTCCCTGTGGACCCGTTGGTCAGTCTGGCCCTGGGTCTAGACTTTTCTTAGTTTTGTGACTGGTCTTGGTATAAATAGCTTTTAAAAGTATAATATTTCTACAAATTGTGAATTATACTGAACCAGTATAATACTGACTTATTAAAATGAACTTTAAGGGGATATATCTGGAATTTATGTTCTGGGCCATTTTGTTGCAGTGAGATCTTCAGAATATGTACTTTTTATTGTATTGGGGGAAGGTGAGTCTTTGGAACTGAGCTTAAGTGACCTTAACTAGACTTTAGTCAGCAGCACACTCATAATTACTATTTGCCGACCCCTGACCTTTCAACACAATCCCAAAACACACAGTAAGGTGAGCACTGTACTTCTAAAGATGAATAGCAAAGTAATCTGTGCAACAGCGGCCGCTAAGAACTGAGCCAGCATGTATATGGGCTGAGGAAACATTGTATTCAGAACTGGGGGGTCACATAATGGGAGCTGTCATGCTCTGACCAATCAGAGAGCTCGTATTCATTCCTATGGCGGTGCCCACAAGTGATCTACCCTTAGCTTCAGAGGACTTATATCTCTACCCCTTTTACACTGCTGCAAAAAACGGGGTCAGAGGCAGTGTAAATGGGTCACGCCGTGTCCTTTACAAGGGACTTGGGTAGAACAAGGCTAGGACCTGGGAAGAGGGCAGTGTAAACGGGTACGCCGGGTCATCCGATCCGGCTCCCATTTACATCAATGGGGACGTGCAACCTGTGGCCCACAGTGTCCACAGGTTGGATGGGGGGGCACACACAGCCTCCGCTGCTGTACTCTGCAGACAGCAGCGGAAGAGGTGAATGGATGCCTGTGTGCTCAGGAACCGCCTGCGCCGGGTGGGGGGTTGCGCCGGTGTAAAAGGTAACAAACGCCGGGTCGCACCTGGGTTGAAGCTGGTCCAAAAACCCAGCTGCGACCCGGCGTTTTGGTGTAAAAGGGGTATAAGAGACATGTTATACATTATGGATTTTAGTGTAACAATTTGAGGGATGCTTACATGGACTGAGGATGACGTTTCCTGAGTCACAATCTCTGGCTGGCAATGTCCAGTGATGATAATAGAAAAGTACATAGACCTCGTGCTCTAGTGACTCTGATTATTTCAATGCCAACCTAGGCAAAAGTAAGGTGGCGGGGGGCACAGGACAATGTACGCATTTTTTCCATTTGCAAGAAGCATACTGGAAACACGCCATGCTGCCCGTGACATGCGGCTTCACAACCCGCCCCATCAGCTGATCAGCTGCCAACTCAGCTTCCAAGTCACTGGATCCTGCAACCTGGAGGCCAAAGTCACACAATCACACTGCAATACGCACTATATTACATCAGCCCTAAACCCCCACCAGCAATATCACGGCTATACGCCTCCCTGCCAGATGGGATTGGCTGATAAACCCCCTCCAGCAATATCACGGCTATACGCCTCCCTGCCAGATGGGATTGGCTGATAAACCCCCACCAGCAATATCACGGCTATACGCCTCCCTGCCAGATGGGATTGGCTGATAAACCCCCTCCAGCAATATCACGGCTATACGCCTCCCCGCCAGATGGGATTGGCTGATAAACCCCCACCATTAATATCACGACTATACGCCTCCCTGCCAGATGGGATTGGCTGATAAACCCCCACCAGCAATATCACGACTATACGCCTCCCTGCCAGATGGGATTGGCTGATAAACCCCCTCCAGCAATATCACGGCTATACGCCTCCCTGCCAGATGGGATTGGCTGATAAACCCCCTCCAGCAATATCACGGCTATACGCCTCCCTGCCAGATGGGATTGGCTGATAAACCCCCTCCAGCAATATCACGGCTATACGCCTCCCTGCCAGATGGGATTGGCTGATAAACCCCCTCCAGCAATATCACGGCTATACGCCTCCCTGCCAGGTGGGATTGGCTGATGTTGATTTTTGGGGTAATGGCTTTATTTGAGCCCCTAAAAATGTTCTCCTGACTGGAGTATGACAAAGAAGGGGAGAGACTGGGGGAAGGGAGGGGTGTAGATTGGGGGAAGGGAGGGGTGTAGATTGGGGGAAGGGAGGGGTGTAGATTGATGAAGGCCTTTTAGCAGAGTTAGATAAGAAGAGTAAACGTTACAGCATGATGCTGACACTGGTTAGAACAAAAGGTCATGTAACGCATTGTGTAACACCCATCCCAGTATATGATGAAGCACAACGCGTCACAATCCCAAATGACAACAAACCCGCTGTGGCATGTGACAGATTGTAAACTTAGTAGTAGAACATTCCTGTCATGAGCCCAGCGGTCACCCACATCACCCCCTGTGCTCTCTAAGCGGGAGAGAAATAAAGTAGGCAAAGCTAAAGTAGCCAATCAGCTCCTAACTGTTTTGCTTAAAACTGTTTTGAAAAATGTCAGGAACTGATTGGATGGTAGATTATCTCTCTCCAGGGCATGATTAAGGCAGTGGTGGCCAAACCGGTCCTCAAGATCTACCAATGGTACATGTTCTCCAAATCACCTAGCTAGTGCACAGTTGTAGTCATTACTAATTGTCACATTTCCCAGATCACCTAGCTGGTGCACAGCTATAGTCATTACTAACTGTCACATTTCCCAGATCACCTAGCTGGTGCACAGCTATAGTCATTACTAACTGTCACATTTCCCAGATCCCCTAGCTGGTGCACAGCTGAAGTCATTACTAACTGTCACATTTCCCAGATCCCCTAGCTGGTGCACAGCTGTAGTCATTACTAACTGTCACATTTCCCAGATCCCCTAGCTGGTGCACAGCTGTAGTCATTACCAACTGTCACATTTCCCAGACTCCCTAGCTGGTGCACAGCTGTAGTCATTACTAACTGTCACATTTCCCAGATCCCCTAGCTGGTGCACAGCTGTAGTCATTACTAACTGTCACATTTCCCAGATCACCTAGCTGGTGCACAGCTGTAGTCATTACTAACTGTCACATTTCCCAGATCCCCTAGCTGGTGCACAGCTGTAGTCAATACTAACTGTCACATTTCCCAAACTCCCTAGCTGGTGCACAGCTGTAGTCATTACTAACTGTCCCATTCCCCAGATCCCCTAGCTGGTGCACAGCTGTAGTCATTACTAACTGTCACATTTCCCAGACCACCTACCTGGATTAAGGGTACCAGTTGCCCTAGGTTAATACAGAAGTGGCTGCCCCCTCCATACTTTCTTATCTACATGCCAGTTGCCAGTAGGGTTCTTGCTTGTTGTCATGGGGTTACATGCTTGTGCTACCTTCCTCTGACAGACACTAGAGGTCTAGTAGAACCTGTATAATCTGTCTCCTGGAAGATGGCAGCCTTCACTAGCATGCAAGGGGATGTGTAAGCGAACACATGCGGCAGCCTGGGAGTAAAATCATTCCGCTGTAGTCCGAATTCGGGGTGGGCGCTGACATCATGTGATGCCCATGCAGGCATCGCCACACGATGGGGAACGCTAGTATTTTTATGGGGATACCCATTAAACTCTGGGCGTTCCTCTGCTGCCCGCTCTCCAATACTTAGTAAAGTACCAACAAATCCGCTCCACAGCCTGTAACATGGCAGTTAGGAGCTGATTGGCTGGTTCTTTATTACTGTCCACATTATCTCTCCCCAGGCTTTGATTAAGCTGGGCCTAATTATAACAAATATTGGGGCTTGACATGAAATGAGGGTGAGCGTATTGGCAGCACAATCACAAGCTAAGTATCGGGGCGGGGGAATCATCAGTGCTGTTTTTATAAATGTTGGGAATTTCTGCAAATTATATTTTCTATACAACGTTGTGTTCCCCATATAGCCCCGGTTGGGCAAAGCAGATGCACTCACCGCCGTCCCCCTTCTCGCTGCCGCCCGGTATGAAGTAGTTAAATTTTGTTTCAAAACAAAGGGACTGTTTCTTAAATTTCTCTATTGCGGCCGCACTTGCTGTTGGCTTTTTAGCTGCAAGACAGAAAGGAAGCATCATAATATAATTCGATTTAAAATAGTTTCACTTACTGCCAACAGATGGCAGTGTTTCAATGACACACGGACACTAGACATTTATATAGGTGATTATATCATCTAGAAAAGTCCCACAGTCTGGCGTGATTTATTTACAAAGTCCTCCGAGTGCCGCCATTCCGGAATAATCTATCTACAGGTGGAATTTTTATAGCTTCAAAGGCACCGGGGCAAATACCTCACCGCACTGTTGTTGTTTTTTTATTTATTTATTTTTCCCCCAAAAAAGGATACAAAACAAATATTTAAAACAATATACAGGTAATTCTTACACAAGGATTTACATTTTTGGGGTCTCGTTCCGTTTAGATCCGAAACGTGTACTCACATGCCAGATATAATGTTTTTCCTGACTCATTTTCTATTCCCAGGAGAAGCAAATCCTCATCGGTCTTGAATTTTAGGACTCTAAGCCGCCCTAGGAGAAATAAGATTACACATTTTAAAATGTTAAATTAAAAAAATAATCCCACTCCTTCAAATCAGAAACGCATAAACCCAACGACAATCTAAATTTGCGTACAGTGTTTAGTAGAAATAATTTCTTGCTGGAGTGTTCGTTTTTGGATAAATGTTGGAGTGAGTAGTACAGTACTATGCCACAGAAGGGCACTATCGGACAACCGAGTAGGTGCTGTGTAATACACTGTACATCCAAATCATAGAGCCAGACATATTAGCAGCTCCAAGGCCAGTGCAGGGTTGCAGAAGGACATGTCAACAACCGGGTTAATGCCAACTGGCAGGTGAAAAGTACGGAGAGCCAATCACAGAGTGAGAGCGGGCATAGTGGATTATTTGCAGAAATACCTATTATGATCACATTGCAGGTCCTGAACTGGCTAAGAACTAGTGTTTAAGGGGCATATGTACTAAGACTTGGAGAGTGATAAAGTACCAACTAATCAGCTCCTAACTGTATTATTTTCAAATACATGGAAGTTAGGAGCTGATCGGCTTTATCACTCTCCGAAGCTTAGTACATCTCCCTCTATGGGCCAGATATATCAAGCTTCAAAAAGTGACCACCGGCATGCTGACCACTGGTCGTCCGTATGTACCCCCTCCAGAACAACTTACCCCTGGCTGTTGGAAGCACTGAGAACTGAGCAAATCAAACAAAGGGGGAAATTTACTAAGTGAAAGATACAGTGCATACACACTGAATTATATTGTTCAATGGTGTCACCGCTGAGAATGCAAAGACAAAGGGGGGGGGGTCATTAATTGAAACGAGCAGTGGCGGTTGTTACCTATAGGCTGCAGGGCTGCAGCACCCCCCTGTAAGATCCGCCACTGTTCTCTACCTAAGTTAAGCCAGATGTAGTCTGTGAGACTGCTCTGGCTTCACTGTGAATGGCAGTGACTTCCTATTGGAAGTCTGACCTGCCAGTCACCCAAGGCAGTCCCATTGGGAGGTGTTCCCTCCCTCCGGGATGCCTCTACATGGGCTGCTGAGCAGCAGCCTTTAAAAAAACGGTTCCACGCATGCGCTGTACGAGGACGATACTGCTCATGGGCCGGACCCAGGACCATAGAGGCTGGAGGCCAGGGCATGCTCAGTACCGAAGAGGCTACTGTGCCTGCGCCTGCCCTGCAGCGGGGACCGGCAGCTGGGATCGGGATTGTTGATGGGGACCACGAGCACAGAAGCAGCGGTGGCAGTGGAGGGGAGGCACCACATCGCAGCAGCCCCCCTCCTTCGCAGAGATAAGAGCCGCCACGGGAAAACGCTTTGTAAACAGGCCGCTAAGTTTTATGTTACATGTGCTGTGCAATGGCGGCTCTCCCAGGACTGCAATGTGTGTAAAGGCGGAATATACTCTGGTGCGTCCGGCCCATGCAGTACTACATTACCCTGAGTGTTGATTCCTGTACCTGAGCTGGTTTTGTTAATATACTTCAGCTCTAGCAGTGTGGTGTCAGCCGGCCTGATGGGAAACAAGGAGACAAAGAGCATTAGGGATGAGCAAACGATGCAGCAAATATCATAAAACTAACATTACACTAGTACAACTAAAGACGTGCCCTGCAGCAGCATGCAGCAGCGGGATTGTGAGGTTAACGCAAGCATTCGCATCAGAGCCTGCCCCAATTAAATGAATGGGAGCCGACACATGTGCACATCGGCACCCTTCAAGTCTATGGCATAGGGGGATCTTGCAATCAAACACACCCCACTATACTGCACTGTCTTTGCAATGCAGCAGGGATATTAAAGGACACATCTGTACCATACAATTAGGTGGTCTCTCTCAGCCAATCAGTGGCTGCCTGAATGTGAGACCTCTGATTGGCTGAGAGCCCTCTCAGCCAATCAGAGGGCTACCCAGTGTTTTGAATTTTTTTTTTAATTCTGCCACCAGCTGCTGACTACCGCCCCCCGCCAGCCCTCTTGCCACCTGCTATGCTACACCGATGCCTGCCAGCCCTCTTCCAGCACCCGATGTGTCATCGCAGGTGGCATGCTACATCAGGTGCTGGAAAAAAAGCACTTAAGATGTGATTGGATGCGAAGGGAAATCGCATTGCGATGTCGCATAGCATCCGATCGCACAAGTGTATGTGTTCCATTGGATTGCAAACAAATGAGAATTAACCAGTGGAGGCTCCAGAGGTGGGGCTGCAGCTCAGGACAAAATTCAAATAGAGGATTAACACCAACTGTCAGTGAGTCCGTTTGGAATGGCAGTTGTCTGTAGTGGGTGTGGCTCCAATTTTTGAATTTTGAACGGTGCTGCAGCCCTTCGTCTGGAGCCTCCACTGGAATTAACCATAGAATGACAAAAACAGAAGATGTCCCATTAGATTGTAGCAAACACTGAAGAAAGAATCGTGGTACTTTCACAAGTGGGTGCCTTGTGGTCACTGAGGGATGAGACAGAAGAACTCACGCCGTGATGATTTCCCGTATAGTATATTCTCCCAGCTCATTGCTGATCTCCAGCCTTGCTGTATACAGGATCCTGAGGTTGTAATGATGGTTGGCAGCACTGGAGGACTTTGCCACAAGATGCCAAGAGGTGAACTTATCCTACAGTAGGGAGGGAAGAGAGAAAGATGTCAGGTTCCCTCTCTGTCTATATACATGTAGAAACCCAGAACATTATGCAGAGAATAGTTGGAACGTTATTAATTGCGTTCCAGAAGTTACTCCAATACCTGCATTGCATGGGTAACTCAGTGACTCACTCATAGGGCCTGATAGGGCCAGCTGAAACAGACCATGCTCCCCTGTAGGGGTGCAAATACATGTATTCTTTCTGCGTGCAGGGTATATGCTGGCTGCTTTTGTATGTAGCCTACAAATGCTCAATATATACATTTTTACTATGTAATTATTATTAGCGTTTGGACACACCCCTCCCAATCTAAGTCTCTGTAAACAATTTACATATGCCCCCCCCTGCGGGGCAACATGGTTTGTCCAGGTGCAGGGTTGCTCCTTGCTTTTGCTCCCAACTCCAAATTATCCCCATAATGCTAATTTCTGAACACAATAATGAAACTTATTTCACTGGTGATAGGTGGTGGTGGGAGCGGATGGTGGGCTGATGGTATCAGCCGCTCCCATGACAAATCACATGTATAAGTGGACATAAAACATTTTGGGGGATAATTATGAATACTGTACATTAGGAAACGGTAACAAATGTCCATACTAACAAATGAGAAGTATAAGTACAGTGGCAGAGTAAATATAATAATATGTCAGCAGGTCTATAGCTAGTGATTAGTATGTGGTGCCACCGCCCAGGGAGCACAACTCTTGCACCCCGAGCATTTCGCTTGGACAGTGACTGGCCTCGAGAGTTGTCATAGTGCTTTTTGCTAGGGATGCACAGCGACCATCAATGATTCGAAATCATGGATTGTTTATGGCCAAATGGCTTCACTATATCGATGGCATAGCATAACCAATATTTTGTTTCTCAAGGTGCCAGGACATGGGACATAGCTCCACCCCCAACACACTCAATGGCCCGCCACCAAGCCCCCGAGTTCTGATTGACCCATGGGCCAGTCAGTCAAAGAAAAAGGATGACCATAGGTTGGTGAAACCAAACATTGCATAGATGGCTACCATCGATGGCCACTTGCAATATCTCCATCGATGGCAACCAATGATGTCAACCACACCAATGGCCATCCTTATTCATTGCTATTTCCGATGGCCCAGGCCCTCATTGTGACTTCATGATGACACAGATTCAGAAGTCTGTACTTCTATATACAAGACATAAGAAGACACAAACCTGAATTTCCTCCAGATGTTCCGGCTTTTCAAAGAGTCCAACACAATTATGCGCTGTGAATAAGAGAACTCGTGATAAGTGTCTGTAATGGATCTGAGGCAAAATCAAATGTCTTACAATATTCTAGTAAACTGTAAAGGTTATATCATACTCCCATACTCGGGGGCAGATTTATTAAGCTCGGTGAAATGATAAAGTGTCTGGTTTTTATCACCGGCCAATCAGCTCCTACCTGTCATTTTTCAAACCAAGCCTGTAACTTCACAAGTAGGAGCTGATTGGACAGTAATAAAAACCAGACAGCTTATTACTTCACCGAGCTTAATAAATCTACCCCTTGGTCCTTAACGCACCCCAACAGTCCAGGTCTTAAGGATATCCTTGCCTGTGCACAGGTGGTATTATCAAATTGACAAAGGATTTAAGTCACCTGTGCTTAAGCATGCACAGCCTTAAAACCAGGTCTTTAAGGTGCTTAAGGACTAAGCTTGAGGACTGATGGCGTATGTAATGAATAATGTTTTCTAATACTTTTATAGTGTTCATTCTAGCACCCGCTATCTTTGACAACCCATGCAGTTCCTCTTCCCTGCCTGGGGTGTCACTGTCTGCTGTAGTGCTTCTAGCACAGCGTGGTCTGTATATTAGCACTGGTATGCAGCCCAGACCTGTGCTAGAAACACCACAGCAGACAGCGTCACCCCAGGCAGGGAACAGGAACTGCATGGGTTCTCAAAGATAGCGGGTGCTAGAATGAACACTACTTTTTATCCATTATTTAATTTACTAAATATATTATTGTTATTCCAAAGTAACTCATTTTTTCAGCGCTTCCCAAACTCTGCCATTACGGTCTCAGTTTTAAGGAAATCCCTGCTTAAGTACAGGTGACTTAATCAGCACCTCAATGAAGTAGATTTAACTATCTGGACTCTCCAGGCTCCCTAAGCTGCCGGCAGCCGGGCTCATCTGTCACTGTGCCGTGGTACCATTTCCGGCCACCTCCTCCTCTCATCATACCATCTTTCCCTTTCTCTGTTTGTCTCCTGGACTCCTCCATTGTGCCGCCTCCTCCTCTTTAGTAGACCCACCCCCTCCTATGCTCCATCCCCTTAGACTTCCCGAGCACCAGTTAAGATGGGCGGAAGCTAGGATCGCTAAACTGAGATCTTTTCTTGCTCCTTCCCCCAACTGAAGAACATTCTGATACCCCTGCTCTTTACCTTGGAGCGATATCAAATAATGGAAGCTTATGTAGTATATTTTCAATAATGGTATACATTATTTGCCAATTGCTGTAGTGTCACATACTAGCTGGGGTGCTAATTTAGTCACTCACACCTCCACTAAAAAAGTGCATAAAAAAGTTAGTAATGTAACGCGTTTCGCTATTCCATGGCCAGCTTCTTCTGTCTATTGTTCAAATCATTTCTTTATACAGTAGATTTGATTTGTGATTAGTTTACCTTATTTAACTATTTATCTGGCCCTTTTATATAGTCATTTTCGGCAACTTGTAATGAAATACGTTCCGTACCGTAATCGCTGGCGACGGGAAACTCCTTGGTTAAGGTATAATCTTGGCATTTAATCCATTTTCTAAAATGCTCCATTTCGGATTCTGGAGCCGAAGTTGATCTGGCTGGGAAAAGTTAGGTGAGGGTTAAACATTATTATTGTGCAAACAGACCTGGGGCCTCATTCAGATCTGATTTTGCTGGTGGTTCTCACAGTAAGTGCTGGGGGCGTTACCCACTGCATCCATATGATACTCTTCTGCATTGCACTGAATGATTTTGAAAAACGGAATATTTTTGAGTTTTTGTACTGCAAATTTGCCTTTAGTACAGTACATAACCCCCTATATGAGTTGACTATGGGTCATAGGGTTGGAAGGTCGACATAAGCATTAGGTCAACAGTCAAAAGGTTGACTTGAGTTTTTTAAATTTCTTTCTCCCAAATTTAGACGTACGTCATGCCGACTTACGTCAAAACGTACACCATATCAGTGTCCATGTCGACACACTACTATGTGAATAAATATAAAAACATGAAAGACTTATGTCAACCTTCTAATTGTTGACCTAATGCTTGTGTCGACCGTAGCCATGTCGACATATTTCATGTGTCGATCTGATCTCTGTCGACCTTTAGTGGTCGATCTAATGACCTAGGGGATTATTCTGGTTCACTCCTTCTGGAAAATTCCTTCTCAAATAGACAAAACCATGTGCACTGCAGGGGGGGCAGATGTAACATGTGCAGAGAGAGAATTAGATTTGGGTGAGTTATTTTGTTTCTGTGCAGGTTAAATACTGACTGCTTTATTTTTACACTGCAATGTAGATCTCACTTTGAAGTAAAAACAAATCTAACTCTCTCTGCACAAGTAACATCTGCCCCACCTGCAGTGCACATGGTTTTGTCCATTTATGAAGGAATTTGCCTTAGTGAGTGAACCAGAATAAACCCCCATATCCCTGAGTTTTCTATGTAATATACAATAAAATGTCCTGTCCCAAACTGAGAGTAAGAAGATTAAAAAAGTATATTTATTAAGTTTTTTGCTAACTTCTAAGGGAGATATATAGATTTCTAGCCTTTATTACTCAGGAAGGTTTGCCTCGTCTGCCCCTAACTCCTATTGTAAGTGCTGGGGTTGGGGTGGACCCTCTGCAATGTTTCTACGAGTACAATCATACAAGAGGCAGTAATACAATATCATCTATTGCCTTAATGCAAGGTGGATAATTAAGGCAATGTCTCAACAGTTGCTATGGGTTACTACATGTTGCTAACTGGCTGCATAAGAATATAGTGCTACTTATTATAGACTATCCCTTCATTTGAGCCTGATTCTGGGTTGCACAGCAGTTCAAATATGTAAGTTTTAACAATCCACACGCGCTTTGCAAATGCTTCCTACCTACAGCTAAGTTGGTGTTACTGGGCAACAGAGAAGCTCCCCAGGGTGCGCCATTGGTGTGTATCTATAGTTCCCATATCATCTGAGTTGGGCGCAGACAGAGGCATACCTAGATATTCGTAGGCCCCATAGCAAATGTTTGTAAGGGCCCCCTATTTAGCAACTGATGGTGATAAATGGATGTAAAACATATTACTTAGACAGTAAAGATGGGCCCCTTCAGCTCTAGGCCCCATAGCAGCTGCACCCCTTGCACCTATGGTAGTTATGCCCTTGGGCGCAGACAGAGTTCACTCCATATTCTTTCTGCTCTCGCAACCAGGTGACTGAACCCCAAAACACAACGTGGGCATATACACACATAGGAGGCATCCGGAATTATGCCCGTCATGCCTGCGACTCGTAATAAAACACAACAATACTTACTATACATAATAGACACCGTCAGGTTTCCAAACTCTCTCTGGTATACGACTAAGATGTCGGGATGAGGTTGAACAAATGTCAAAGCAGCAGCAAGACCTGTGAATATGCAGATGAAGCTATTAATTAGTGTAATGGGCCCCATACATCTACAGATCGATTGTCAGATTGGGCTGATTGGAACTAAAACCTGGAAATGAATGAATGACAGCTTTTGGCAGTTTTCCAGCATTTCAAAGCAAATGGTCAACTGTCATTTGCTCTCATCCATTACCAGGATTTTGTTCCAACCAGACAGATCGGACAATCGATCTGTAGATGTATGGCCAGCTTAAGGCTGCATGCTTAGGATCCGGCAGAGTAACACTGTACAGTACCGCAAGAGTCCTGTACATTATACGTCATAGTGGCCTACCCTCCAGCATTCTGCAGGAGACTCCCTGAAATAGTAACAATCTCCCTTACTCCCTGATTAGAATAGAAATCTCCCTAATCCCACCTAACCCATATTATGCAACTGGCTGCATTTTTGGGAAAAAAATAAATCAGAGCAATATACATTTAACTGCTTTGGGGCTCATCTACATTGGTTCTAAGTCATTTTATGACACGCCTCTCTCTCTCTCGCCTCCCCCCCCCCCCACACACATGTGCACACAGGTGGCGAAATCACTCAACATCTAATGATTTTTCCCCTGCTTGCAGTGCTGGGTAAGCCAGGAATCACTCAATGCTGCAAAGGCCGTGGGGAGAAGGACGCCGTTGTTGACATTAGGGGCCCTAACTCCCAAAGGCCTGGGACAATCCCTGAAAACGCCAGCGGTACGCAACCAAGTGGCTGCCCGCTGACAGTCAAACAGTGGGCGGCATGCTCGCCGGCACTTGAACCCTGTGCACAGGGGACTGTACGCATGTGTGGTCCTCCGATTATCGGACAGGCTGTGAATTCGCAGCCCATCCGAAGGAGGCTGAATCGGCCCAATGTTTTGTTCCTCACCTACTCCCTGTAAACATGTATAATCCAATACAGCTGTAATCAGCTGAGCCATGCATGTGGAATCAGCTCAAACCCAGGGCCAGCTCTACCATTAGGCAGCTGCCTAGGGCTTTGGGATCTGAGGGGGGCGCCACAGAGTCTGCCTGTCACAAAATGAAAGATATCTATGAGGAAGAGATCCTTGTACTTAATGCAGGTGGTGGCTGTGGAACTTGGAAGACACGGGGCAGAATGTACCAAGCATCCACCGTACACCTCACCACCAATCGTCACTATGCTCATCGCATATGTACTGACATATGCGATGAGCAATGCAAAGGGCAGGTCTCCCAAAAAGAGCTGCCCTTTGCGATCCCCGCGGCTGTCTGGACCTTCGGTTCTGTGAACCAACATCCCTCTATGCATGGCTGCCGCAGTGCATGCTGGGAGGTATCAGTGTTAGATCCCTCACACAGCATCACTGCGGGAGGAAGCCCATAGGCTTTCATGGGGTTTCACCAGCTGGCGTAACCCTTCACAGTGAAGCCCCGCCGGGAGGGGCTTTAGTACATTTGGAAATGTGGTAAAAACCCAGAAAACAGTGTTTTTACCACATTTCTTCTTACATCCTACCAATGTTCCCTCTAATTTTACGAAGGCTGTGTGCGGCAAAAAGATATTGGCTGTGCAACTTTGGAAGGAAATTAAAATTTTTGTGCGTCACATAACGTATACAGGCCTAGGTTTCGAGTTCTGTTGAGTTAATAAAGCAATTTGAATGTTTACAAACTTCACACCACACATATAGGCTATAGCAGTGATTTTCAACCTTATTAAACTCGTGGCACACTAAACAAGATTTTAACCTTTGTGCGCTTAGTAGTAATGTCTGTGCGCGGCCTTGGCGAGTTGTGTGCGCGCGCACACGCGCACAGCTTAGAGGGAACACTGCATCCTACCCAATATCTCCACACTTTCACTTGAGGGGATGGAAAGTGGGTATTGGTGTCAGTATGGGGTTGGGGGTCAGTAGCTTGAAGTGTGTTGAGAAGCCTTATATCGACCTTGCTCACACCCCATCATCACCAGGTTACATTTCAACACAATCATACATGGAGGTGCCAAAGTGTGCTCTTACCACGTTCTTGCCTACTATCCCAGAAGGGCCGTGAGCTCCCTAAAATTGGGTCCCCCTCCTGGCCCCCATAGGAAGGTGGGCAATTCTCCCACATACTCTGCAGAACCCCCACCCACCCTTCCCCGCTGAGACAAATGCCGTAATTGCGGCTCTCTGTAGAGGGCGCGTGACATTTTTGCCAGCCCTCTCCCAGGAGAGCCGCCAATCATGGTGTTTTGTGGAAAAGGGGAGGGGCTTAATCATGTCAGCCTCTTCCTTGCCTCCTCCCCTGCCATTGGGGATTTATCAAAGTCAGGGGCATAATTAGATGTCCATAGGCCCCATAGCAAAAGTTTGTGAGGGCCCCTATTTACCAGGCTGTACTGATAATTTTAGATAGCACATCTAACTAAGGGCCTTATTCTGATCGGTGCGGATATTCCCGCATGCGGACGGACCGCCGATGTTGATCGTCTGCGCATGTGCAGAGGTCACTCTGCGCATGTGCAGGCGATTTCGCCGCACGGATTCTTTATACGCCGCACAGGGGGCGTAGAGGGGCGTGAGGGGCTACTTAGCCTCATTACCCTATGCATACGCCCCGCGTTTCATGGGCGTTCCCATGCAAACGCGGGGCGTATGCATGGTAATGAGGCCGTGACGCGTGGGTACGGGGCGGGCATCTGACATCGCCGGATGTCAGCTGCCCGCCCCCATACATGATTTCACACGGACAAGTGTCCGTGTGGTCTTGTGTTGCGGGACCTGGTGGAGCGTGCGGCCCTGCATTCGATGTTCGGCGACCATCGAATGCAGGGGCTGCTCCCAAGACGGAGGAGGCGTATCCCCGTCCAATTTCATGCGGATCGCCACATATCCGCGTACGGACGGCAGGTGGCGATCCGTATGGAAGGCGGGGATTCGCCTGCACGGTTGCGGCCGCATATTCTGATCGGGCCGCACCCGGGTAAGATGGGCCCCCAAAGCTCTGGGCCCCATAGCATCTGCACCCCCTGCACCTATGGTAATCATGCCCTCGAGCAAAGTCGTAGGCAAGTATGCATTACCCTGCTCTTTCTCCAGAGCCAAGTGCTCCTTTCTTGAAAAAAATAAAAATGATAAACTATTTTGGAGTCACTTTTATTTTAAGTGGACACTGGATTCATCTAGCTACATTCATAGGAATAGTAGACTGTCAATCAGGCCTCATTATTATTAGGAAGTGCCTCAGTGATGTCATTGGTTTAGAAGCATGGAGCACTCCGAGAAGTGCAAATAGCAGATGATCATAGGCACAATATCTGTCAAGGCTAAAATCAGTCTTTAGCCAAATCTAAATTGCAGTGTAAAAGTAGAGGTCCTGTATGCCCTATTTGTGTGCTACATGCAAAAGCAGCCAGTATTTATCCCGCATGAAAAAAAAAGTTCAATACTTGCACCCCTTGCATTTCAACTTAGTTAAGCAGAAGCCCACTAATGTAAACTGGGAGCACTGTGTGGCTTAATGTGAACTGTAGGTGCTGTGTGGTATAATATTAATTGGGGGCTGCTATACAGTAGCATAAAGTGAACTGGAAGCACTACAATGTGCACAACCCAGCTCGAAGTGCGGTGTGAAAGAGCCTTTTCAAATTACCCGGGTCTAACAACCCTGCATTCCGACCAGGGTTGAAAGAAGGGTTTTACCCAGGTCAGACCCAGGTTGCTGTGCAGTGTGAACAGTGAACCTGCTCCTAGTGAACCGGATCCTGTTCACCTTTCAGGGAGGAGACAGAGTTGGCTCCAAGCGCAGCTCCTCCCTTGCCCCCCGATGACCCGGCACCACTCCTCACCACCCTCTTTCTGACATCAGCTACCTGGCTTATAGCTGTAGAGTGCTCACCTTGCAAATAGTGGGTCATTCCCAGGACGGACCCGTGTCAAAATCCCGGGTGCGACCAGGCATTTGTGATGTGAAAGGGATATATGTCACACTATCCTTTCAGGATGTTGGCATACCTGTGATTTGATCCCATTGCCTGTAGCATTACAGTCAAACACTCTATTCATGAGCTAACTGACCCTGCATACAAAGCTAATGAATTCTAACCTTTTAAAGCTTATCTTGTACATAAAAGGATAATCAGAATTCAGGGCTGCCTACCCTCCCGGAATGGGCGGGAGACTCCCAAAAATTGGGATCCTCCTTCTGACCGCGGCGTTTAAATACCGCAATCCGTGGGTCTCCAGGGAGGGGGCAGGGTTGAAATGGGTACTCTTTACCTAGCACGGCGCCCACGATGTCCATCGCGGTCATCGGGGGTAAAAAATCGCGGCCATCGCATGCACTAAAAAATCGGGTGCGACGCGATGCCCGCAATTTCCCATAGGGATCAATGTTAAAAGTGTGATTGGACGCGATTTTACTGTTCAATGCCTTAATGCCCGCAATTTTTCCATAGGAAACAATGTTAAATGGGCCACAGAGCCCTAATAGTCCCCCTGAAGTCTGAAATGGCCCCCACAATTGTTAACGCCACCCCACGATCAACTTGAACCCGAAGCGTGGCGAGCGCAGCGAGCCCGCGAGGGGCGGCGGTACGCGTCCTCCGACCTTTTCATACCCCCACTATCCACGTCGGCGTGGAGTTGAGAATAGAATAGTGTGGCGAGCGCAGCGAGCCACCGAGCCCGAAGCGCGGCGAGCGCACGCGGATACCTGTGAAGCCCGCGAAGGGATGCATTTACCTGTGAAGGTATCCGCGTCCCCTCGCGGGGCTCACTGCGCTTGCCATGCTTCTGGCTCGGTGGCTCGCTGCGCTCGCCACACTATTCTATTCTCAACTCCACGCCGACGTGGATAGTGGGGGTATGAAAAGGTCGGAGGACGCGTACCGCCGCCGCTCGCCACGCTTCGGGTTCACGTTGATCGTGGGGTGGCGTTAACAATTGTGGGGGCCATTTCAGACTTCAGGGGGACTATTTGGGCTCTGTGGCCCATTTAACATTGTTTCCTATGGAAAAATCGCGGGCATTGAGGCATTGAACAGTAAAATCGCGTCCAATCACACTTTTAACATTGTTCCCTATGGGAAATCGCGGGCATCGCGGCCATCGCGTCGCACCCGTTTTTTAGTACATTTGATGGCCGCGATGCCCGCGATGGGCGCCGTGCTAGGTAAAATGATCTAATCATGTCATTTAGCCCCGCCACCCCCCTTGGAGATCTGCGATTTAGGTAATTTTCCTTCCTGCTGGTGGGGCTTGATGACATCATGCCCAGGCCCAACCCCCGAAGTGCTGCTGAAAGTCTCCTATCCGGGCGTCTCCTGGAGAGGAGACTAAAAAAGTAGGCAGCCCTGTCAGCATTGCAGCTGGGCAGATCTATGTAGTGGGTGTTTGCACAGGATCCTCTTCGGGCTTCTCCCTGAGAGGAGACTAAAAAAGTAGGCAGCCCTGTCAGCATTGCAGCTGGGCAGATCTATGTAGTGGGTGTTTGCACAGGATCCTCTGGGCAGATCTACGTAGTGGGTGTTTGCACAGGATTGGTTATGTATCTGCACACCACAAAGACCTTCTCAATTGCAATGCTGATTTTTTTCTTACAAAGTACATATGGAGCCCCTCTCATTCAGCTCCAGGGCTTGCCAGAATGTCCCCGCTGGTGAGCGCTGGCTGAGAGGGTCTCCATCAGACTGGGACATGCGAGCGTTTCACACGCACGTGCATCCCAGTCACTAGGCGGCAACCCTGCCTGTCTCCACTTTTGCGGGGAGGTGTCAGCGACTGACGGGTACCGGCGGCAAGGTGGCGGGGATCTCAGTCGGAATGGAGGGCGCGAGCATCTCATGCAACCCCCTAAGGCAGATGGCGGAGGCTGTCAGCTGGCGATTCCATCGCCAGCCCCAGCCTGAATGAAGCAGGCTCCATAGCAGCTTTATATACTGTGCAGTAGTTACACATTTTATTGTTTTTACTGTTAATCAAATAGCTCAATGAGTAAGGAACACGACAGGTTGTGAGTTTGAATCTTGGGTATGTCAGTATATTGATTAATGGGTATTGTAAAGGAATATAATGGACTCTGGAAGTAGTTAAGGAGTACTCACCCCTCCGTGATGCTTCGTGAGCACTGTTTTCGCTTGCTGTTTAGAGAAATAAAAAAAAATGAAAAGCAATCTTGATGTAAATAGTGGTAACTACAATAGCTCTATGTCTGCTGTTACAGCAGGCTGCAGTACTGTAGCATGTGTCACAGAGGGCGCTGTCTTACCTGGGCCACTTACAGCGCCATAAGTCAGGGTATCCTCCTCACTATGCACTCTGTGAAGTGTAATTGATTTCGAATCCATTCCAATCATGCTGTAATTTAAAAGGCAAAGACATTTTGTGCGTGCTGGAATCCAAATGTAAGGTCGACAGTCAGTAGTTCGACATGGTCAAAAGATCGACACATGAAAATGTCGACGTGATATTTTTTTATTATTTTTTTTTTACTTTTTAGCCACATATCAGCATAGCGTTTGAAGTGTTACACTAAGTTGTGACTCTAGAGGGGAGGAGCCAGTGTTTCTGGTTTCAGTTAGTATTCATATGGGAAAGTGGTTTTCTCAAGATACCCACTTCTGATTGGCTAAGCCCCGTAGGTCAACAGAAGTCCATTTCATTCAACATTGTGACCCTGCAAGCAGGCGCCAAGTAAGCAAATAGCTTAGTGGGTTATTCTGCGTAGGAAAATCGCATCGCGTAGCGTGTATAGTGCTGTGCGATGCGATGCAATGCGATGTCCTTATTAAGTGCACAGGAGTGCTTATACAATGAAATATCGCATTGGATCACATGGCGATGCGATATTGAATTGTACAAGCACCCATGTGATGAGATGTGATGGGTGCTTACTATGAGATCACCTATGGCATTGTTTTGCGTCACCCCCAGTATCCACGCCACCCCGAAGCGTGGCGAGCGCAGCGGAACGCGTCCTCCGACCTTTTCATACCCCCACTATCCACGTCGGCGTGGAGTTAATTTTATATAGTGTGGCGAGCCACCAAGCCCGAAGCGTGGCAAGGGGACACGGAATACATGTAAAGTAATCCGCGTCCCCTCGCATGTACTGTACTGTCATTAGCTGAGATGTCTGTCCAATCAACATACAAGTTGAGTTTAAAAAAGGGGAAAATTCTGTGGTAAAAGTTTGGCCTAGAATCAAGGGGGAAAAAGGACACATTTTTTATCTGCGTAGAGTGAACATTAAATAGTTGTATTTTGCTCAAATAATTCTATAACTGAATAAATTCATGTAAGTCAGAAACTCACGGGTTGAAGGATCCTGTTAAATTTGCCTCATTCTCCGTCGCTGAGAGTCTTATGAAAGAATATGACATGGTCTCCAAAAAGGCCAGGTATCGGATCTGAGATGTGCCTATTGCCTTCAGGTTCCATGATCCATTTATCTGTGGAGAGATGTCAAACAACAACTTTCTTCACTTCCGTTCCTACCATGGAGCCTATTAGATTGTACACGCTCCCCTGTGTGTACTCTCAGGGGAACGTTTTTTTGTGATTGCGCATGTGCATGTATTTGTTTGAATGTTATGAGTGTAAGAAGTTGAAGAATAAGACTGATATGAAGATTTGTCATGTTATAGTGTACAATTTACTCATTTAATTATGAAACAAATATGTGTATATAGAAGTACAATCAAGAAATGAAAGTAGGAATAAAAAATAAATTCTGATTCAAACTGATAATTGTTTGGATGGGGGTGGGTTGCGAAACAAATCTATAGGTGGAGGGGGTATGGATATTGTGGGCATAATTGGTGTTTGGTACACCTACAGGGGGTGCCCAGTTGATGAAAAATTTTCACTACCGTGTCACCGTAGGGGGGTTTCCAATTGGGGTTCAGGTGGTCTTTCAGGGACCCCTTTACAATCCCGTTGGTCTTTTCTCCTGGAGCCTATGGTCTCCCTCAGTGATTGACTATCATTAAGGGAGACCGTAGGCTCAAGGAGAAGAGACCTTACGGGATTGTAAAGGGTCCCTAAAAGACCACCTGGACCCCAATTGGGAATACCCCTATGGTGACACTGTGACCGTGACACTATAGTGAAAATCTCATCAATTGAGGACCCCCTGTAGGTGTACCAAACACCAATTATGCCCACAATATCCATTACCCAATACCCCCACCTATAGATTGGTTTCGCAACCCACCCCCATCCAAACAATTATCAGTTTGAATCAGAACTTATTTTTTATAAAAGATATAAAACGATTTATTGAGTAAATTGTACACTTTAACATGGCAAATCTTTATCTCAGTCTTATTCATCAACTTCTTACACTCCAAACCTTATCAATGCACCAATTGATGATTGCGATGGCTGGATCGGTGGATTGGCCTGGCGGGTGTAGGGAAGAATGTGGCCCATTGCACCCGTTCCCAGTGGTGCGGGTAGCGTGCATTGCGTCATGACATCATGTGGCCAGGCCCGCGGACCTGCTCCCACACTCAGGGGCTGCCCCACTATTTGGTAGAGACGCCCGGTGCATGTGCTTTAGAGATCTCCAGGCCTTAGAGACCGCTGCAGGCAGGATCGGTGAGGGGAGCGGCAGTGGCAGGGAGCAGTGAAATTTAAATTATGGCGAGGTAACGCCCACTCCAGTCTCCACGCACTCAGCACCTGTAATTACACACCCTAGAAACTGTACCATTGAAAGTATAGAAATGGAGGTGTGGCCACGTCCCTTTCTGATTTTGTACTGATTTCTGACCCTCAGATGTTGGAGGGTATGTCATAGGTGCTAAATCTCAGGAGTGGATGTGGAATTCCTCAACACATACAAGTTATCAACTCAGGAGCGTTGTTTCAAATAACAACACCACACCTGATTTCATTGCCGTCATTGAGTATCAATGCAAACACATTCTAACATTATGGTGGAATCTACAACAAATTACAGTCTTAGGTCTTTGGCACAGCATACTGTAAGATGCGATTTTTCAGCAATTTTGAAAACAAAAAAACCCCAAGGTTTTCCCGGGCAACGCTGGGCGGGTCAGCTAGTATATAATATATGGTACCGTAGGCGGCACTTGGGAAGTGGGTGATTGTGGTCAGAGTCACATGGCACAGAGGATATATTTTTGGATGGATAACACAGGGATATCATTGCTTTATCTCTATTATATTTAGAGATGTGCTGTTCAGTTCTCCACAAAACTGGATACACCCAAATGTTGTGCATCCAATCTAAACAAATACCCGTTCCGGCTCCACCTGAGGAGATCCGATTCAAACAGAGTCCTGGTTCGAATCCTTCCATGGTTCAGAATTCGGATTTTAAATCCAAATTTCAAGTTTTGGATTGCTAAAATTATACGATTATTGCAGTAAATAAAACAGCAAAACTACCAACCAATCAGATTCTACTTCTTATATATCTAGCACCTAAATCGGTACTTGTGTAGTTTCACGGCGCCGCCGCGCGCACAGTCTGTTTGAAACTTGGCAGCCTGCCAGAGGCTCTGTTTAACTGTGCGCGTGCCGCTCTAGCTCTGTCTGGCTGTGTGCGTGCCGCTCTAGCTTGTACGTATTGCTACGTATTGTCAGCTTACGTTATCAGCGTAGCGGCCGGGCAGCAGCAGCGCGCTGCCCAGGCGCTGACAGGTCACTGTGGGACTTGTAGTTCCACAGTGAAATAGGCAGCCCTGTGCACCGCTGGCAACGGGGGCATGTAAAAGTGGACACCCCGGGCACCCCCCGGCACACCGCTACCAAAGGGGGAGTCCCCCATGCAGACGCTAAATTTAGATGCAAAAGCGTCTGAAAACCGGACTACCTGCAAGCCGCTAAGAAGGGGGAGTCAGGATTCAGACGATAAAGCGTCTGAAACCCGACTACCTGCTTGCCGCTACAAAGGGGTCGTGTCCCCCATGCAGATGCTAAAACTAAAGGGGCATACACACGTAGAGATCTGTGCTAAGCAATTTTGCTAAGCAATTTTTCTGGTGTCAAGATCTCCCATGGAGAGCACATACACACGCAGAGATTTGTGCTAAGCAATTTTGCTAAGCAATTTTGCTTAAGCAAAAAAAGGCCGGGTAGTGGTTCAGAATGAGAGATTGCGATCAGTATCTCTCATTCTGTACACACAGACAGATTTGCAGTCATTTGCTAAGCAATTTGCCTAGATTGGGACTGCATGCACTGACTTAGTTAGAAAGAGATATTTAATCTCTCGGAGCATACACACAGAGAGATCTGTGCTTACTTTCTTAGCAATCTAGTCAGATTGCTTAGAAAATAGCACAAATTTGCTCCGTGTGTACACCCCTTTAGACGCTTTAGCGTCTGAAACCCAGCCTACCTGCTAGCCGCTAAGAAGCCGGGGGGGTCTGGACTTAGACGCTTTAGCGTCTGAAACCCGACTACCTGCTAGACGCTAAGAAGCCGGGGGGTTTCTGGACTTAGACGCTAAAGCCTCTGAATTTAGTTGGGATTAGGGGTACACTATTAAAACCTGCCCACAGTGCCACTAGTCGACGCAACAGCTGTTGACCTTGTAAATCCCACTATCCACGCCAACCCGAAGCGTGGCGAGCGGCGGCGGTACGCGTCCTACGACCTTTTCATACCCCCACTATCCACGTCGGCGTGGAGTTGAGAATAGAAAGTGTGGCGAGCGCAGCGAGCCAGCGAGCCCGAAGCGTGGCGAGCGCAGCGAGACCCGCGAGGGGACGCGGATACCTTCACAGGTATCCGCGTCCCCTCGTGGGCTTCACAGGTGTCCGCGTGCGCTCGCCACGCTTCGGGCTCGGTGGCTCGCTGCGCTCGCCACACTTTCTATTCTCAACTCCACGCCGACATGGATAGTGGGGGTATGAAAAGGTCGTAGGACACGTACCGCCGCCCCTTGTGGGGCTCGCTGTGCTCGTCACGCTTCGGGTAGGCGTGGATAGTGGTGCTGTTTCAGGAACACATTCACACCTGCACACTCACACACCTGAGACAGTAATGACAACATTTTTGGCAACTGTCAACTTTTTTTTAGTTGAAATTTAACTTGATGAGAACTTGAGGATATAAATAATTCAAAGAACATGTAGGTAATCAGCGTAAAGAACATTCCAATATTAATTAAAAAGTTATGATTGGTCAGTGGGACAGGAAGGAGCTTGTGCGTCGTCACGGCCAGCACTTGCAGAAGAGTCGGCCGGCTCCGCTCTCTCATCGTCCTTCTCGATCAGGGGGAGCAGGGTCAGAGCATGCAGGATGCGTTGGAAGGGGTCCTGGGCGCCTAAACTCTGCTTCCACATAAACTCCTGGAGGTAGGAGTCCAGGTGATGGCGCGCGGTCCCCCTTTGGCGCTTATTGCGCCACTTGCAGCTGCCCCACAGGCGCTCTATGGTTTGGGTGTGCACCCTAGTGTCCGGGTCAACAAAATTGTACTTATGATTGACCATGCCATGCAGGTAACCGGCCTGCTCGAGCTGCTGGGTGTTGTAGGCCCTCCAACAGTCTGTGTAGACGGTGGTGCCCGGCTCAACATGGGCCTCAATGGCAGCCATCAGGTTGGCCGCATCCCGCCGCTCCACCGCAGCCATTATGCACTGCCCGGTCTCCTTGGAGATGCCCCCGAACTGCTGGGGCAGGAGCCGTCCCACGTTGCTCTTCCTCTTGACATAGAGGCTCCCGTCGACCTCGACGATATGACCCGGGCCTCCGATCCGCCGCTGAGGCTGCGCCAGCAGGTCCACCGTGCAGGCCTCCCTCATCAGATTATTATACTGCACGGCAGTTTTCTGTGAGATGTTCAGCTGCCGATCACTGAACTTAATGCTGGTCAGCTCTTCTGCCCAGCAATACAGGAAGCGGATCAGGGTCACGAAGCTGAGGTGAGACCCCCGGAACCACTGCGCGGACCTCACACTCACCTTCTTGCGGCAGCTGTGAATATGGCAGCGCCACATGCGCTTTTTCACGCTGAGCCTCATGGGGTGGCCATTGGGGCAGGTCTGGGTCTGCGGCAGGAGCTGGCGGGCCTGCAGGAAAGCCACCGCCTCCTCTTCCGTCTGCGGCAGACTGAACAGCGTCAGACGCTCCATCGCCATAGTCAGGTTCGCCACTGCCATCATGCACCTCCGTCTCTCACACAGTGCTACTACTGACTGACTACGCTAACTGCGTAGCGCTCTGACTGACTACGTTACGCTGTCCGCGCGGGGCTAAGCAGCAGACTGTGCGTGCAAAGTGCCGGGAGTGTGAATTCAGACGCTAAAAGCGTCTAAAAGCGCCTAAAATGTTAGCGTCTACATTGGGGACTCCCCCTTTGGTAGCGGTGTGCCGGGGTGTGCGGTTTAGAAGCCCCGTTTGTGTCCTGTTTACACGGTACATTTCATTACATTACAGCTAGAGTGGCACGCGAGCCTCTGGCAGGCTGCCAAGTTTCAGAGACAGACTGTGCGCGCGGCAGCGCCGTGAAACTACACAAGTACCCCTAAATCTAAAAGATAACAGATAAAATCTGATTGGTCGCTATTGGCAACATCCCGTCTTCAATAAAACTCCCATCTTAGTACATTTCCCCCTAACCCCACAGCTCCTTCACACAGCGAGGCTGTTGCAGAACTGTTGGCACATTAAGTACAAAATAACATATTCTGCTGATTTGTATTATCTAGAGATGCGTCCGGAGCATACAGAGGCAGAACTCTGGGAGGCAATGGAGTCATCTGCCTCCCGGACTCCTGCTCACAAGGGGGCACTTCTCCCCTGTGAGTTTGAATTAGCTAATTGAAAGCCGTTGATATGGCTTCTGTGGCTGACTTCTTCTCCTAGCAGGACCATAGATGTCACTCTCTTATACATATATTTATACATACATATATTTACGCATACATATATTTATATAAGATGGTGTGTGTTGGGGGGGGCACCAATATTTATCTTGCCTCCGGGCAACTGGGACGAACTTACGCCACTGGGGGCATACATTTGTACCAGGTTGTCATCGCCATCACTGTGGGTTATGCGGCTGCCTTGCGAGACGCATTTTATGGACACGCCCTTACTGTCTACGCTCAATGTTGAACGCCCATGTCCCGCCTGTTCCACCAATCTAGCCGCAAGGAGGCGTCAGCGAAGAAAACAGACAAATCCTTATAGGCGCGTACAGTATGAGCATTGGCAGATTTCTGGGGAACATCGAGTGATCCACATCCCTTATTTCTCCTCACCTCACACTTTCTGACTATTTCACCACCTTCCCTTATCTCTAGCACTCTCTCGACACCAGGGGAGATGGGTCAAGCCTTGGAAAGAGATAAAATGGAGTGGTAGCCAAAAGAAACCAATCACCTTCTTACTGTCATGTAGTAGACTGTGCTTAATATATGACAGACGCTAATTGGCTGCTTCGGGGAACTTCTCCACTTTACCTCTCTCCAAGAATTCCCTTATTGAGGCAAGCCTTTATATTACACATATTCTATAGATTTCTTACCTGGGTGGCAGTGGTTGGAGTACTTCTCATTCTTATCTCTGCACAGGAGGAATCCACTGGGCTCTCCCAGGTGACATGCAGGAGGCAGACCAGAGACAGGAAGACACTGAGGAGACCCATCATGGCTGAATGTGACAGGGACAATGGTGATCTGGCTTCCTAAAACAGTCTGGGATAAAATCCGATGGTCAGTGCTTAATATAATACCGCCCCCCTCCAGGAGTCATGGAGCAAAGGTCCAAGGGGGACAAGGTGACGAAGTGCAAATACAACCAAAATAAAGGTTAATGTTGCAATCGCAGACAACAGAGTATTTAACCCCTGGAGGACGCAGCTTCTATACAGTGGAGGACGCTGCTTCTATACAGTGGAGGACAGTGTGCGCATCTCTTGGCTAATAGCTTTTGTCTCTAAATGTGAATTACAGTATGGTTTAGTTGCTGAATAAACGTATATTTACTTAGTCACATGGGTCTCGAGCAGAGGTAAGCCACTCATTCAAAACTTTGGTTTAGGTTTAAAAATGTTGACACCATTGTGTGTCCCAGAGTAACTAACTGCAGATTGCCAAATGTGCCGCAAGTCCAGAAGTGTGGTCATCTCCCGGTAACATGAGACTGTGCCGCCTGATGTCACTATAGGCCACTGTTTCCCAAACTGCGGGCTGATCCAGACCTAATCAGTCGGGGAGGAATTCGGGCCTGTTTCCGATTGTGCGGGTCTACGCAAGTGCCAATATGCCCATGTGCAGACCCATCACACCAACACCTTTGGTGAGCAAGGGGCCGGTATGTCCATGTTCACCTGGGATGCCCCTGGAAGGTATATCTTTGAAGAATTTTTTTGACACAACGAAACGCGTTAGTTCTCCAATTTCATTTCACTCAATGGACACTGCTAGAGCCTGAAAAACCCTACCCACATTGAACCAGCTCCCCCTTTTGTCTGAGTCAAGACCTCCCCCTTCCCCACTGCATTTTATTGGGACACGGAAAACTCCACCTACAGTATCATTCGGGACGAAAGTTGTCTGCATAATTGTGAGACCTTTCCACCATTGGAATTTCAAGTACCCTCCAGCGGCATCCCAATCTGGACATGGACATATAAGGTGACAGATCTCACTCTTTTGAACAATTGGGGTAATACCCAGGGACAGAGCTTAATAGGAACAAGAAGGGGAAAATTAAGTACCATCTTCCAATTCAGTGTCCATATATGTGAAAGTTTTTATTTTATGGTTTTTGTGTAATATCTGGGCGCCCAATATATCATATCGCATGCCACTAATTAAGGCATGTGATGCAATTGGACACGATTTTGAGCCTTTCCCGGGCAGATTGTACAATTTTAATATTGCGTTGCATCGCATGCCATTATAATGGCATGCGATGTGATGCGACACGATTATACCCGATTTTACATTGTACAGGCACTCTGATGCCTGATTGCAATGTTAAATGCACCATCATACCCGATTTTTAATTGTACACCCACCCTGATGGGTGATTACTATGTGAAATGCCCCCCCCCCCCATTGTTAACGCCACCCCAGTATCAACGCCAACCCGAAGCGTGGCGAGCGCAGCGAGGCCGCGAGGGGCGGCAGTACGCATCCTCCGACCTTTTCATACCCCCACTATCCATGTCGGCGTGGAGTTGATTTTATATAGTGTGGCAAGCGCAGCGAGCCACTGAGCCCGAAGTGTGGCGTGCGTAGTGCGCGCCGTGAGGGGACGCGGAATATATGTGAAGTAATCTGCGTCCGCTCGCCACGCTTTGGGCTCGGTGGCTTGCTGCGCTCGCCACACTATATAAAATCAACTCCACGCCGACGTGGATATTGGAGGTATGAAAAGTTCGGAGGACGCGTACCGCAGCAATACCTGTGAAGTAATGTGCGTGCGCTCGCCACGCTTCGGGCTCGCTGCGCTCGCCACACTATATAAAATCAACTCCACGCTGACGTGGATAGTGGGGGTATGAAAAGGTCGGAGGACGCTTACCACCGCCGCTCGCCACGATTCGGGTTGGCATTCATTGTGGGGGGGCATTTGACCCATCAGGGTGGTTATGCAAGGTAAATTGGGGTCTGGGGGGGGCAATTAACATTGGGTCCAAAGCAGCAATGGCGCCACAAGGGGGGGAGTGGTGACTCCTGCTGTGTACAGCTGTCTCCTGTCCCTGTGTACAACTGTCTCCGGGGGCAGCCCATATCCCCTGGATAAAAAGGGGGGAGGGGATTCGGCCCATGAGGCCATGCACCAACCTACCACTCCACAACTCAAATTTTGAGACCACGACCATTTTCCAGGTGCACTGCCAGGTGTCCATACAGATAGGGACGACATTGTAAAGCGGACCCAAAATGCAAAATGCTTGAGAACGGAGCACCAAACATGCACATAACTGCACTTGTTTTTTGCTGGGTATGGAATGACATATCGATAGTAACAAGTTAGACAGTCAATAGGAAAACACCATCTGGTCAACTGTGACTTAAGGTCGACATGGCTAAATGGTTGTCCGGTTTAAAAAGTTAACATTTAACATTTAAAGGATCAACACAAAAAGGATTTACTTGTGAATTTATTCTTATTTCAGCCTTACCCTAACCCGAAACTTACACTGGGCAGATGTATAAAGCCTGGTGAAGAGATAAACTGGAGATAAAGTGGAGGGAGATAATGCACCAGCCAATCAAATCCCAACTGTCCTTTTTCAAACACAGCTGATTGGCTGGTGCTTTATCTCCTTTCCCTTTATCTCTTCCCCACGCTTAATACATCTGCTACCATATCCCTAAAATCATGAAAAACCACGTGTTGTCCTTTTTACGTTGACCATTGGTACTTGACCTTTTAAACCTAAGTCACTGTTGACCAAATACCCTTTGACCCTCTCGATCTATTCACTGTCAACCTTGTAGTGTTGACCTATTATCTCTAGACCTTTTTACTGTAGATCTACCAACCACATACCGGTTTTGTGCAAAGTTACCTCCTTTTCCTGCTGCGCTCCCGACTCAGAAACAGGCCCGCTGACTCAACCAAAAATCATAACAAACATAAGATAATACAAATGTCGGTACTTATGTAATATCTGGGCTCCTGTTTTTCTTATGAGACCGCGTCCCCTCGCCACACTTCGGGCACGGTGGCTCGCTGCGCTCGCCACACTATATAAAATCAACATGCGTAGTTGGATAGTAGGGGTATGAAAAAATGGGGTGCATTTAACATGGGAGCCCAGATAATACATAAGTACCCAAATGTCCCTTTTTACAGAGATAAATAAACTTTGTAGCACAAAAGACTAACACTCCCTAACCATGATATGGGGGTGTTGGTCAGCCGTTACTCGTTTCCGCAATGTCACACATTAAGCCGGAAGTCAACCTGCCAAAACTAGGTTAAGACTCTGACCTTTGTTCTACATCTTTTCTTATTTAACAGGTGGAGAAAATGAATATTTCACTCATACTATTTATCATTCAACACCTTACGTTTCACCGATGTGCAGGTAAGACCTGATGGGCTATCTAAAAGATTTTTACTCTGCCGTCCTTATTAAGCTTCAGGGGTCCTTTTTGAACTTTCTTTAGGTGTTCATTTCTTTAATCTACAACATGCTCTTGTTTCCTGTGTTTTCTCAGTCTTAGATGTTATATTTTGTAAGTTTGTACGACATTTGTGTTGTCCTAATTTTTGAGTTGTTATATAGAACACAGAAAGAAATGGAGACAAATTAGTTAAAGAGAAACAGAAAGAGAGGTCTAAAATGAAGATATTTTTGGGGTGGTTGGTTAGTCGCAATGATTGTTCACTTTCTGTATTTTGTGTATAGGCCCCCTATTTATTTCTATCATCAATCTTTATTTCTTGTACTAGAGATTATAGGGGTGTGCTACTACTAGACAAAATTGGGAAGACATTCAACAAGAAAAGAAAAGTTTGTCACTTTGTAGTGCACCAAAAAGAATTCTACCAATCCTAAAATGTAACCTTTATTAGAGTATAAAATCACACATATACACATATAAGTGGATCACAAACACCATAAATTGTTAAAAAGCTGTGTGTGTGCGCTTCCTGCACTTGATCTGCCAATCTCAATTTCTGAGTGGTCAGCGTCCTCTCTTAGTATCCAAATCTCTTTACATTAAGTGCTTCTCAGCTAAATTGTTGGATATACAGTAAATGTATTTTAATCTCTGCCCATGTATCTCTAAAGATTGGTTGTTATATGAGCAAACTGACACTTTGTATTCAATGCTCTACACATAAATTCATACGATCATTAAATGGATTTCTGTGTGCCGTTTGGTATAGAGACAATGCTATTATTGCCTTGCTGATATAACCTTACTAATCTCAGGTAGGTATGGGTGGTCAGGTCAGTGTGTTAGGTGCATTCACGAAATGTTCCGGCAACCGTGTGCCTTTGGAGTGCTATTGCGTGCAGAGCTGATTAATGGTTATACAGATATGTTCATGTAGTGCTAGACTCCTCTAACACATATCAGGACTTAGTCTATATTGTCTGCAGTTAATTGCAGGCTGTCGCTCCTACACGGGTCTTGCACTACGTGCTAATGTCATGTGATGGAGTCACCATTAATCACAGACTGACAGTTTTTAAACTAGCTCTGCAATATATATCTCCATCGTACTTTTCTATTCATTGATGGTTGCAGGCTGTTTGATCTGTGTCAATCCGCAGTGTGTACTGCTTACTGGTATTGACACACCGTGGCACGTTTTCAATCCCGCATCTCTTCTCACTCCAATCTATACCTGCATCTCTTCTCACTCTCAGCTGTATTGTGTACTAAGATTTGTGCTGTTAATTTTGCTCTGTTTTTGATATTTTGTCCCTGTTATGTCTAGTTCTGTGTACCCTGTACTGTTCTAATGTGTTCTATATGTACGGTGCTGCGTGCCACTTGTGGGGCCTTATAAATAAAAATATAATAATAATAATAATAATAATAACAACAACCTCACAACAAAGTAAACCCCATTTTCTGCATTTTTGAGAATGCAATAGCCAATGAATATTCATATACATTTCAGGTGCCAGGTCCAATGCCTTGAAGTTTATGACTCCACCTGAGACAGTTTATTTATTGGGAAAGCTCTCCTGGCAAGTAGGTAATTTGGTGTAACTGATATAAAGTGCCGGTATGTAGGCAAATGGTGGGGGGAGAGGATCACAGTTTATTTGCAATAACTGATACATATCCACCTATAAGAGAAAATATAAAGTATAATGTACACCCTACTATAAATTATAGGGTTACTAGAAATAATTAAAGAGTATTGTGGGCACAATAAAGTGCAGGACTGCTCACAATTTTTTTTTTGTACAGGAAAAAGAAATACAACTTTTAATACAGGTTGAGTATCCCTTATCCAAAATGCTCGGGACCAGAAACATTTTGGATAACAGATTATTCCAAATGTCTGAATATTTTTATATTTCAATGATGTATCTTGAAGTTATGTTGTATAAACACATCAAACACATGAAATACACACACAAATATATTTTATTTGTGCAGGAAACAAGGTTTCAAAACATGAAAATCTGTACTATCTCAGGCACTGAATTTGAATGCTAAGCAATAATTTTCTTGCAAATATTTAGTGCCCCCCAGTAGTGCCAGTTACATATCATGTCCCCAGTAGTGCCAGTTACATATCATGTCCCCAGTAGTGCCAGTTACATATCATGTCCCCAGTAGTGCCAGTGGATCCGATACGATTTGCCGGCGGTCGGGATCCCGGCGGTCGGAATCCCGACCGCCGAAATCCCGACAAGGGGGGGACATGGATCGCCCCCCCTTGCGGGCTCGCTGCGCTCGCCACGCAGCGGGCCCGGTGCCTCGCTACGCTCGGCACGCTATTTTATTCTCCCTCTATGGGTGTCGTGGACACCCACAGAGGGAGAAAGTTTCGGGATTTCGGCGGTCGGGATTCCAGTGTCGGGATTCCGACCGCCGGGATCCCGACCGCCGGCAAATTAACTGCATCCCGTGCCAGTTACATATCATGTCCCCAGTAGTGTCAGTTACATATTATGTCCCCAGTAGTCCCAGTTACAGATGTCCTCAGTAGTGCCAGTTACATATCATGTCCCCAGTAGTGCCAGTTACATATCATGTCCCCAGTAGTGCCAGTTACATATCATGTCCCCAGTAGTGTCAGTTACAGATCATGTCCCCAGTAGTGCCAGTTACAGATCATGTCCCCAGTAGTGCCAGTTACATATCATGTCCCCAGTAGTGTCAGTTACATATCATGTCCCCAGTAGTGTCAGTTACATATCATGTCCCCAGTAGTGCCAGTTACATATCATGTCCCCAGTAGTGTCAGTTACAGATCATGTCCCCAGTAGTGCCAGTTACATATCATGTCCCCAGTAGTGCCAGTTACATATCATGTCCCCAGTAGTGTCAGTTACATATCATGTCCCCAGTAGTGTCAGTTACATATCATGTCCCCAGTAGTGCCAGTTACATATCATGTCCCCAGTAGTGAACCCTTAGGAACTGGGAGAAGGGGAGACCTCTCTTGGTGGGGACAGGATGGGCACTAGCACTGTGAAGAATGGGATTTCTATCAGTAGAAAAAAAAAACGTGGACATCCTCCCATCCCTGATACCGATCTGGACATCAAGATAACACACTGACTGATTACTGATCTCGTATGTAAATTTGATAGTGGAATCTGCGACATTAATATTGCTAAACTGAGGAGCTGAGGGATACTCAACCTGTATCCATAATAATTTACTGTAGGGTGTGTATGAATCTTTACAATGCACACGATTCAGCAATAAGCACTGAAGTGAGGACTGCAGAATTCATCAATTATAAGCAATGATGTCAGAACTCATGGTTCGTACTGATACAACTTACAGAAGCTTTTATATCCGTTAACATCACTTATAAATGATGTGTGGATTAGAAATCAAGCAGAATTAACAATATGTTCATTATTGTCAATTCTGAAAACAGGCCATGATATCCAGGACATGGTGAGACAACCTGCATTCATCAGAGCCAAGGCTGGAGGCTCAGTGACTATCAACTGCACATTAAACTTTGCAACCTCATCTTTCTCTGTGTCTTGGACATTGGGCTGCAATGATCCAACACCTCTCACTGACCACCAATCTTACAGGGACAGAGTGACCTACCTGTCTTCCAATAGCATCATTACAATTGTTAACCTGACAGAGCGGGATTCTGAGACCTACTGTTGTCATGCGGAGACTGCAGAGAGGAAAATATCTGGAAATGGTACCAGACTAGAGGTGACAAAGGAATCTTCTTGTACAGGTACGTCTAAATATATCTGGTACAACATCAGTGATCGATCTCCATAGTCATATCATATACGGTAACACTAGGGGAATTTGTAATTGCAAGTTAAATGCAACACAGGAATTTTCCACAGCCACAAAGATTTTCCTATTCAAATGAAAGGGAGAAATGGAGACATGGTAATTTCTATAGGAATTAGGCTACTTTTTTTGTCAAAGTCCCTGAGCAGGTCTAAACGCTTACATTTAAAATGTTGGGAATAGGTTCAAAACCCCTGAGACTCCCACTGTAAAGACCAATTGGGCAATTTTAAATTTGCTTAAGGCCCATACACACTGGGCGACTGAGATGAAAGTCACTTTAAAACAGCACGTTTGAGTGGCTTTCAGCTCAAAGCCGCCCAGTGTGTATGCCCCAGCCATGAGCGCTGCTGTGCGCTCCCGCTTCATTGCCGGAAAAGCCGTTCATCTGCTGGTAATACCAGCAGATGAGCGGCTTTGAGGATGGCGTTGCATAGCGCTGCGCTATGCAAAACCGTCCTCCCACCTCCGTAGGCGGGGGGATCATCGCTGTCCACACACGCTGGGCATAATCACCCAGTGTGCATGGACCTTTAGTCTAACAATTACATGTCAATTATTGTGGTTACATTTTTTTAGCAAAATGAGAATAAAATTATCTTAAATAAATAAACTTTTTACTTAATGAACTCCAAATGTAAATGAGAAATAATTGCTTCATTCTTTTTACTTAAAATTGCCTCAAATTACCCCCAAATCACCTTTTTTCTTGAATTTTGTTTCTGCTTATCATACTGATCATACAATATTTTGCTGGTCATACAAATTCACCTACCTTCTGGAAGATTGAATTATCATGAGCACAACTGCATTTAGATCAGATCAAGCTCTCCTGCCTGTGAAAGACTCCAAAGTTGTGATGAAACAGTAGCAGCAAATGAACCCATTCTCAGCCATATATTTCCCAACGAAACGCGTCAGCTGGTTTATTTCACAAATTCCCCATTACTCACTTTTGCTGCGTTATATGACCTTCATGATCAATGTGGAGTAATACCAGTATACTATTATTGCAGTGTACTTTTTACATTTTTTTTAATCTCAACACAGTAACAAACATTGTTTAACCAACATGAAATAACCTTGAGCTTTGTGTATAAATAAATAAAGTCCCATCTATTGGTAGCAGAAACATGGAAATAATGATCTAGTACAGTAGTTAAAGTTTAGGGATCATTTAAAGATCCCTGTGTATGATAAATAGAGCTCTAGACAACTGCCATTTTTTAAACACATGAGAGTTCAGAGCTGATTGGCCAGCGAACCATTTATCATATGTAATGAGTTTTAAAATGCTAGATCTCATGGATACAGTGTCTCTTATCTGTATGACCTGCAATCAGACATAATAGGCTTACAAACTATTCCTCAACAGTGTTTACATTGGAGCAGTAGACATTAAGAGAGAAGGTGGCCGACAAACACTTAAAACTGCTTTAATATTTTAAGCAATTGATCTAAAAGTTAATAGTATTTATCATGGTCTCTCACCATACCATTTAGAAGAAATACAGAAGTCTTCTCATTCCTAATCTTATCTCTTCTAATCAACAGACTGTCACTGCGGAACAGACACAATTTTGTACATCATGGAAGTTCTGCGAATTACCTCCCTCGTCGTTCTCCTCATCCTCCTCGGCATGGTCATTAAGAAATCCTGCTAGAGTAGACTATAGACTGATTTTCTCACTTTCAACTTGAGGCCGGATAATTTGTCCCAATGCTTGCGCTCCGCCAAGTTCTGCAGCTCAACCTAGGCCACAGTAAATCAGGAACCACTGTGCACAGTTATTGGCGCTGCTTTTGCCAAATGTACTAAATCCATATTTCCGGTCAGTGTGGGAATGTTAGCAGACAATACTAGCAATTGTGTTTGTTATATCCAAGGGTTAAAGTGAGGGGGAGCGGGGTGGAACGGAGTTCCACCACCTGTAAATGTAGGTGGAATTAGGTCACGTACCCTCTTAATCAGCCTCTTAATCTTAGCTTGCATATTTTCAGACATTTAAACATATTATGGGGGAAAAAGATTATATTTGCAGTTTAATACATTACAAACGTTCATGTATACTATTATGCAATTTAGATTCTTGCTTTCTGCGATATGTGTTCCTGCCCAACATCTTGTTACACTTGCAGTTTAATACAGGAAACATACAGTATTGTTCTTTTGACTCTTACGCAGGAGCAATGCATTTAGACTTTTAACCTTCTTTTCTGGAATATGTGGTGTCTAAATTTAATTCCCCCTCCCCCCCCAGTCACACTGGGGCATCTTGTTAAAAAGTCAAAAATTACCATGTCAACTGAAATTGGAAAGCGATCTCTTGCAATCCCATAACTGAAGAATGAGAAGCCATCTTCCATACATGTTTTAAAGCCGGGGTGGCCAGACCGGTCCTCGAGATCTACTACCGGTCCACGTTCTCCAGAACACCAGCTGTAGTCATTACTAACGGTCACATATTCAAACCAACTGCAGTCATTCCTGCTATAGATCCACAGGTTGCCTGAGACCCATGAACTGTGGGTAGATCTTGGCAGGTTTGGTCACCCACAAATCTCTAGATGTGTTAGTCATAAGGAGATGTTCTATAAACTCCGCCATAGAATATACTGTATCTCACTCCAGACAGACTACATTATTTGGCCATCAGTTTAAAAATATTGCTGGAGAAACTGTGGTCAAGTGGGAGATGTAATACATATATTCTGTTGTTGCCCACTCTTCCGGCAGAAGTATTCTCAATCATCAGTACAGTCATTGGCGTAAGAGCTGACCTGTTAAGTGTCTCTCTTACCATTATTATCCAAGAGATCTTACTTTGGGGGACAGATATATTTTGGGCCATATATAAGTAGCTGCAAAAGCTGCGATCGCTCACACATGGCAAAATAATAATATCCCATAACACATGCTATTGAAAACAAGGTCCAGAAGCACGAGGCTTTTGAGACAGCAGAATATTCATCAGCTGCATCTTCACCGCACATGAAATGATTTCATTGGTGCGAATATGGGGAAGGGCGGAGCCATTAATCCATCCTATCCGCTCCATTAGATCTTTTAGCCTTATATTCTCCTTATAGGGTTAAAAAAGTGATTATGTTCTTGTGTTTTACTATGTCTTTGCATTCCTGTTCCCTTATCGATGCATTCCTTTTGATTTCCATTTTTTATTTTTGTGTCCTTATTTTCTCTTTATGAAAATTAATAAAAAAAACTGTGTATTTAAAAAAAAATGTATTATGCAAATGATAAAAAAACAAGGCCGCCACTTCAGTAAAAGGTAACATACAGCAACACAAAAAGTTAAATAAAAAATGTGACCTGGTCCCACACCACATAAAAGATCATCAGCTCTAATAGAATTCCTAATAAAGATCTTTTCTTTTTACTCCATATATCCATCAAAGGGGATGAGAAACACAAACTGTATCCATATTGTCATCAATAACAATATGAGGATTCAGCCAATTGCAGTCCAAAGGGAACAGTTAACAAGACATCTACAACCAAACGCGTTTCATCTTGGGAGCTAGATACAGTATCAATCTGATTGCATAAAGGTCCCTGATGAAGTCAGTTTGATGCTACAGTAAGTAGCGTCATAATGCTACTTATGAATTACAACAGGAAACAAAGTTGAAAGTAAAAGTGTAAGATCTTAATAATTTACAAATCAATTATAATGTTAAGACCACTTAGTGGAAATGATGATATTTTTCTGCCTGTTCTAGGTAGTAGCTTATGGTTTTGTCTAAGGAAACCTGTATTCACACTCAGTAAATACAGCAGACCACAAATGCATCTGGCCAACAAGACCATTACATACTGTGTTCTACCTTTGTTCACACGCTCTGTAATTAACCCTATTCTCTAGGTGCTGGTAGCTACCTCTACAGTGTAAACACAATTAAGGGACAAGATGAGAAGTTTATTGGATCCCCAGTGATTGGCGCAGTACGAGGAGCCCAGAATGTCATTTCATCAATAAATGTTACCACACTCCAACAAATACACGGTGCTCAAAAACACCAACCCCAGGCGCTTAGAACAAGAAATAAATAAAAATACAATTATAAACAAAATAGTTTTATGCAATACTTCTCTTATGTATGGAATCAAGCATTATCGTGGGATGATATTAATTCTTCTGTAGTATTTGTTTTGCTCAGTTCTTTTCCACTCATCTTACCATGTAAGGGGCATTTCACAGTTTGAACAATTAAATAAGTATATATCTTAATGCATGCTAATTATAAACATTTCATAATAATGGCTGGAGCCCCAGAGCACCTTGGTAATCTACTTACTTTCTTCGGTACTCTTTACTTAGTTGGGCGCCCACGATCTCCATCGCGGGCGTCGTGGGTAAAGAAATCGCGGTGATCGCAGGCATCGCGGCCAGTACATTACCGGCCGCGACGCGATCACCGCGATTTCCCATAGGGTTCAATGTTAAATTTAGTGCTGCCCGCGATTTTACATTCAATGCTTCAATGGCCGCGATTTGCCCATAGGAATCAATGTTAAATGGGCTACAGAGCCCAAATAGGCACATTTAACACTGAAATGGTTAAATGGGCTACAGAGCCCAAATAGGCACAATTAACACTTAAATGTCCCCCCAAATTTGTAACGCCACCCCACGATCCACGCCAACCCGAAGCGTGGCGAGCGCAGCGAGCCCGCGAGGGGCGGCGGTACGTGTCCTCCGACCTTTTCATGCCTTACTATCCACGTCGGCGTGGAGTTGAGAATAGAATAGTGTGGCGAGCGCAGCGAGCCACCGAGGCCCGAAGCGTGGCGAGCGCAGCGAGCCCCGCGAGGGGACACGGATACCTTCACAGTTATACGCGTCCCCTCACGGGCTTCACAGGTGTCCGTGGCGACGTGGACACCTGTGAAGCCCGCGAAGGGACGCGTTTACCTGTGAAGGTATCCGCCTAACCTCGCTGGGCTCGCCACGCTTCGGGCCTCGGTGGCTCGCTGCGCTCACCACACTATTCTATTCTCAACTCCACGCCGACGTGGATAGTAGGGCATGAAAAGGTCTGAGGACGCGTACCGCCGCCCCTCGCGGGCTCGCTGCGCTCGCCACGCTTCGGGTTGGCGTGGATCGTGGGGTGGCGTTACAAATTAGGGGGGACATTGTGCCTATTTGGGCTCTGTAGCCCATTTAACATTGATTCCTATGGCCAAATCGCGGCCATTGAAGCATTGAATGTAAAATCGCGGGCAGCACTAAATTTAACATTGAACCCTAAGGGAAATCGCGGTGATCGCGTCGCGGCCGTTAATGTACTGGCCGCGATGGGCGCGATCACCGCGATGGGCGCCCAACTAAGTAAAGAGTACCCTTTCTTCTTATGCTAGATCAGTGTTTTTCAACCACTGTACCGTGGCACACTAGTGTGCCTTGAGCTGTTCTCAAGTGTGCCCCCAGATCTAGAGATGCCCAAACCAGTTTACAGCCACCACGAGTTCAACTGTTTCTTACTAGACTTTTCTTTTCATGTAAAGGGCCAATGTATTTTATTTTTGTTACCTGTGGGGACCAGTGTGATTGTTTTCTATATGGGGGCCAATAGGTTTGTTTTTTTCCTGTGGGGGGCAATGTGTTTTGCCCGGTGGGGATCTCATGGTGTGCCTTGGCAATTTTAAAATCTTATTTAGTGTGCTGCAAGGTAGAAAGGTTGAAAATCATGGTAAGTAAATGGGCACCAAAATATGGGCAGAGGCAAACACAGGATTTGCAAGTTGGTTTTTTTTATAAATAAATTATATATGTGCTAAAAGATGTCAAAATGGAAAGTGAAAGCAATTTTTGCATCTGTTTCAAGCTTGCTGGATATGGAGATAGATTGAGCTGTGAAGACAGATTGGAGGTAGGAGCAGACAGGGACTGGGTGTGGAGTTTGTGGGCTAAAAACTGACACAGCTCAAAGTGAAAGTACATAGCCCACGACCCCCCCCCCCCTCCAACTGTCCTCAGACTAGGGGGAGGGGGGTTCTAGGTCCCCAGAAACCCCCCTCTACATGTTTGAATGAAATGCAGAAAATGTGCCTGATGGGGTGATATCTGAGCATTTGATCCTGCTTTCTGTGCATTCTGTAACAATAAAATAACTATATACAGCCACTTCACTGTGACCAACAGCAGCATATAATAACTCTGAGCCACCATAAAGAATGCCTCGGCATATATTTAAAAAAAAGGCAACAAACCTCTCTCTATAATAAGTAGTGGTCATTCTAGCACCCTGCATCTTATTAAAAGGAAGTAACAACCTCAGGTTTTGCTGGGTTTTTTTTTGTATATTTTGTGACGACAGGCACAAAAAGCCTATTGTAAGGGAATCCTTAGTGTTATTTCACATTTTTGTTGCTTGTGTTTGATCTAAGTAAGCAGAACCAATGCAGTAAATCACATGCACAACAGAGATATAGGGAGACGATTCAGAGGAGAGGTGCTAAGTCTGCCTAGCATCAAGCTTCTCCCTCAACATTCGTTAATCCTAAAGTATTTCCCATTATTGAGAAACTTCTGACTGCTGGATCATCTTTAGCTAGTGTAGAAATTTTTTTTTTCTTTTGGTTTCGTTCATTCAAACCTTTGAAACAGACAGGAAACTGAAAAGGCATCTAAACTAGGGTTGCTGTTCAAAAGGTTTAATGCCAGGGACATATCCAGTGCTATAGCTTAAAATTTAGTTTTTTGTGTTTGTGCGTTACTCTGAAAATTACTTTTCCATTTTTGGTACTTGTTTCCTAGCATGGCGCCACCGATTTACATTGTATGGCATCGGGTCTGTAAAATCGGTTGCATCGCATGCGACCAGATCGCATTGCATGCGATGCGACCGATTAGAGCCACCATGTTGGCTGATTCCTATGTTAAATGCCCCCCAAACCCGATTTTTAATTGTATACCCACCCTGATGGGTAATTACTATGTCAAATGCCCCCCCCATTGTTAACGCCACGCCACGATCAACGCCAACCCGAAGCATGGCGAGCGCAGCGAGGCCGCGAGGGGCTGCGGTACGCGTCCTCTGACCTTTTCATACCCCCACTATCCACGTCAGCGTGGAGTTGACTTTATATAGTGTGGCGAGCGCAGCGAGCCCCGCAAGGGGACGCGGATTACTTCACATGTATTCCGAGTCCGCTCGCCACGCTTCGGGCTCGCCACACTATATAAAATCAACTCCATGCTGACGTGGATAGTGGGGGTATGAAAAGGTTGGAGGATGCATTCCGCCGCCCCTCGCGGCCGCGCTCGCCACGGTTCGGGTTGGCGTTTATCGTGGCGTCGCGTTAACAATGGGGGGGGGGGGCATTTGACATAGTAATTACCCATCAGGGTGGGTATACAGTTAAAAATCGGGACTGGGGGGGGGGCATTTAAAATTGTAATCAGCCATTAGGGTGGCTGTACAATGTAAAATCGGGTATAATCGCGTCGCATGCCATTGTAATGGCATGAGATGCAACGCGATTTTAAAATTGTAAGGGAATGTCTTAAAAAGCCTAAAATCTGGTCAGTCGGGTCTGATATGGTATGCGATGGGTTATGGTATGCGATGGGACCCGACGGGCGCTGTGCTAGGAAACAAGTACCGCATTTTTTATTATATTTAGTATAAAATTGATGGGAGTTGCAGATGGAATGTTGCCCATGGCAACCAATCAGATTCTACTTATTTAGCACCTTCTAGAAGATAATAGATCCCATCTTCAATAGAACGTCTGTCTTAAGTAAATTTTCCCCTTAATATTAGAAAGCATCATATGTATATGTCTAGTGTCCACGAAACACTGCCATCTGCTGGTAGAGAGTGAAACTGCATCTCTTTCTCACACATGCACAAACACAGACGTTAGCAGACTAGCTTTCGAAGCTTTTTCTTTGAGCAGGCTTACTAGTTAAAACATATTTGATTAAGGTTTCTAATACATAGCAATGTTTCTCAGTATTATAACAAACAGGGTTTACATTTTTTTCTGTCATTAAAACATTAATGAAAAAAAAAATTTAATAAAAAAAAGCAGGTTTAAAAAAAAAAAAAAAAATTTAATGTTTTTTTTTCCAACCCTGCAAGCCATCCACTGTAACTAAAGACACACAACGCTGCCACACTCTATGCGCTCAGATGCTAAGAGTAACAAACACTTCTATCTATATAGGTCTGGTGCTGAGACCAGGTGACCTGTGCCTTCCTTTACAAGGTTATATGGTATTGGCTGTCTAGACGCTGTGCTGCTTGGCGGGCATGTGTTCCCGACATGTAATGAGCCATAAACCAAACTACACCAACATACATATCTTCTCTTATCTCAAAATATCATCCAACACGACCTCTTTGCTCCTCCCAAGATCTGCGTCTCTCATCCACACTCAGTACTCGCTCCAGGACCTTCTTCGGGCTGCACCCACTCTGTGGAATGCCCTCCCAAGCACAATAAGACTCTCCTCCAGTCTCTAAACCTAGAAGCGTTCCCTAAAAACACATCTCTTCAGGCAAGCTTATCAAATTCCAGAACCAGTCACAGAAACTTGCATTCTGGTGGAATCGATGCAATAAAGAATACAGTATCTATCCTTATGTACAGTACATAAGGATAGATTGTAAGCTTGTGAGCAGGGCCCTCCTACATTTTGACTGTCTGTAAATACCGTTTGTTGTATCACTGTCTCTTTTGTAAAGCGCAACGGAATATGCTGCACTATATAAGAAACTGTTAATAAATAAATAATGTCTCAATGTAATGTATGTAATGCCTCCCCCCGTCATCCCTGCTTGATGCTGCACTATATATCCACAAAAAATTCCTAGTGTGCGCAAGCACACATGGCCAATAAAATGATTCTGATCTCTATCCCCCTTTTAAAGTCAACAATGAGGATATGTTGCCATCCTAAGTATAATGAAGTGAATGTAATACACTGCAATATCCTCTAGGTGGCGTTCTTCCCTTAGCAAATACAGATTAGAACCGGCAAGTTATCTGACAATAGCAATCATTACGAATCTTTTTAACATTTGGGCCTACACATTCATGTAGTGTGAGTGTGGCCAAAACATCATCTAGAATATAGAGGCACCATTAGCTCGCTGCGAGATGAGCACATACATACTCATTGGCAGTCGCCAACCACATGATTCACAATCTGTCCTCACGAACACACGATAGCCGTGATCTGCAGCTTTCTCTGCCCATACAAGCGTCAGTCTTTGGTCTAGATGTGTCCACATACATCTCAATGCGATAAAAGCAGCGTTTTACGTAACACGTGACCTCCAAGTGACTCTGTACCGCCGGGCGTCTTTCGTGCATTTTTTCCATTAAATAGTGTTTTATTTGCAGAAAAAAAAAAGGTTGCACAAGCAGCTTCTGCTGCCAAACACAATATGTGGCATACTTATATTCAGTGCGCGACTGCCACCGTAGCTGCATAAGAAATGAAACATTACAGTGTTTTCCTGAAAAACAGTGTAGGGTACTCTTTACCTAGAACGGCGCCCGCGATCAGAATCGCGGGCGTCGGGGGTAAAAAATCGCGGGCATCGCGGGTAAATCGCGGGTACATCAAAATCGGGTACCCGCGATTTTCCCATAGGGAACAATGTTAAAAAACCTGATTGACCGCGATTTTACTGTAAAATGCCTCAATGCCCGCGATTTTCCCATAGGAATCAATGTTAAATGGGCTACAGAGCCCAAATAGCCCCAATTAACCCTTAAATGTCCCCCCAATTTTTGTACGCCACCCCACGATCCACGCCAACCCGAAGCGTGGCGAGCGCAGCGAGCCCGCGAGGGGCGGCGGTACGCGTCCTCCGACCTTTTCATGCCCTACTATCCACGTCGGCGTGGAGTTGAGAATAGAATAGTGTGGCGAGCGCAGCGAGCCACCGAGCCCGAAGCGTGGCGAGCGCAGCGAGCCCCGCGAGGGGACGCGGATACCTTCACAGGTAAACGCGTCCCTTCGCGGGCTTCACAGGTGTCCGCGTCGCCACGGACACCTGTGAAGTCCGCGAGGGGACGCGTATAACTGTGAAGGTATCCGCGTCCGCTCGCCACGCTTCGGGCTCGGTGGCTCGCTGCGCTCGCCACACTATTCTATTCTCAACTCCACGCCGACGTGGATAGTAGGGCATGAAAAGGTCGGAGGACGCGTACCGCCGCCCCTCGCGGGCTCGCTGCGCTCGCCACGCTTCGGCTTGGCGTGGATTGTGGGGTGGCGTACAAAAATTGGGGGGACATTTAAGGGTTAATTGGGGCTATTTGGGCTCTGTAGCCCATTTAACATTGATTCCTATGGGAAAATCGCGGGCATTGAGGCATTGAATGCAAAATCGCGGTCAATTAGGCTTTTTAACATTGTTCCCTATGGGAAAATCGCGGTGATCGCGGGCATCGCGTCGCGGCCGTTTATGTGCTGCCCGCGATGTCGCGATCACCGCGATGGGCGCCGTTCTAGGTAAAGAGTACCCAGTGTAGCATAGAATTTCGTATGCAGAGATAGCGACAGTCACACATTAAATATAGACAAGTCACATATCATTTTAATCAACAGAAGCTGCTTGTGCTTCCTATTTGCTGAGTTTTGCAGATAAATTACTATTTAATGAAAAGTCGCAAAAATGACGCCTGAAACTACCACGACTAGAAGGGATGTTTAACACAAAAGGAGGCTAGATGTAGGTGGACACATCTGTATTCTATCTACAAATCCTGTACACCATAGGGCTGTGTACCTAGCACTCATCTATAATAAACATACTCTAGTTACAGCTCAGTCTTTATTTCTCACTTTGTAAAGCACGGGTACTGTGTGAATAAGGGGATATAATAACAGCAGCCTGGAATAGACGGATGTAAAAATGCTCAGAGGTAGCATCACGATGGCAAGGACATTGGCAGCTCCTTGTAGATTACTGTGCCAGCTCTGCCTGTCTGTTTAGCTCCTGCGACAGGGCTGTGACTGTTCCCAGCACTCGTTCCCGGTCCTTGGCAAGCAGGCGAGTCCCGCATCTCTGCATGAAGCGGTCCGGGTGCCACGTCACCCTCTGTGCCCTTATGTAGCGTTTATACGATGTTACATCTGATGAGTCAGCACCTGCTGCTATGGCCTGTGCCATCTGCTTAGCAGTGCCACCCGGCACAGGCCATGGGATGTCACTATAACCCAGCAATCGAGCACCCGTACCTAAATCTGTGTTCTCCGTATTGGCATTGCCAGTTTCACTTTCGGACACAGCGTCTTCCAATCCGCTATTGTCATGCGGTGCGCCAGTGTCCGCTGTTGCCCCCGCTCCCTGAAAGAACTCCTGGCATTTCTTCTGATAGCGCTCGCTCTGCGCCTCGCGCAGCTCTTTCTCCATCCGCTGTTGCCTTTCTAGATGCCTTTGGTCCTCTGCTGCACTGGAGGTTTCCTCTGTGAAGACTCTTTTGGTCTTTGCTCGTGGACGCTCAGACTGGCGCTTTCTAGCCTGGTGCTCTCTGAATATGCGATCAGCCCAGGACTCAAATGTCTCTTCGTCAATTTCTGGATCTGAGTAGTAGTCGTCATCTAAAAAAAGTGTGAAAAATAACCATTTGTTTACAGACAACCTACAATACAATACTACAATGTGTGCAACACTAACATGCAATCTATAGTTACTAGGGTATACCGTCGTTTGGTCGACACATTAGTTCAAAATGTATTGGTTCAACCAATGACGGTCGACATGGCTAAGGTCAACAGGGTCGGAAGGTCGACAATGGCTAGGTTGGCACAAGTTTTTCGCGTTTATTTTGAGCCGGCGTGTGCCGACAGGCGGTTTTCATGCCCAACCATAAACTAGGGCGTGGAGGAAGAATAGAATAGAGTGCCGAGCGCAGCGAGCCAGGCGAGGGGATGCGGGACACTTTGATGGTGTCCATGTCAACATTCGGAACAAAAAAAAAAAAACGTGAAAAACGACTGTCGACCTAGCCATTGTTGACCTAATGCTTGTGTCGACCTTACTACCTATTTTATGTGTTGTCATATGCCATGTCAACCTTCTGTGGTCCACCCAATGCATGTTGACCTTATTTGTGTCCACCCAATTACCCAAACCTGTTACTAGGGGTTACTGACCTTCATACTGGCCGTACGATTCCTGGTACTCGTCCATGCACTCCCCCAGAAGTTTCTCTCTCCACTCTGCAGAAGAGGCTCCGGTCTGAGCTTTAGACGGAGGGGTGTCCGGATGAGAATTTCCTTGCTGGAAAAGAATCCGAAAACAAAAGTAATAAATAACAGTAAGGTGACCCAAACTACAGTAGTGGTAGCTAGTTCACGCTCATCAATGTAGGAATTCCATCAATGCTGCCCACGGTGTACATGCTGTGATGGGGAGTCGCTGGTCAGTATTACCACACCTGGATCACCTGCGAAGAGCGATTGAGAGTTATGGACACCTGTCAGCTACAAAGGCACAAGGACTGTGCTGTCTGAGAGATATCATTGTGTGTCACAGTGCGCCCCCTAGTGACAGACCTGATCATCTGCGTTATCGGTTTGATTTGTTGACATACATAATGTTGACAATAATAATTTAGATTACAGCATGTAGACAGATTCCACAAGTCAATGTTGACATGGTGTAAAATTTGACCTTCAGACTGACTACATCCCTAGAGGGACACCAAATCTTATTGAATCCTTGGTGCATGTTTTGGGCCATTATAAAATTTAGATTTGTAAATGTTTTGGATTAATTGTGTGCAACATGGCTGCCTTACATGGTACATTTGGGGTCATCTCTTCTAGGGGTAGACTATTATGCCAAGGGTGATCCTATGCAGTACGCCCAAGATGGCTGCCTCACTTGGCACTTTAGAATGCTCAACCCGTGGGATAAGTGATAACCAAAATGCCTACACCAATCCTGTATTTTGCCTTCTGTACACTGTAGGTTTTCTTATCTGTGTGGCTTGTCTACTGCTGTCTTACTTGAATCTTCTGTATTACGTGCATTGTTTTTTAATGAATGCAAAGTGCCTCGAGTCCTGTTGAGAAAGAGCGCTATATAAATAAAGTCATTATTACAACTTAATTTACTAGTGACATCAGAGACACTACACGACTATACTGCAGCAGCTTTCGGTTCCCAGATATCTAATACGCTGCATTTTCAAATAAGCATTCTGCAAAATAACACAATATCTGCCTCAGATGTCTGCAGTATCAATAGTCTCAATGCTATTTCATGGTCACATGGCGAAGATCTATGTTAAGCTATTTTCGCAAGATGTACCCGGAAAATGGTGTCCCCTCTCCCAGAATTTTACAGATTACTAGAGATCCTGCCACAGGAGGGTACACAGACCAGGAAGGTTATATAACATGTACTTATAAACCACAATTGTAACTCATACTGTACTAAGAGAAAAGGTTACCATGACGTCTTCGGCCAGCCTCAGGATTATTCGGGGTGTTACTCCCTGATGATTTGGAGCATCCATAGACTGCGGGCATCGTTTCAATATTGGGACGACTAAGTCTGTGTACACTGCGAGGAAGCACAAAAACAGACAGGATAAATATGTTGTAAAGCTTTACCTGATAACTGCCAGTTGGCCCTATAAGTAGTCTGATTCCGGCACCTGGCCCTATTAGTAGTGTAATACTGGCACAGGAATGCATACGTAGCTTGGGTCTGTTAGAATTGGCTCGTGGCGGCACACACATGCTGGCAATATAGTTATTAGTATTAAATAATAGTAAAGTTTAGCTTGGCACTCTGTGGCTTGTATGAGATATAAAGACTGGTACAAGAAGTAGATGTATTTTGTTGTAGAGCTTTTCTATTTCTCCTTTGGTGCAGCCCCAAGACGTAGGCATTCTTCTGTTAATTCTAATCCATAAATAGTCTCACACCACAAAGTTTACAAACGGATATTCAAAAGTCATCTATGTCAATATTGGATTTTGTATGTAGAAAAAGTGGACTGGTGCAGATAATGCTCCACAGAGATAGATAGGCCCTCCAGCTGTTGTTGAACTACGCATCCCAGCATGCCCTGCAAGGATTAGCAGGATTTGTACAAATAGCAAAACTATAGCAGGGCATGCTGGGACATGTATTTCAGCAACAGCTGAAGGGCCTTTGGTTCCCCATCCCTGCCAAAAGGGATTACTAACGTATATATATTCGAAAGATCGTTTTCTTGTACAAAATGTTTCAACTGGTTATTATTATAAACGTTAAGATACTAATTTAGCACAGATTCTTCATAAACACCACAGGAAAAAAAAACTGAATAATTTAACCAATTTCACCCTGTCTCCAGGTTGTACTATTGTGCTATGAAATACACCATGACCGGATTCCTGCACACACATCTTCTCACCTCTCCATTCCCCTTTCTCCACCTCCCTGGCTACTATGTGCAGGGCATTATTGCCAGCGGCATCCGTCTTCATGGGATCAGCTCCTTTGCGGAGCAGCAGAAGAACGCAGGCATCATCGCTGCGGGCGCAGGCAGTGTGCAGCAGGCTCTGTCCTCCTGGCAGTGGCTGATCCAGCTGTAGGTGCCGGTGGCGACGTATGTAAGACTTCAGGCGGACAACGTCTCCTCGCTGGACATAGCGCAGAGCACGTAGCTCCCGTTGGAAAGACATGATAGCTATGCTGGAGAGAGAGAGAGAACGTTCAATATACTATGCAAATTAAACTTGAGAGGCTATGGGGTAAATTTGCTCAGATCGGAGTTATATTAAATATAGGATGTTGCCCATAACTGTCTGGAAAATATGCACTAAGCTTCAAAAGTGATAAAGTGATAAACAACCAGCCAATCAGCTCCTACCTGCCATGCCACAGGCTGTTTTTGAAAAGTGTCAGGCAGGAGCTGATTGGCTGCTTGTTTATCACTCTCCATTTTATCACTTTTGAAACGTAGGGCATCTGGCCCTCTGTTATCTTCTAGAAGATGTAGAATTTGATTGGTTTCTATGGGCAACATCCTTTCTTCAATAGAACTCCTATCTTAGTAAATTTAACCCTAAGTATGAATTATATGGTTAGTCATTGAGTGATTTAAATATGGCAACTCATAGAACGCAGCAGGGAATTTTAGTCATAAACCATTTTAACAATACAAACAATCATAAACAGTTGTACCAAGCCTGTCCATAGCATCCAATCAGCTTATACTGTAGATAGCTTTTAATATCTATGATCTATAAAATGCTAATAAGAAGCTATTTGATTGATACAGGCACCCCCCACTCAATATGACAAGCTTATCATATTGCTAAATACTGGATATACATCCAGTATTTTATGGCCGGCCACATGTCCACAAACAGGTATAAATCACTGTAAAATATTGAAAAGTTTCTTCCCAGTGTGTAAAGCTTTAAATGAATGATAATGTCGTCTGGCTGCAAGCAGTCAGTATTCTGTAAGGTATGGCGTTAGTGTTCTGTTCCTGCTACAGGCGATCAATGTACATAGGATGGATTAAAAGCTACAAGTAACACCTATTGCTCAAATCTCCCGAGTGCCGGCAGCACCCATTGTTGAATAAACCGAGGAGGGCATCAGAACATTTAACAACTTTATATGGAGGAATACTGAACAAGAAATATATAATCTGCTGACATATACAGGTAGGTAGGTGTGTGTGTGTGTGTGTGTGTGTGTATATACATACATACATACATACATACATACATACATACATGATGTACATATATCTCTGCTGATACAGATATAGAGATTTTTTACATGAGTAATGACTTATTAGAGGGTAGAAATATGTCTGCGGCAGTGATTGGCAAAGGCTGGAGAGTTCTAGAGGAAATGCCACACGAGCTGAGCTACATGGGCCGCCGGCAGCAGAGGCCCCGGGTCACCAAATAAAACACGGGTAAGTGGATGTACTCTACTCACCCGGCTTAGTATATAAGATGCAGCAGCTTCTGCCGCAATGTGAGCCACTTCCGGGTGTACTGGAAGGAGTCAGCTGACCACTTCCTGCTCTGCCGATAAATCTTCCCCCGGAAACACAGTATAGGCATCTTACTGGCCGGAAGTGAAGCTGATGTCTGTTACTATAACATGACTGTGCAGCAGTCTGATCTCCTTAGTGATGTACAGCAAGCAGTATACATGCAGCAGGGCTGTAATAGGCATGTCTGTGCCCCGATAGATGCCTGGATGTTCTCTGTATTGCACCAGCTGTCAATGAATGCACACATGACCCCAGCAGCCACCAAGCATTATTACTATACCATATTGTAAAGCATCACAAGGCGCCGCACAAAGGCACACAAGGGGTTATTCAGACCTGATCACTAGCCAGCAAATATGCAGGGCAGGTGATAATCAATAGACAGCGCATGTGTTCAGCCAGTACTATAAAAACCTGCTACTTTTTTTTTTTTATCGCTGGCGTAAGCAAGTTGATTGACAGATACCCGGCTTTTGTGGGTGGTAAATGCTATTTTCTGGTAGTGTCAGGAAAATCAATGTGCCCTGTTGTTTACAGAGAAGTCGTGTGACATCAGCTTCGCCCCTAGTCTGCCTGTTTCCATCGCCGCCACCGAGTCAAGTGAGTGAGTTTTGGTCCGATTTAACCTGATTTCAAATGATCGGGCTGATAAATCAGAGCAATTCTCATGTGTTTGACATCCAGTTTGTTCTGATGCGCGGTCCCGTGTGAGCCGGCAAAGGGACGCAGAGAGGTGAGCGGAAGGAGCCGGACGGCTGGCGAATAAAATAAAACAACAACATACAAATGAATGGGCAGCCGCTGATCGGATGACAGCACTCTCTCAGCCAATCAGTGGCCTCCCAAATAGGAGGCCGCTGATTGGCTGAGAGAGCTCTCAACCAATCAGTGGTTTCCCATTCATTTGTATGTTTTTTTTTTCAGCCTAGGTATCGGGGCATTTAGTCCTAGGCTACATACAGATTGCTGACACTGGAAAAATCATTTGATTGTGAGTTATTGCAAATGGATTTGCTGCTAATCGTAGGCCTGCAAAGAGATTTCACTCTGGCGGAGCGGTGCATATCTGATCGTAGGGCTCTGCAATTTAGCAGAGCAGCAATCAGGAATGAATAACCCCCACAATGCTCTGCCCCTTCCTGATTTGGGGGGAGGGGGACAGTCACACTTTTTTCGTGTACTGTTCCACCATCCTGCAAAGTATGCACACGGCATCGAAATATATTGTACAGAGGCCGGAGGGAGCAGTGTGGTGGAAAACGAAGGCATGGCGCTCGGCTGTGGCACTTTTGCATTGTTCTGGATTGCCACAGACAATTACTGTGACTGCAATGATAAATTAGGTTATAAATCTAGAAGAAGATAATTTTGCGCTAGGGATGGCAATCTGTGGGTTAATTATCCATCTTGCCATCATACCTATAAATGGACCTGTTTACATATTTCCAAGCTGTTTCTACTTACACATTGCATATAGTTGTTAATTACACATTACATATAGTTGTTAACCACACACCTTACACCTTCTATTACCACACACCTTACCTAATCAGTTACCACACACAATACACCCAGTTGTTACCACACACATTACAGCACATCAACAACGACACAATGTAAGAGCATTATTGTAATGCTTTGAAAGAATTTTAGGATTCTTGACAAATTAAAGTACTTACGCTACACTTATATTATGGTAATAGTACATTGTGGTGCATTAAGGTGCGTTTTTACTATGACTTTTCCTCACACTTTCCGTCACAGTGTCAGGGAGGGTAGGTCCCCTACAACCCCCCAGCTCAATAGCCAACAATCTTTAATGTTTAAAAGTTTTATTTTATGTGATGAATGAAATGAATGGAAGCTTCCACTCTTTGCTGCCAGTCTCCCGTGCCCCTTCCCCCCATTCCACAGGGGACCAAATGACATGGATTGCGTTACTGAAGCCCCACACACCGGTATGCAATGCCTGTAATACCAGCATTGCATGGCAGGGGGCATGGTCAGAATGATGCAATCATTCTGGCCATGCCCCCAAACACAGCATTTCACTTATAGCCTCTACTGTATATTGCAGCCTGTACTTGCTCTTAAAGAGCTTCCGTTTATGTCCTGTAGGATATACCTGTGTCCTGTATGTACTTGCTCTTACTGAGCCTCCATTAATGTCTTATTGTATGTATCTGTGTATTCTTGTCAGTCCTGTGTTGTCTTTGTGTTGCTATTAGCGACTATTCTGTTATAGGATCCTGTAGTTTGTCGCCAGGGCTGAATAAATAAAAATAAAGCAGCACTGATATTACAATGTAACAATATTTATCACACACAATATTAAGAACAATAATATGACATTAAAATGAACCATATGGTATAAACGAAATTTGAATTATTTCTGGGGTAGGGTCTCTTACTTCCAACCTTTCACATTATGTTGACACATATTTACAACCACGGGTGTCCACACTGAGGTCTCACATCAAAGACACGACCCACTTTTTAAATCTAATCAATCAAATTAAGTGGAAAGACTCATACGCATTCATGACTTTGGATGTACAGAGCCTTTATTCTAACATCCCCCATCAATTGGGTGTTAAAGCGGTAGAAAAAAGACTCTACCAAGATGGGGACCTCAGTGTGGAACATATTCAGTTTATTCTTGATTCTATTACGTTTATACTCAATCACAATTATTTTTCATTTTTAAATACCCACTATCTTCAGACTATGGGGACGGCCATGGGGACCAGGTTCGCGCCCAGCTATGCTAACCTCTACATGAGGGAGGTAGAAGACCTCCTCGTGTGGGGGGGTGGCTGGGGGGCGAGCCTGGTCCTCTATGGCTGGTACATAGATGATCTTTTTATTATTTGGGATGGGGATCTATCTTCTGCACTCCCTTTTGTCACACACCTTAATTCTAATTTATATAATCTCAAATTCACGCATTCTTTTCACCCCACAAAAATGGACTTTTTGGATATCAGTCTGGAAGCCAGAGAGGATAAAATTCATACCTCAAATTACAAAAAAACTGTAAACACAAACTCGTATCTGCACTATCACAGTGCACACCACCCCTCTTGGAAGAGGAATATCCCCAAGGGCCAAATGCTCCGCCTTAGACGAAATTGTTCGGACATACAATCATTCGAGTCACAGGCAACAGAATTGGCCAAATCATTTACAACAAGAGGCTATCCTGAACATTTAGTCAAAAATGCAATAGAAGAAGTTAAAAAAATATGATAGAGACAATCTACTGGTTCCCAAAAAGAAAATTATTGCAATCCCAAAAGAAAAAGGAATTTATTTTATCTCCACCTTCAATTCTCAATACAAAGAGATAAGAAATATTGTTCAAAAAAATTATGATATTCTAAAACAAGACCACACCGTAAGAGAAGTACTACCCACAAAACCTTCATTCATCTTTAAAAGGAATAGAACATTAAAAACCTTGCTGGCTGCTAGTGAACTAAAAGAGACAAAACATAACAACAAAGAATCAGTGATAACATCAGGGGTTCCAAATATGTGGTTACCAAATAAGATTCAGGGCTGCTATAAATGTGGAAGGAATTCATGCATTACCTGTGGACATATTCAAAATAAGACGAAATCGATTTTAATCGAAGGAGAAAAAAATCCCTATATCATTAAGAACTTCATAAATTGCAATAGTGATTATGTCATCTATTTACTAACCTGTACATGCGGACTCAAATACGTGGGTAGAACCACCAGACCCATGAGAGTAAGATTCCTCGAACACCGCAGAAATATTGTGAACAAGAACATATTACATAGTGTGTCCCGCCACTTTTTTGAGCATCATAAGAGTGACCCTAAAGACTTAAGTATACTGGGTATAGAACAAATTGATACCACCAAACGGGGTGGGAATAGATTTAAGATCCTGTGCAACCAAGAAATCTATTGGATCTTTAAATTCAATTCCCTTTATCCAAAAGGCCTAAATGATTCACTGGAGTTAAATGTTGTTTTATTATAAGCATCCCCCCTCTTTCTGTTGTTTCCCTTTTTCTCCTTATTTTTATCCCTGATAGATTAAGAAATGATCAGCACACTGGCCCTTATTCTGATCGGTGCGTACTTTTCCTGAATTCTTTCGGATGGCGTTTTTTAGCCGTCTGCGCATGCGTGGAGAACGCGACGCGCATGTGCCACGCATGGTCTCCGTACTTGTTCTCATTAATACCGTACAGAAATGTGCACCGCAATCACTCAGGCAATATGGGTGTGTTATGGGCGTCATGCGGAATGACACAGGGGCGTAGTTTCAAAGTGGGCTAAACTGGGCGGAAACATGGGCGGACACGGGGGAGTACACATATTTTGGTAGGCGTGCATTCGGACAGCACGCCGAATGCACGCGAACAAAAAGGGAAGAAATGTGCGGTGTCCAAAAGGCTACTCTTGCTTTGCGGACACCACTCGGTCATGCGCTAGGCAATCGGAACGCCTAATCAGGACGGACGCACCTCAACCAATGTCACCTGAACCAAATACAATCACATACTTTACCCATTACTTGTTAATTACACGCTTCTCACTGCTACAATTGGAAGCATTGCAGCTTAAAGGGAACATTACATGCTGCACTTGTCACACACTTTTACACTGCAAATAATGCACACAACTTAATATTAATAATACTAATACACATGGCACTTCTGCATGTATCAATTAATACAGACATTTGTGGGGCCAAAATAACATTTATTAAAGAAACTTTTGAAAAAATTTCAAAAACATCACAAAAAAAATGGTACCATAACAGGACTAAAAAGAAATAATATAGAATAAATAGCCACAGCAGAATCATTAGGAACACATCAGGTGGCTTCACAACAAAAGTACAGCACCAACACTTCAAGTACAGCACACAGTAATGGTAGCCGAAACAGGGCAACAGGGGAACCAAACATGACATTTGAACCGCGGCCAAAAGTGGTGACCCTCGGCACGGATTTGGACACAGGATGCTGACACACACAGCTCAATGGAAGATTTGGGAAGACATAACGGTGGAGATCAATGGGGACACAAGTTCATTTGCGGGCACGTTTGCCCCTGGCAGGCTCCTTGCCACGTGCAGAAGCTCTTCGGCCTCGTCCACGGCCAGAGTCAGATGGTGGCTCATGTGGAGCACATGCTGGTGAGGGGGTGGATGTTCTTCCCCCTCTGGCAGCAGGGAGTGATGGTGTTGGTAATGCACCCGAAGCGGGTGACATTAGGGCCCTATTGCTGGTAACTAGCTCCACTATAAGTTCATTATGGCGGAGGAGGAGGTCATTTTGCCGCAGGGCTTGATCAGCCAGCACCTGCAGGCTAGCAGCAATAGCTTGCTGGCTGGCACTCATAGCCTGCAGGCTCGCAGCAATACTCTGCTGGCTGGTGGTCAAACCCTGCAGCACCTCCTCGGCCCTACGCACCCGCTCGAATGCCGACTCTCCCTGCTGCACAATACTATCCAGCACACGGCCCCACATGGACAATTCAGCCGCGGACAATCCCGGCTGCTGCTGCACGGGCCTGCTACTGGGGCCAGGTGGCACAGACTCCACAACCTCCTCAAGAGAATCAGGACCAAGCGGTGGGGATGCTGTTGAACGAGAAATTACCAATTACCACACATTCCATGCCAAATTTAAAACATCTACTTATGACCTGGCAAATAATTACCTTCAAGCGTAGAAGCCATCACTTCCGCTGGGGACTCACTGTCTATAGTACTCACCCCCCGGACCTCCTCCACTGCAATGCAGCACTGGGCCATCTCTTCCAGGGGGGTGAGCTCCAGCTTTGATGGCATGGGGCCAGCCCCAGAGGTGTGGCTGTGTTCCCACCGCTGGGTCAATTTCTTCTTGAGGTTGCCTTTGAAGTCGTGCCACCTGCAATCAAAGTGTACATATTAATACATGTAACTCCTCATGTTTGCTGTAGCACCCATTGCAATATGAAACATAATACAACATGTGCCTACTGACACCAAACTTACATTATATTCATTTTTCAAACCAACCCTTAGAAGATACAAAAACAGTCACCCTCCAATAACTATCAATTCAATGTCATGGCCAACATGTCTGTGCCTCCAAGCAACGTGAACACCCATTGCCCAACTCCATCTAATATTGAATGTAAACATTACTGGACTTGTACTACTCAAATGTAACACACATGTACTTGCCTCTTCTTAACATGCTCCGTCTGACGAACTTGTGGAGCCACTGCATTAATCTCCGCCGTTATCTCCTCCCAGATCTTCCATCTCCTTGTGTGTGTCAACTTGACCGCTGGGCACTCTATTAAATCACGTGCCCGGGTCACCAGGATGTCAAGCTCCCGCGGTTCATATGCCATGTTTCTTGTGGTTGGTTCCTCTGTTGCCCCACTGCGGCCACGGGCACGGCCACTGGCACGGGCACTGCCACTGCCACGGGCACGGCCACCGGTTGCTGTACTTGAAGTGCTGGGCTGGCTAATCTGTTGGGAAGCCACCTGCTGTGTTTCCAATGATTCTGCTGATGCTGAGGATGGGCCAGCTGCTGATTGGCCTGATGTTGATGGGCCATCTTGGTGCTCTGGGTTGAGGGGGACATAGGTGGTGTTGGCCTCCATGCGGGACAAGAGATTCTGCACCACCTGGTCTTCCTCTGACTCTGAGCCAGCCATGTTTGCAACAAGTGTTTGCCTTTCTAGGACAACTTTAAATACTATTTCTGTAATTGGCGTTAATCAGCTGCAACCTGCGTTCCGTACGGCCGCGTCCCGTACGCCAGCGTCAACCGTGCGGCGCATACGGGCCGCCCCTTGGTGTTGAAAAATATTTCCAAAAAACCTGGCAAACTCAGTAAGTCTGATTTATTAGCTAAATGCAGATTCCAACACCAATGACCAAATAAAACTGAGGTCACACATGAAATGTATATTTGAATGTACTTCTGTACTGTGCACTTGTTTGCTATGTAGTACAACTGACACTACCCATTCCATATGTCAATCCAGTCCACCACTTAGCCACAAGTAATCAGTGCTAGCATCCAAATCATATGTGAAAGCACTCCAAATTCAGGTTAGATGCTAGCTACTTTTCATTCCACCTCTGTAGTAGGGGCCAGTAGAAGGTAAGTGTACACATGGCAGCATGGCCTAATTTTGGGAAAAGGTCTGCCACTATTTGCTATGTTTCTGCTGCATAGCTTTCATTATAAATTAGCTGTTTAGTACCTTGTTGAGTTAGGTGTAAGTGTCTAGTGATGCAGACTATTTCACCTGTTGCTTATACCCATGTTTGGTGAATGTTATAGATTAGATATAATGTGTTTCCATCTTATTTTACACTGTTTAGGATGGGTGTGCGATGCAATGGGTTAGCCGTCTGTTCGGGCGCATACACGCTGTTAGTGTAAAAATGAACAATAAAGTTAATACCAAATATCACTCTGATCAACCAATGACAGCACATGATTGTTTGATTTGTGCCATTGCTAAGATGGCGGCTTATGGCAGAGCAGCACCTTTTTCGCCAGCAGAGCTGAGGACACTGGTCTCCGTTATGGAGACCAGGCTGGGGCGGGCGGGCCCCTTTATAACGAACAGGCAGAAACGCTCTGCCTATGCGGTGGCCCGCCGCCGTATATACGCACGCACCCAGGTGCGGCGGACCATCGCTCAGCTGGAGCGGCGGTGGTCCGACCTCCGGCGCAGGGAGCCAGAGAGGCTGCAATCAATAAGGGCCAGCATTGCTAGATGTGAGTATTCAACAGTAAATGTGGATTTGGACATGATTGCTTACCTGACATTATTTAATCCACTAAGGTCACCAGCCTGATCATGAGTTAAACATGGCATACAATATATGAGTGCTACTTCCTGTTTGACACCCTGTAATGGTCATAAAATATGTTATTGGGGAGGATTAATGCTTGTGATGCTTACAATGGGCCAAATGTCACAGCATACCTGCCATGTTACAGGCTGTGTTTTGTAAAGGCCACTGAGGAGCTGTTTGCATGTACAATTATCAGTACTTATAACCTTTGCATTTATAGGTTGATAAGGCTTAATACAAATTACCACTAATTGGCACTTTTTGATTTTTCCCAAACACAGCACGTGCACGAGCAAGACAGGCCCGGGAGGAGGCAGAGGCGTCCCAGGCCCAGGAGGAGGCAGAGGCGTCCCAGGCCCAGGAGGAGGCGGAGCCAGCTATGGGCGAGGAGGAAGAAAATGAAGAAGGGGTGGCGGAGGAAAGGGATGGAGTGGAGGAGGATGTGTGGCCAGTGGAGGCAGAGGTGGTGACTTTCGACCACGAGGTGGCAGCCGAGGAGGAGGTCGTGCCAGCCGAGGAGGCCCAGGAAGAGGGGGAGGATGAGGAGGCCTGTGAGGTGGAGCAGCCGGCCGAAAGTAATATGTATACATAAAGAATCGTTATTCGTTTTGACATCCACTATTTGATATGTAGCACTGTTGATTCAAATGTGTTTAAAAATACTATAAAGGCAAACAACAAATTGGGTAGCAACAGACACACTTTGGGGTTAGATAGGGTGGCCAAACCATCCCTTTCATCCTGGACACATATTAATGACACAGGTTGTGCGGATGGCTTTCAGGTCGAATTGAAGTGCCACTGAACCTGTGTAGTTAATCTGTATCCAGGAAGAAAGTGATGACTTGCTCATGTAAGGGTTACATGTCCCTGCTGGTTGCATACAATCTGTAGCCTCATATAGGTGAGTAGAGTTTACTGGTGAATGATCTTTGTAAACTAGATTCAGTATGGCCTAAATGGAGTATGGACAGGCGTGGCTTATACTGGAGTAACAAGTGGTCAGTGCCCCTGGGCCCTCCTCTAGCTAACCACCCCCTGCGGTCTGCATGTATGTTTTGCACCATAATTGTGTGTGGATTTGGTCTTAGTAATGCTTTTGAGCATGGGAGTGGGTTAGTGCTGCAGCCTCCCCTAACTGGCATTCTGACAATGATTTCTGGAGCAGACCATCAGCAGGCAAGCCATGCTTGATTGCACAAATGTACTGAGCATTCCTGAGAGTTGTGTAACTCCCCTGCCAGGCTCCATCATATAACAGACACTGAATTTTGTTTGCCGAATTGTGATTGGTGCAGCGCGTGGCATGCTTCTCAGAGCTTAGTCATGGGTGGGTTTGGATTGAGAAGGAGCAGTATGACTGTGAGGTGTTCTACAGAGTAAAGGGTAGAGGGCCAAAATCAGGCTTTCCATGTAGTATGTATGCATGTATGTATAGGTGTATATCTCATATATATAGTAAGATATGTGTGTATATATATATATATATATCTATATATTTATATATAGATATATATATATATATATATATATCTCTATATATAAATATATAGATATATATATATATATATACACACACACCTGTCACAATGCATGTTTAAAATGTGGGTTTGACTATGTTAAATGTATGCATGAATATCATTAGTCATTTTAAAATTTGAATTTCCTCCACAGGTGAGCCTGCCCAAGCAGAGGAGGGTCGCCGTGGGGCTCTCCTTCGTCTACGAGGCCTGATGCGGCAAATGTTAAGCCTCATGGACAGCATCATTGATGCGGAAAATTAATTTTCAGTTTTTTATTCTTGTTTGTGAATAAATATTTATTTAAAGTTCAAAGTTGTCAGTGTTTTTTCCTAACATGCTAAAGTATATGTGTAAGTTGTTTAAAATGTTTAAAATAAGTAAAATGTACATAGTGTATATAGATGTATGTTAGGGTCACATGCTGTAAGAGTTAATGTGTGTCATGAATGAAGTAGGAATGTGGGTTAGTATAGATGAGCATTTAATTGATTGAAATTGATAACAATCCCTTTTTCAGGAGGTTGCCTAATTGCCTAAGTGGGTCATGTGATCGCTGTGTGTACTCAGTACAAAAGTGTTGGATTGTGCGTAAATACTCCGCATCGGGGCGTACGGACAGCTTCCCGTACGTTCTGACGCGGTAAGACCGTGCTTGTGCGGGAAGACCGTGCAAGAATCTGTACGTTTCCACCGCACACGCACGGTTTGTATGTCGTCCGTACACACGCCCTGTTCTTAAAGAGTGAGTCCGTCCGAATGCGGAGGACACGTGGGCGTTTCTACGGACGATGCCCGCACGCCGCCGCACAGCGTGGCGTGCGGACCGCACCGTAAGAATTCGGGAATATCCGCACCGATCAGAATAAGGGCCTAAGGGGCAGATTTATTAAGCTTGGAGAAGAGATAAACTGGAGATAAAGCGGAGAAAAGGTAAAAGGAGATAAAGCACCAGCCAATCAACTCCTAACTGTCTTTTTTAAACACAGCTGATTGGCTGGTGCTTTATCTCCTTTTACCTTTTCTCCGCTTTATCTCCAGTTTATCTCTTCTCCAAGCTTAATAAATCTGCCCCTAAATGATTGCAATTAAATTGTCCCAGCAAAATATGAGTGTGTATAATCTGCCATATATGAATCATATCTAATAGCATATCCAGGAAATTGTCCTTTTACTATATATTTGAATGTAAGAAAAATGATTTTCCATCTAGATAAAACTGATGAACCCTGCTTCTATATATTTGCTGTTCCGTATAGAGCCATATAAATTCGCATAATTGGACATGAAATTAGATATATAATAATATAGAAATGGACTCTGAACTCTCTTCATTTATTTGTCGTTTCTGATAGGAAGACTATAATGTATTCACTACCTGTAATATATGCTCTTCTACTTTAATATTTATGTAATTGTAATCGCATTATGTCCCTCTGAAATTTTAGGGTTCTACACCCATCCCTTATACTGAATATGAAATAGATATGTAACAAGTTACCTGAGATATTCTGTGTTTCTGTGCATAACATATATATAATATTGATAATCCGAACATAGATTAAGAATATAAACTAATATAATAAACTTGGCTTATTCAGCAGGTCAAATTGTCAAAGCAGACGAATTTATACCCAAGTCCCCCTTGCGTTTCAAAATCCAGGATATAGTTAATCTTCCTGCGTGTCATACGCAGGAAATGATGTAGACTATTCCATGACAACGCAGCGATACTTCCGGAGGCTGTAAAATTATTATCCGGAAGTATCCGCATCCATGACAACCGGGAACTACAGTGTCATCATCTGTAGGTCGGACATGACGTGCGCACCGACAGATGCCGGGCGTAACGTCACCTCCGGGCCGGTCGGAAGTATCCGTATCTATGACAACCAGGAACCACAGTGTTCTTGTCTGAAGGCCGGACATAACGCACGCAATGATAGATGCCGGGCGTAACGTCACTTCCAGGCCGGCCGAAACATACTTTATTAACTGAATATACATTGCACTCGTGATCGATAAGATCACCACCCAGAGGATTGGCTACCATTATATATCCCACCCTAGGGGAAGTAAGAGATACTCGATATGCCAACAGATAATTATTTATGTCAAACAGAAGCTGTGAACCGGAAGTGATTGGTTCACATATGACAGGGCACTGACCCGGAAGTGATTTATATGATATATACGATTTTTAAAAGTCGAATTGCATAATAAATTTGTGTTATATAAAAAGTAGTGATATTACTGTCTCCGAGTAGGTCTATTTTATGTTTTTTATGATTTTTGTGATACTGAACCAATGTGTTATGCAATGTGCTGTTATGCAATGTGTTGACAAAGCAGTCAGCAGCACTGCGAAACGCGTTGGTGATATACTTGTCTGGACCCCCATTGTTTCAAGGACTCCCACCTTTACATCAAAGGACTGTCCTACCTGCCTAATCATCTGATCGGATGCCCACCATCTTGGAAGTCTCAAGCCACAAACATCGTTGGACACCTGACCACTCGCAGCAGTGGGACTCCCGAACAGGCTAATTCCGTCCATGCCATCGGTTGTAGTCCATAATAACAGCTTCAGGGTACCACCAAGTGGCCAATAAGGACTATCCCATACCCCTCAGGATCAGAGCAGGTCTCTATACCATCAAACACTGGTGACTATACAATTGGGTCCATTCAAATTTTGTTTATACCATATGGTTCATTTTAATGTCATATTATTGTTCTTAATATTGTGTGCAATAAATATTGTTACATTGTAATATCAGCGCTGCTTTATTTTTATTTATTCATTTTCTCTTTCATTTGGGAGCTGACTACTCCCTCAAGCAGCTGCTGTCTTGATTAAACCACTCCTGGCAGGCGCTCCATACTAACCTTGGTTAGTTCCTTTTCCTTTGTCACCAGGGCTGGTCCACAGTCCCATCCTGTTGGTCTTCCTGCTTGAACCGGCGTTGCTCCGCATTCCGGTCCTGTCCGTTGGTCTGCCTGTAACCGGTGTGGCTCTGCAGTCCAATCCTATTTATCTGCCTGAGCCGGTGCTGCTTCATAACCTGATCCTGCCTGTCTGACTGCCTTTCTACCTGCACTGGCATTAAAATACTACCAGCTACTGGATCACAGTCACCTTTGCCACTGTGGTTTGCTACCCAGTACCAATGCGCTAACATCTCCTGTATGTGGTCACTAGTTGTATCATCTGCTGCAGTGGTACTGTGCTAGTCACAAATGCCGGTGGGCTCAAGTAAATCCTTACTCTGCCCTGTGTTGTCTGGTCCTTCCTTTTGTGTGTCCTACCTACTCCACTACATTCCTTGCCCAGACTCCGATATACTCCTTGTCCATAGAAAGACCTGGGGGCATATGAGCACCAGGTGGACCTAGCCACTTTGAAAACAATGGGGAGAAATTTACTAAGATGTGTGTAAACCTTCGGGTAATTGCAAATTCTTTACCTCTCACCGTCGATAGGTTCGGACTCCCAATAGGTAAGTAGGTTTGCTTGTTTTCCACAGGAGATTTCAGACGGTTTACAACTTTTCTTTATTCATTAAAAGAGTTAGCTTCTTGTACAGTCACAAGCATAACATCACAATACAATCAATACATAAAAGAACAAGGTATGGCAGTGGGTAATTAATACAGTACACCAAAAGATTTTATTGCGCTGGAACCTGCATTCGACTCCTACGGTCCTCCTTTCGCCAGGGTTCACATTAACTCCCTACTATAGCATCTTACCGTATTCACTGCAATTAACAATTAAGGTTAGCACAAACTCTTAAGTGGCAACAAACAAGGTAAGTATAAACGAATATTTAATTTAACTCCAGTCGAGCATTTCATGTACCATGCACATTGAATAAGTGTATGCAACTCGTTACTATCCTATTATTGCGCAATAATATACTGTACAATCACTGCTTAACTCTAACTTTCTAAACTAAGCGCTTTTATTCCCTTACAGAGTTCTACCCCGTGGCCACAGTCCAGCGAAACCCCAGACAAATCCGGAATGTTCCCGGTGTGTACAAAGGTGAGTGTAGTATAGTTAATCAACACCTCTTTCTAGTCTTTCTCCTTACTGCATACAATAGTTTACTCCTTTCCCACCTCCTCTGGGCTAGAGCGAATGTACCTTTTCTCTGCACTGAGTAACGGGCATTTGATTTTCCTTGTTAGCAAGGTGCTGCGTTAGAAATGGTACAGTAACCTGTCAGGGTAACTAACTGCGTTGCGCTGTATGCTGGCTGAGATTAGCTCTTTCTTTCTAGGCCTTTGGACGTACTACTGTACTGATAACTGTCCTTCCTGCAGTATCACCCGCTCCTGCACTCCTGGTTTGTTCTAGTTATATTCTCCTCTTTCCGGGCGTCCCCAGGCCCCTTCGTAAGCCGGGTTTAGCCCTCCTTCACCAGTAGGTCTACGCAGGAATAACACTGCACTTAGCGGGTCAATAGCCAAACTAGAACATGTCACTCCTCAAAATGTATCTGCGGAATCGGGTAGGCTGGTTCTTGTCACCGCGGTGGGCGTCCCCTGACTTACGCCGGGTTTAGCCCTGGTGACAAGCGACTATGGTATATGACTGCACTATACCTGGCGTTTGAGGTGATTATATCTACTTCTCAGTCTAGTTCAGGATCACGGACAGTTTACCGTTAGCACAGGCTGTCGGATTGTCGCATAGCTACAATGTTGCACAGTCCAAGCACTATGCTGGGCAGCGTGTATTTAGAGGCTGTTTAGGGTCCCTAGCTTTCCACACTCTCTGTCTCCCCGTAATATGTGACCTGTGGTAATTCCGTGTAACATGTACTATGTATCGCTTTCCCTTCTCCACTGACAGGGAGGTCTGGGCGGGACTCACCACACTTGAACACCGGCCTCCTCCAGCCTCCGGCCTGTCAGGTCACTCCACGTCACCGCGGCTCAGCCCTCCAACTTAGATGCTGCCCAACGCTGCTGCTGCCTCCGGCCCAGCTATCCGCTTCAGGTCCCGCCTCTTCAGTGATGCCACGTCTCTCCCGGAATCTCTCAGCACCGCGTTACACCGCGGACCACGGGTGAAGGCAGAAGATGTCAGCTCTCGGCACCATACATCAGCGGCTCCTTGGGACAGGTAAGTGTGAGCTTTTTCTTTCTCTCAGCACCGCTATCCGCCTCCGATCCCGCTGCGTAGCTCTGCTTCCACCGGACACCTCAGGAGAACTGCGCCACCGCCGTTAACGGCTCTCAACTCCCCTCCGGCCACGAGCTCCAAAACTTTATTCACCTGCGCTGGCTCGTGGATTAGACAGTTCTTCCCTCCAACCAGGGTCGTAGGTTCGCCCTGTAACTATTCTCTCTGGCAGGTTCAATCCATTTTCCCCTGTGGGAGGGGGGCTTGCTATACAACTGAAGTAGCTGTTGTGCCTCCTATGAACATCTGGGTGGCACAGCAAAGTCCACGCTGCCCTCTGTGAGGGTAATCAGTAATTTCCTTATGGAAGTCCTAATTGCCTTCTGTGAAGGCACTGTGTAACATATATACACGTTCCACTGTCCTTATTCCGCTTACGCCAGTCTCTATATACTGTACAACCTTCACTGTCCCCTATGGGGATTAGTTAACCAATAGACATGGATTAGCCTCTGTGAGGCACAAACAACATGCCACTACATGTCAGCCAATATGGGTGTTACACATTCCCCCGCTGAAATTTGCTGGTCCTCCAGCACTCTTGTTCACACCACCACAATTACAACATTACTTACAAACGTTACATATACAATCTATTGGTATACACATATACACTGGAGGATTAATCACAGTACCGACGGGGCAGAACCCCCTTGGTGGTCCGAATGGACCTTCTTAACTCAACTGGTTCATCGACTGTCTCATCATCCGTTCCCCTCATTTGATCCGCTTCGGGTCTGGAAGACAAGACAGCGGACTCGTCCAGGGGAGCAACAGCTTCTTTGCAGGTATGTCCATCGAGCGCTTCCACCACGGATTTTGAACTAGCCTCAGGGGAAGTTACGAGCAATTTCCCATGGATAGGCCAGAACATTTTCAGCATCTCGCGGAAGAATTGTTGACTTTCATTTTCTTTGAGAGGCGCCGAACTCTCGCTGACTTCTGGCGAGCTTCTTGGTACATCGGCATCGAACTGATAGCATTTCTTTAATTGGTTTCGATGAACATTGCTAGCCGCAGTGTCGCCCACTCGGAGCACTCGGTAGACGTCCACGTCATCTTTTGAACTGTCTATGACCTGGTATGGAGTTTTCTCCCAGAAGGAGTCCAGTTTGCTGTTGCGTCGATTATTCCTTCTCCATACGAAGTCACCTGTCTTCAGCGGTTCGGCTTTGGCTGTCTCATTATAGTACTTGGTCTGTTGGTGTTGGGACTGTCTAGTCGACTGTTCCACGATTTTATAGGCAGCTTGTAACCTCTTTCGATGTTCCAGCACCCAGTCACTCCTTGGCAGTTTTTCGGAATCAGATTCGCAAGGGACATCCAACTGAAGATCGGCAGGCAATTTTCCCTCTCGACCGAAAAGTAGGTAGTATGGGGTGAATCCAGTGGTGCTATGTTCGGTGTTATTATAAATAAAGGTTATTTCCGGCAGCAGGGTGGGCCAATTTTTTCTTTCTCCATCGGGTAGAGCCCTCAGGAGACTAACTAATGATCGGTTCATCCTCTCACAGGCCCCATTTCCCTGAGGATGATAGGCCGTAGTGCGTATCTTCTTGCACCCGTATAGACGGCATAGCTCCTGAAAGAGTCTGGACTCAAAGGCAGGTCCCTGGTCCGTCAGAATCCGTTGTGGGTAACCATAAGGCCGGACGAAGGCTCTCCAAACAATCTCTGCCGTAGTTTCAGCGGCCAAGTTCTTTACAGGCAGGGCTACCGCATACTTAGTGAAGTGATCGATAATTGTCACAGCATATTGGTAGCCGCTTGGGCTAGGCTCCAGTTTAATGTGGTCAATAGAGACCAGTTCCAATGGCTGACCACTGTGTATCGAATGAAGGGGGGCCTTCTGTATCCCAGAGGGTGGCCTCTTTATGGCACAGGTAGGGCATTGTAGACACCACTCTCCTATGTCTCGTTTCATGCCGACCCAATAGAACCGTCGACGGATCATGGCTTCCATTTTGTCGGTACCGAAATGCCCGGAACGATCGTGGTACGCACGAAGCAGGTCACCCCTTTCTTGGCGAGGTATGACAATTTGTAGTACGGGTAGATGGGTTTTTGCGTTTATGGTGGCACGGACGAGCAGTCCCTTTTGGTACCGGAGTTTATCACGTTGTCGCCACAACTTGGTCAGCTCAGGCTCGGCTTTCTGACGTTCCTCCTTGCCCCAGCCCCGTGGCGAGGATAGCAGTGTCTTTAGTTCTCTTAGCATGGGGCTACTATGTTGAATTTGTTCCCACTTAGTCTCTGAACCGGGCTCATCACCAGGGACTGGGTTTTTAGAGCAGGTCAACTGCCGGCACGGCCGGGGATCGCGGCGGCAGGCGAGTAAGGTGTAGAAGGCTGGCATTTCCAGATCTTCCCAGAGGTCTTCCTCTCTCTCTGCTACGCCTTGCCTCTCAGGAAGTCGGGACAAGGCATCGGCATTGCTGTTACTCCGGCCGCTGCGATATTTAATGGTAAAGTCATAATTAGCTAGCCGGGAGCACCAACGCTGTTCTAATGCGCCTAGCTGTGTGGTGGACAAGTGGGCGACCGGATTATTATCAGTGTAGGCCACAAATGGCGTTGAGGCGAGATAATGTTTGAATTTCTCGGTAACGGCCCACACTAGCGCCAACAGTTCTAACTTAAAAGCGCTGTAATTAGCATCATTTCTCTCGGTCTTTTTCAAGCTCCTGCTCGCACAGGCAATGATTCTTTCTTGTCCATGCTGTTGTTGTGATAGCACAGCCCCTAACCCCAAGTAGCTGGCGTCGGTGTATAATTGAAACGGTTGACTAAAGTCGGGATAGGCTAGCACCGGGGTCTCTGTCATGAGCTTCTTTAAGGTTTCAAAAGCCATTTGCTGACGCTCAGTCCACTGTATCGAGGAGTTCTTGCCGCTAACCCTCTTACTGACTCCACGCAACAGTTCATGAATAGGGTTTACTACCTGGGCAAAGTTCTGGACGAATCTACGATAGTAGCCCACAAACCCCAGGAAACTGCGGACTTCCTTCACGGTTGTGGGCACGGGCCAATTTTGAATGGCCTCAATCTTCTCCGGATCTGGGACAACACCAGTAGCACTCACGACATGCCCTAAGTACTTTACGCTCTCCTTCAATAAATGGCACTTGGAGGGTTTGACTTTCAATCCGTAGGTGGCGAGACGTTTAAAGACTTCGTCGAGATGGGCCAAGTGTTCGTGATATGTCTCTGAGAAAACGATTATGTCGTCCAGATAAAGTAAGACCATATCGAAATTGCGGTACCCCAGGCAATGTTCCATTGCTCTCTGAAATGTCCCAGGGGCATTACATAAGCCAAAGGGCATCCTATCGAATTCGTATAGCCCCATGGGCGTAGTGAAAGCTGTCTTTTCTCTGTCGCCCTCCGCCATTTGTATTTGCCAGTAACCTGACGTAAGGTCCAATGTTGAGAAATAGGTGGCTGCCTTCAGGGCTGTAAGGGCCTCCTCAATACGGGGTAACGGATATGCGTCTTTATGTGTTATTTGATTTAATTTGCGGTAGTCCACGCAGAATCTCAAATTCCCGTCCTTTTTTTTTACTATCACAATTGGCGCGGCCCAGGGACTATGACTCTCACGCACCACACCCGCGGCCTTCATCTCTTCCAGCAACTTCCGAACAGGCTGATACATAGTGGGCGCTATGGGACGATACCGCTCTTTGATGGGGGGAGCATCTCCGGTTGGTATGTGATGACGCACCGTCTCGACCTTCCCAAAGTCAGTCGCGTGTTGGCTGAACGTACTGGCATTCTCTTTCACCACCTTTAGGATGCCTTCCTTGAGTTCTACCGGAGTTTGTTCATCCCCAATGTGAATGTCGTCCCACCATTGTTGCTCCGTGGACTCGCCAGCCGAGGTCTGTTCAGCTTGAATTATCCTCAGGGTCAAGGAGTCATAAATGTCTTGAAATGTGACCCACGACAGCTTAGCCAGGACATAGTTTCGGTGTAGTCGCACCACATAGTCATGCGGGTTTAGGATTCTAACGGGAACTCTGCCATCATGAACGGTCACTAAGGCCCGGGCCACAATCACATCGGTTCGGCTGGAGACAGGACAGGGTTCTACAATGGCCTCATAAGGTTTCCCGGCGGGTCCACATCTGGTCTTTCCCCAGACTATCGTTTCGGAGTTAGGCTGTAAAAGGATGGCCTTTCGATCGGTTGTCTTGATTCTCCCAACTCCTCCATCCAGATTTTGAAAGCACTGTTGAGCTTGCAGGACGCGGATGACCTTTTGTAGCGGTTGTTTCAACATTGGGGCCGCTTGCCGGACCTCAAAAGTCAGGGCTTCAATCAGAGCTTCGGGACAATGGGCTAAGATGTTCATGCCAATGATGATGGCTGGGACTGACACATCACTGACCTCCGTAATGATGAACCCTTGTTTGGCAAAGGTAGCCGGTCCCACTTGAAAGTCAAATTCACAATACCCTGTGCACTGGATATCAAGACCGTTGCCGGCCAGCAGTCTCATCCAAGTTGGGGGCGGAGGAGAGGGGTGGCTCGTACCCCAGCACTGTTGATAGATGCTACGTTGAATAGTTGACACCTGGGAGCCTGTATCTAATGTAGCGAAGAATTCAATCCCCCCGATTTTGACTGGTATGATGGGGCATGGTCCAACATATTTTCCACACCAGCCGTCGGGTTCGTGACCTATTGGGGTGATGGCCCCCGAGGGTCGGTCTCGGTCCTCGGGGTTCTCAGGTTTAAAGGCTCCTCTTCACGACAGAATCGCTCGATATGCCCAGCCCGTCCACATCCTCGGCAGATAGGCCGGCCCTGAGAGTCAAACTGGTCGGAGGCTCTTCGCCCCTGTCCTTGGGCCCGATTCTGCCATTCATTTCTGGACCTGCGAGGTCCGGAGCGCCATCCACTTTCTTGTCTTCCCGACGGCCCCTGATTCACCAATCTTTGCAGATCCCTCCTCATGTTGGCCATTTCGGACGATAGCTCCTCCATCTGCCCCTTCCATGAGGATGGGAGGTCTGAGGTGGGTGCTTGAACATGTTGAATCACAGTAGGCAAATTCCTGGAGACTCCCACGGCCCCCGTATACTCTCCTTCCCCCGCTGAGTCCTGTTCTTGGTATCCTGGCAGTTCTGGGAACGACACCTCTGCCTCTGTCTTTTGTAACGATCCGGACAACTTAATTGCCGCCTCTTAGAAGTCCAAAAAGGAGACTCTGGTCTTTTGCAGTCTCAGTAATTTCAGTTGGGATTTGATGTTACCGCAGTGAACCCCCTCGATGAGTCGGCTGATCAAGGTGTTCTCGACATCTACAATTTCTGTACTGCTAATCGCTTTAATATCTTGATAGGACTCCAATATACTTAGAGCAAAGTCTCTCAAGGTCTCGTGAGGCCGCTGCTTCCGGGCATAGAATCTGGACTTTAATTCTGACAATGTCGTAACATCAAAGGTAGTGCCTAACCTTTTGAAGATGTGTTCTACGGTTTCCTTTTCTGCATCAGGCCATGATAGTACTTCTCGTAATGCCGATCCTTTTAGCTGACCAATCAGGATCTCTATTTGTTGCTCCACTGTCAGAGGATAAATTTTGAATGTCGACCGCATCTTCTTCTGGAAATCTGTAAACGTGGTAGTTTCCTTTCTTGGGTACTCTCCCGAAAACGTCGGTAACCAAGGGGTGCCAAAGTAGTATGGCATGGTAATCACACTCCCACCCGTTACACCACTTTGACCGGGTAAAGGGCCAGGTGAGGAGCTGACCACGACTGACTGCTCCGGTTGTGCTTGACTTCCTGATGGCTTTTCATTATCTATCACTTCGTCCGCCATTTTCTTGATCGTATCCTGTTCAATGACGCCAAATGTAAACCTTCGGGTAATTGCAAATTCTTTACCTCTCACCGTCGATAGGTTCGGACTCCCAATAGGTAAGTAGGTTTGCTTGTTTTCCACAGGAGATTTCAGACGGTTTACAACTTTTCTTTATTCATTAAAAGAGTTAGCTTCTTGTACAGTCACAAGCATAACATCACAATACAATCAATACATAAAAGAACAAGGTATGGCAATGGGTAATTAATACAGTACACCAAAAGATTTTATTGCGCTGGAACCTGCATTCGACTCCTACGGTCCTCCTTTCGCCAGGGTTCACATTAACTCCCTACTATAGCATCTTACCGTATTCACTGCAATTAACAATTAAGGTTAGCACAAACTCTTAAGTGGCAACAAACAAGGTAAGTATAAACGAATATTTAATTTAACTCCAGTCGAGCATTTCATGTACCATGCACATTGAATAAGTGTATGCAACTCGTTACTATCCTATTATTGCGCAATAATATACTGTACAATCACTGCTTAACTCTAACTTTCTAAACTAAGCGCTTTTATTCCCTTACAGAGTTCTACCCCGTGGCCACAGTCCAGCGAAACCCCAGACAAATCCGGAATGTTCCCGGTGTGTACAAAGGTGAGTGTAGTATAGTTAATCAACACCTCTTTCTAGTCTTTCTCCTTACTGCATACAATAGTTTACTCCTTTCCCACCTCCTCTGGGCTAGAGCGAATGTACCTTTTCTCTGCACTGAGTAACGGGCATTTGATTTTCCTTGTTAGCAAGGTGCTGCGTTAGAAATGGTACAGTAACCTGTCAGGGTAACTAACTGCGTTGCGCTGTATGCTGGCTGAGATTAGCTCTTTCTTTCTAGGCCTTTGGACGTACTACTGTACTGATAACTGTCCTTCCTGCAGTATCACCCGCTCCTGCACTCCTGGTTTGTTCTAGTTATATTCTCCTCTTTCCGGGCGTCCCCAGGCCCCTTCGTAAGCCGGGTTTAGCCCTCCTTCACCAGTAGGTCTACGCAGGAATAACACTGCACTTAGCGGGTCAATAGCCAAACTAGAACATGTCACTCCTCAAAATGTATCTGCGGAATCGGGTAGGCTGGTTCTTGTCACCGCGGTGGGCGTCCCCTGACTTACGCCGGGTTTAGCCCTGGTGACAAGCGACTATGGTATATGACTGCACTATACCTGGCGTTTGAGGTGATTATATCTACTTCTCAGTCTAGTTCAGGATCACGGACAGTTTACCGTTAGCACAGGCTGTCGGATTGTCGCATAGCTACAATGTTGCACAGTCCAAGCACTATGCTGGGCAGCGTGTATTTAGAGGCTGTTTAGGGTCCCTAGCTTTCCACACTCTCTGTCTCCCCGTAATATGTGACCTGTGGTAATTCCGTGTAACATGTACTATGTATCGCTTTCCCTTCTCCACTGACAGGGAGGTCTGGGCGGGACTCACCACACTTGAACACCGGCCTCCTCCAGCCTCCGGCCTGTCAGGTCACTCCACGTCACCGCGGCTCAGCCCTCCAACTTAGATGCTGCCCAACGCTGCTGCTGCCTCCGGCCCAGCTATCCGCTTCAGGTCCCGCCTCTTCAGTGATGCCACGTCTCTCCCGGAATCTCTCAGCACCGCGTTACACCGCGGACCACGGGTGAAGGCAGAAGATGTCAGCTCTCGGCACCATACATCAGCGGCTCCTTGGGACAGGTAAGTGTGAGCTTTTTCTTTCTCTCAGCACCGCTATCCGCCTCCGATCCCGCTGCGTAGCTCTGCTTCCACCGGACACCTCAGGAGAACTGCGCCACCGCCGTTAACGGCTCTCAACTCCCCTCCGGCCACGAGCTCCAAAACTTTATTCACCTGCGCTGGCTCGCGGATTAGACAGTTCTTCCCTCCAACCAGGGTCGTAGGTTCGCCCTGTAACTATTCTCTCTGGCAGGTTCAATCCATTTTCCCCTGTGGGAGGGGGGCTTGCTATACAACTGAAGTAGCTGTTGTGCCTCCTATGAACATCTGGGTGGCACAACAAAGTCCACGCTGCCCTCTGTGAGGGTAATCAGTAATTTCCTTATGGAAGTCCTAATTGCCTTCTGTGAAGGCACTGTGTAACATATATACACGTTCCACTGTCCTTATTCCGCTTACGCCAGTCTCTATATACTGTACAACCTTCACTGTCCCCTATGGGGATTAGTTAACCAATAGACATGGATTAGCCTCTGTGAGGCACAAACAACATGCCACTACATGTCAGCCAATATGGGTGTTACACGTGTATTCTACTTCACCTGTGATGTTGCTATGGGCAACCAATCAGAAGCTATTTCTTATTTATTTAGCACCCTCTAGAAGATTGTAGACAGGATCTGATTGGTTGCCAATAGCAACATCACATGTGAAGTAGAATACACATCTTAGTAAATTCCCCCCAATGGCTACTATAGGCGAAGAGGAGATTAAAGGATGGCTGGGCTAGGGTAACATCATAACAGTATAATACAGACCCTATTCTCTGGAGCCCAGTGCTTGGTGGTTAGTGTACAATACAGACCCTATTATCTGGAGCCCAGTGCTTGGTGGTTAGTGTACAATACAGACCCTATTATCTGGAGCCCAGTGCTTGGTGGTTAGGGTACAATACAGACCCTATTCTCTGGAGCCCAGTGCTTGGTGGTTAGGGTACAATACAGACCCTATTCTCTGGAGCCCAGTGCTTGGTGGTTAGGGTACAATACAGACCCTGTTCTCTGGAGCCCAGTGCTTGGAGTTTAGTGTACAATACAGACCTATTCTCTGGAGCCCAGTGCTTGGTGGTTAGTGTACAATACAGACCCTATTATCTGGAGCCCAGTGCTTGGTGGTTAGGGTACAATACAGACCCTGTTCTCTGGAGCCCAGTGCTTGGAGTTTAGTGTACAATACAGACTCTTTTCTCTGGAGCTCAGTGCTTGGAGGTTAGGGTACATTTCAGACCTATTCTCTGGAGCCCAGTGCTTGGAGTTTAGTGTACAATACAGACCTATTCTCTGGAGCCCAGTGCTTGGTGGTTAGTGTACAATACAGACCCTATTATCTGGAGCCCAGTGCTTGGTGGTTAGTGTACAATACAGACCATATTCTCTGGAGCCCAGTGCTTGGTGGTTAGTGTACAATACAGACCATATTCTCTGGAGCCCAGTGCTTGGTGGTTAGTGTACAATACAGACCCTATTCTCTGGAGCCCAGTGCTTGGTGGTTAGTGTACAATACAGACCCTTTTCTCTGGAGCCCAGTGCTTGGAGGTACGGGTACAATACAGACATGTTCTCTGGAGCCCAGTGCTTGTTGGTTAGTGTACAATAAATACCTTATTATCTGGAGCTCAGTGCTTGGAGGTTAGTGATAAAAATTCCACAGACTAGTCCATTATTTTAAATACAATTTTTTTGTTGAGTAGCTATGGACAACTCACATTACAGAGGCCGTATCCTGGAGATAAGAGTATAATGTAGAGCTTATTCTAGGATCACTCCGCAAACAATACCGTACAAAGCTTCTGTGCTGGACCCTGCCCTGCTGGAATGACTGGGATGACTTACACATATAATTTATTTGTTTTCAGAAACAAATGCATTACATGCTGTATAGGTGGAATATTGTATTTTAACTGCACCGTTCATTGCTATGCTCCCTTGTATCTACAGAACAATGTTTAAAAAAGTGATGCGTGATACATTACAATCTAAAATTTGCACCATGATCTGGGACACATGCAGTACATACAATACTTACAGGTCACATGTATATTATATGATAGGTCTATACTGAGGATTTCGTATTAAACCCCTCCTCTACTCCCCCCCCCCCCTACTCAAAAATGAACAGCTGGTCAGATGTTATTGGTGAATCCTGACAGCAGCGTAGGTGACCCCGGCCTCATTGTGTCTCTCCCTTGGAGGAGGAGCCTGGTTCCTGGTACAGATCTCAGAGTAGTGAAGTCCAGATTCGGGTTCCTGCGGTTTCTTAGCGTTCTGTAATGTCAGAATCACAATGGTAGAAGTATTACGTACGGATTGTGCTCACAGGTTGTCTAATACACAGAACAAACACTCCAACTATCCTTGTGAAAGTCTTCTCTTCCATCTGGAACTTTAAATCCATAAACTATTTAATGCCAGCCACTAGCGACCACACCAACCAAGCTGCTGCTCCTGTCTGATTTATTATTCTATTCACCCACCTGGTCCTTGTTTCTAGACGATCCTGTAAATGAGCAGAAAATGGAGTTTAATTTGATGTATTCATCTTATTACAGAATGCTCTTATATTAAATGTTCAAGACAAAATGCCTGTCCTGTCAAGCTTGCAGTCTAATATACAGTAGGTTTCCCTTAGGGTGCGAGATTTGAACATGGCGCAAAGGAGCTGTGACTTTAGGGTACATTTTGGTTCTAAACCATAACGGTCAGTAACCGATGGGCATAGAGATGGCGTCTGGCTGTTTGTAAACTCTCTATTTACTATCTGTCAGGTTTAAACTTCTATTGAAAAACAATGACCAGCCCCAGACATCTTCGCCTAGACTGTTATTGGAAAATAGGAGGAAAAATTAATGTGCACTTTCCCCGATTTTGCGGAAACCAGCACAAGCAAGACCATCACCTTGAAAAATCTACTCAGTTAGCGAAACGCGTTGGTTAAAAGGACAGTCTCTATCTTGCACAGCGCATCTATCTTCATGGTTTGGTACATTTTCTTCCACATCATATCTGGATGCTACTATCTTCAACCAGTGCATTCTTGTGAGGACATCCAACAGGCACTTCAAGATCTTTCTAAAGGTGCCCATACACATTACAATTATTGTATACAATATCGCATCTCATCGCATCTCGGTTTTGCGATGAGAAGAGATGAGATCTAGTACAAAAAGTATATGCAGCACATACTTTTTGTACTAGATCTCATCGCAAAAGCGAGATGCGATGAGATGCGATATTGGATACAATAATTGTAACGTGTATGGGCACCTTAAGTCCACTGATCTTTCGCCAGCGGACCCTTACCATCTGTGCTGCTGCCACACTTTCATCGGCATAATTGTGATGACAACTGGACGCCATAATTAGAGGACCTTGGAATTACTTCCAGCGGTGAGATCTACATTCTTATTTCCAGTGTCAACCAACACTTTATAAATCATCATTAAAGAGTGCCTACCATCCCCACTAAAGGGACTGTGCATTTCATAGATCTGTGATTATCCGGTACTTGTGTATTATCACGGCGCCCATCGTATACCATCACATACCACTAATTAAGGTATGCGATCGTCGTAAGACCCGCACTGTACAATAAAATATTGCATCGCATGCCATTACAATGGCATGCGATGCGATCCGACTCGATTTTTAATTGTACAGGCACGGTGATGGGTGATTACTATGTTAAATGCACCCCCATTGTTAATGCTACCCCCACTATCAACGCCAACCCGAAGCGTGGCAAGCGCAGCCCGTGAGGGGCGGCTGTACGCGTCCTACGACCTTTTCATACCCCCACTATCCACGTTGGCGTGGAGTTGATTTTATATAGTGGCGAGCGCACGCGGAATACATGTGAAGTAATCCGCTGCGCTCACCACGCTTTGGACTCGGTGGCTCGCTGCACTCGCCACTTTATCTAAAGTCAACTCCACGCCGACGTGGATAGTGGGGGTATGAAAAGGTCGGAGGACACATACCGCCGCCCCTCGCGCGCTCGCTGCGCTGGCCACGCTTCGGGTTGGCGTTGATAGTGGGGGTGGCGTTAACAATGGGGGTGCATTTAACATTGTAATCACCCATCAGGGTGCCTGTAATATTAAAAATCGTATCGGATCGCATGCAATGCGATTCGACCGATACGATGCCCTACGATGGAAATCTTGGGCGCCGTGATAATACACAAGTACCGATTATCCTCATCTGACTTTTTACATATAGACTTTTTTTATTGTTTTTATTATTTTTTATTGCCTATTTCAGGTACCATTTCCCTATGATATTATATTGCTTATGACAGGGATGGGGAACCTTTGGTACTCCAGCTGTTGTTGAACTACACATCCCAGCATGCCCCGCAACAGTTTTTTCATTGTCAATGAGGAAAACTGTAACAGGGCAAGTGTAGATTAACAACAGCTGGAGGGCGAAGGTTCCCCATCCCTGGCTTATGAAATAAAATAAAAACATTTAATGATCAATTAAGACAATTCTCTTATGTTGTAGTAATACTGTTCAATACATTAAGTGCTGCCTTTTTCTATATGTGTTATGGCTGAACAACTGAGCAGCTGCAGCCGGTGGCTTGGGAAATCTGCGCAGGCTGCAGGATGAAGGAAGAGGAATCCGGAGGCACATCACCTTGTTGTCGATCAATGGATATCTAAGAATCTGTATGAAAGGACCTATTCGTATCATACTTTTGATTTATTATCTGTTCGTTTAACCCCTGAGGAAGTCTTTAAGACGAAACGCGTAGGGTTTAGTTTTACCCTGTATCGTCTTGAATTGAACAAGCAGATGTGGATTACAATATTTTAAAGATTTGTTTTAATAAAAACATAACTGTTTTCGTGTTACCAGTTGTTCATATTTTCCATATTTGTCCGATTATGACTATCTGTGAAATCTAATAAGGTGGTGGATCCATATAGCGCACTCTATTATATATATATATATACAGGACAAATGAGGCGTCACTCCGGGGCTTGCATGAATCAAAATTTTACTGTGAGGCGGTCTGCCTCACAGTCAAATTTTGATTCACGCAAGCCTTATTTGTCCTGTTTGTATGCGGTAGAGTCCATCTACCTTGGAAGGCACCCGGGCACTTTCTACTTGAATGCGAGGAGTGCCGGAGATCCCCTTGTTATATATATATATATACATTTTTTTTTCAGTGTACTAATGTATGATGGCTGGGGTGATGGGCACTGGTTACATTTCCGCCAACCTCTAACCTAACCCCCCAACATTAACCCTAACCCCCCCTTCAGTGCCTAAACCTAATACCCCCATGCAGCCTAACGCTAATAGACCCCCAGCATGCTTACGGTCATTATACCAGCTGTTGGGATTCCAGCGTCGGCATCTCCAGTGATGTTTGGATTTTGGTGATTTCGACTACCAGCATCCCTATGCTGACATGCCAAATTCATCCCCTGGTAATAATAGTAAATATCCACCTGTTTCCCGTTGCCAGAGTAATAGAAGGTGCTAGTGAGACACATTATCCTGAAAACGGGAGATGTTCGGTCTCGCAGCACTGGGATGCAGCGGGCGAGGTAGTAACATGTAAGATGCTTAATTATATGCACGCCAAGAAAATGCTGTCTAACTGGCCATGAGATGCCTGTGTGTGGCCGACCACCAATGATAAACATGCTCATTAGATGCCTGTGTGTGGCCGACCACCAATGATAAACATGCTCATTATGTCCAACAGTCTCATGGAGACGGAATCAGTAAAAATGTCCAGATTGCTACCACACAACTATTAAAGTGAGAGATATCTCCTGAGAGAGACACTTACCTCGTAGATGATTCTTAACAACCACAGCAAGCAGGATCACTATAAGTAACGCTTCTGTCCCAGCAACGACGTAGGGAATCAACCGTTCCTCATCTCGATTTGGAACTAAAAGGGAGAAAAATGTGTAAATATCGTCAATGATATCCAGGATGTGTATGTGACCGTCGGTGGGTTAGTATTAATTAGATGGTGTTTGAGTATTAAATATAAGCTATTAGAAGTTTCAGACATACAGATTGTATTATACAGTATTTTTGGGGGGCTTATAGAGTATTGGGGGGTGGCTGCATAAAGTTATATGCTAAAATACACGTCTATGCATGGGATACATACGGAGGAACGGCGGTCACAATCCTGAAGGAGAGAATCCCGACAGGTCAGGTAAGTATACAACCCTAACCCCCCCCCATACCCTAACCCTACCCACTAATGCCTAACCCTAAACCCCATACCCCACCATCTAAACCTAATCCTCTGCCATGCAGCCTAACTCTATATCCCCTTCTAAGTGGCTAAACCTCACCCCTAACTCCCATTAGGCTAACCTGAACATTACCCCTTGCCACAGCCTAACCCTAAGGGCGGGATGTATTAATATACATCGCCGCCCTTTGCCTGCCAGACGCCGCAATGCATCAGGTTGTGGTGACGGAGACCCCCGTGATACCTGTAATGTGGTGTGCGGGGGTCTCCGTCACATCCCGGCAGCTGTCAGTGTCCCCCTGCATCTCCTCCCCCCTGCAGCCGGATGTCCTCCCGGCTGTGACACCTGCTGGGGGAGGAGGAGATCGATGGAGGCCGGGAGGGGGGCTCGCGCGGACGGCGGGCGGCGATAGAAGCCCATAGGCTTCTATAGGGTATCGCCACCCAGAGGGCGATACCTTGCCAGGCGGAGACAGGGCGGACGGCTAATGGTACATAGGAAAATGCGGTAAAACCCCTGTTTTACCGCATTTTCCCTTTAGTAAATCCCGCCCTAAATCCCCCCACGAGTGTCTGAACCTAATCCCCCTTCCCCAGCCTGACTCTAACCCAGCCCGCATGCTAACTGGTCGGGATGCCATCCTGACCTCTTTGACATTTAGGCACCGGTCTTCTGAAAGCAAAAATGCTGATTGCATTCCCTATGGCAATATAATAGCAGTTAGTAACACGATACCTGCAGGACATGATTTTGGTGCCACTATCAGTCGGGTTCCATTTCCAGTTCCATTCTCCTCATTAGGAGTCTCCACATGGCAACAGAAGGTTCCTGAGTCATTCTCTGTCAGGTTGGCAATGGTGATCGTAGTCTGTATCTCATAGGAGGACGTTCCCCAGTCATTTCTGGTGGGGGCAGTAGGTACAGATACTCTGTGTTTGTAATTCGGCTGCTCAGCGAGAGACGCAGTATTACTGCAGCCTAAAGTCCATGTCACACTGTAAGACAGACGACTAATGACAAAGGAGCAGGTGATGGTCAATGACTGCCCAGCTTCCGCTCTGAGGACCTCTGGTTGTGTCACCACCAGGGGTGGCTTGCCGTCTAGGTGCTCAAATAGGCAACAAGACTTGATGGGCAGCACAACTCTAAATTAAAATATCAAAAACAACTTTGTTAGATTACAGCAGAGTTGAGCAGGGCAGCATTTCTCTATCTGCCTGTGGCATCAGAATGGCTGGGCACACCCCAGCTTACCAGCGTTATGGGACAATATAATCTGATGCTAAGTGGTTGGCATAGATCATTCCAAAGAGTAGCGTATTGCTGGCTGTGGGCAGATCTCTCCATGTTTACAGGTGTGTCAGTAGCTTCATACGCACCTGGTTTCCGACAATCATTGGTGCATGCACTATACCGCCAGCAGATGCAAAAGACACGTCTCCTAACATAAGTGTATCAGCAGGTCTCTCTCTCGTCTTCCATCCTTCCAGTCACCATGCATCTCTGTGTTCCTCTCTGGCCACGGTGCTTGCTTCCCCGGCAGTGGCTCAGGCATCCTAGTGTCTTGGTTGTCATACAGCATACAGGTCTGCACTCTGGGTACCATCTTGCTGAACTCCACCAATCGATACACGCTCCCTGTGTCAACCACCAATCAGCTGAGCCCAGGAGGTACAAATCGGCCTGAGATTCACAGACTGACGCCAGTACAATCCTAAACCTTCCAGTTAGAAGGATCGGCGTCCTGCGCTCCTGATAAATTCCTGGATAGCACTACTGTCGTTTCTCCAGATAAATTTGCAGTTAACCTCTTCATCTCCAGTCCATTCCATTTGATCATTCCCCAGATACAGTCTGCAGTTAACCTCTTCAGTTCCAGTCCATTCTATTTGGTCATTCCCCGGATAAAGTGTGCAGTTAACCTCTTCAGTTCCGGTCCGTTCTATTTGGTCATTCCCTGGATAAGTCTAAAGTAAATCTCTTCAACCCTGGTCCATTCTATTTGGTCATTCTCTGGTTGCAAGTCTTCAAGGCAAATACTAACAACTAACGCATTTCTCCGCCTTTTTCCATATCAGATCCTCTCTGAGGAAACCGCTGATACAGAAAAGTGGAGAAACCTATTATTGGGGACCCACTTTTACTCTGCTGGCGACATATTTTCTATTTACTTCACCCCCCTGATCGGACTTCAGATAAGTGCATGGAGTACTAACCAGCTGAGAGTCTATTTTCTATAGGGTATTGAGCTAATACAGAAGGACACACCTGAGAGACCTATATAAAAATGGAATTTGAGTCTCTCAAAAAAACCAAATGGTAACTATATGCCCTTATTGGAAACACCAACAACATCAATCACGAACATATTGGAAACTATTAACTCTGGTCACAATCAGATCCATTGTTGTTTACAAATTGGATGCAAATAACAGTTTAGCATTAAAAGAATGAATGAATTAACCTGCACTTTTATGTTATGTCTGTGAATGTTCTATGTACAGTATTGTCTAAAAATTAAACTCCAGGCCTGTCTGGAATGCACAGACTGGGGAGTCTTTGAAACTTCCGCTACAGACCTAGACGATCTGACCGACACCGTGACAGTATACATCAGCTTCTGTACGCACCTTCAACAACAACAAACCATGGTTCAGCGGTCAGCTCAGGAAGTTCCGTCAAGCAAAAGAAGAAGCCTATCGCAGTGGGGATATGGCCCTGTACAAACAGGCCAAAAACACCCTAACTCAAGCTAGCAAAAAAAGATTCTCAGACAAGCTGGCAAACAACCTATCAACTAACGACCCCGCGTCAGCGTGGAGAGGCATGCAAGCTATTACCAATTACAAGGTCTCTAAAACCCCCTCCACCTCGCATCAGAAACTAGTGGACAAACTGAACGAATTTTACTGCAGGTTCGAGAAGGAACCTACCTCAATCCTATCACTTACCAAACCAAAACTGCCACCCTCAGACTCTTCGGGTGGACCAAACAGAGGTAGAAGGTATGTTCAAGAGGGTCAACCCCAGGAAAGCTGGAGGCCCAGATGGAGTGTCCCCATCAGACCTTAAGATCTGTGCAACTCAGATCGCCCCCAGGATTTTCAACACCTCACTAGAAATATGCAAAGTCCCCTCCTGCTTCAAAGGCTCAATCATTGTCCCGGTTTCAAAGAGCGCAACTGCGAAAGATCTCAATGACTACAGGCCGATTGCACTGACATCTGTGGCCTCGAAAGTTTTTGAACGCATGGTGCTGAACCACCTGAAAGTTGCGACAAATACCCATCTTGACCCCCTGCAGTTTGCCTACCGAGCAAATAGATGTGTCGAGGATGCAGTCAACCTAGGGCTGCACCACATTCTACAGCACCTGGACAGCCCAGGCACCTATGCAAGGATGCTATTTGTTGACTTCAGCTCGGCCTTCACCACTATCATCCCCCACATCCTGGAGCCAAAACTCTGATCACTAGGCGTCCCAGAACCCACATGCTCCTGGATCACTGACTTCCTATCTGATAGGAGACAAGCGGTGAAAGCAGTTGCTTTCATGTCAAACACGCGCACAATCAGCACCGGCGCCCCTCAAGGATGCGTCCTCTCTGCCCTGCTCTTCTCCCTCTACACAAACGACTGCTCCTCAGCAGAACAGACAGTAAAAATTTTAAAATTTGCAGACGACACAACTGTCATTGGCCTAATCACGGATGGAGATGAGTCAGCATATAGACAGGAGGTGGATCGGCTGATAAAATGGTGTAGTAGAAACAACCTTGACCTTAACCCCCTTAAAACAGTGGAGTTGGTGGTGGACTTCAGAAGGAAACCAAATGCCATGCACCCCCTCACAATATCTGACAGAGTGGTGTCCAGGGTCGACTCCTTCAAATTTCTAGGTATAAAGATCTCCTGTGACCTCAAATGGGGGCCCAATATCACCACAACTGTCAAGAAAGCCCAGCAGCGGTTGTTCTTCCTGAGGCAACTCAAGAAATTCAGCATCCCGCAGGAGCTGCTGCTCATATTCTACACAGCCATAGTAGAGTCTGTTCTATGCTCCTCGATCACAATCTGGTATGGAGGAGCAAAGGAGAATGACAGACAAAAGTTACAAAGGGTGGTGAGGACGGCAGAAAAGATCGTCGGGGCGGACCTCCCCACCAATGTTCCCTCTAATTTTACGAAGGCTGTGTGCGGCTAAAGATTTTGGCTGTGCAACTTTGGAATGAAATTTACATTTTTGTGCGTCACTTATATATAACTGGAAAATGACATTCAGCATTTGCGTTAACTTTACTTCAAAATGATATTAAACATTTAAACATTCAAAATACAGCACACAATGTAGTTAATGGGTGAAACACACATTAATTGAGTCCACAACTGCAAAAAGGGACCACTGCTGCTTTGTGCGCTCAGTTGTAATGTCTGTGCGCACGCTCGTCGAGGTGTGTGCGCGCGCACATGCGCACAGCTTAGAGGGAACACTGCTCCCCACGGTCCAAGAACTATAACTAACAAGGGTCAAGAAGCGTGCAGGAAAGATCTCGGCGGACAAGCGACACCCTGACCACAGCCTGTTTGAACCCCTTCCATCAGGAAGGCGCTATAGGTCCATCCCAGCAAGGACGACAAGAACCAGGAAAAACTTCTTCCCAATAGCTGTCCAACAACTAAACAACTCCGAACGCACCATATTCTAATTTTAACTGTTCTATTTACGAGAAATATATGAGTTGTTGTGCCATTCCTATCTTCCCCAAGTGTTCCCTGCTTGATGCTGCACTGTTACCGAAATTTTTTTTAAGTATACGCAAGCATACCTGGCCAATAAAGCTGATTCTGATTAATTATTAATTATTAATGTATTGCCGGAGAGGGCCCTATCCTCAGTACAATATGCAACCAACTCGATAAGAACGCAACAGGTGCAGATGTATGTGTTACACAGATCATATCTATCTATGACCCGATTGGTTAAGATGCGCGCCAGGACATCCCCCATGTGCCCCAAATGTAATAGGACAGTGGGATCATTTTGGCACCTCCTTTGGGAATGTACTGTGGTAAAGAAATTCTGGGATAAAGTATTACAAACTCTCATGCAAACTGGTATCCCCTCATCCACCCTTAACCCCAAAAGCTGTATACTGTCCATCTGTGCAGATGCTGGCCTGAGTAAATATGATAAGCTGTATATGTATAATATATGTGCAACTGCTAAAATGATGATAGCAAGAACTTGGCTATCTAAAACCGGTCCTGATTTTGTTGCGTGGATAGCATTAGTTAATTACACAATCGCACAGGAAAAATTTATATATTTAGGTAGGAATAAATTAAGCACATTTTTCAATATTTGGCACAGATGGTCTGTATCTGCTTATGCAACACGCTGAAGGACAGCAGTAAACAAAGCTAAACACACTACACTATACGGGGGATATAGACCCCCCTCTTCTGCTTATGCACCCCACTTTCACGAGGGGATTCCCCTCCACTCCCCCCCCTCAATATATATAAATTTCCTTTTTTTCTTCTTTTTATTCTATTTTTATCTTTTTCTTTATTCCCATATTAAATTTAATTATATGGTATATGCACTATTAAAATGTATGTATAGAGCTATAAACTATTGCACTACGCAATACAGGACAACTCAGATGCCCAGGAAAATACTGCGCAATGTGCGTAATCAACGTATCAATGTATATAATCTCATGCACCACAGGGGAGGAAAGGGAGGAGGGAGGGGAGGGAGAGGAGGGGTGGGAGGGATGAGAGGGGTAAAAGGTCTCTTAACAAATAAGTATGCGTCCGTGCCTTGACACTCCGCCACCTATCAAGCTGAATGTAATATAACTCAAAGAAAAGAAAAGGGGAAAAAAAAAAAAAACCTGTCAATATCACACTGTCCTCTTTGTTTCGTGTCGTTTGTAATGTGTAGGTCGGGTGTTGTACACCCCACCCCAATGTCAGTATGTTGTTTTAAATGTCTATTTTTTTTCTTAAATAAAAACAAATAAAGATGAAATTTAAAAAAAAATATTAATGTATTGCCGATTTTTTTATGCTTACTTTTATTGAAAATATTGGGTGAAATTTAATAGGATGAAAGATTCAGAAAGTGAGAGATTTGGTAAGAAATCTCCAGTTTTTTAAAGCTGCAATCGTTTACACTGCAAAATCAAATCCTCCCAGCCCCCAGGGCCCTCTGTAAAAGTCTGTGTAATGAAACGCATAGGGTTGTGGCCTAGCGTCATCCAGACTGTGGAGCCCAGGCGAGTGTAACCGCTCCAGCAGGTAAAGGTACTGTGCACCGGTTGTTATGCTTTGATCTTTGCTGTGTTTGTTTACCGCCACTTGTGGTACGTGACCCTGACCCTTGTGGTCGATTGTTCTTAAAATAAACTAATTTTTTAAACTTGTGCTTATTGCACTATAGAGCGCCCGTTCTTCTTGTTGTATTTGTACGTTTGCCTGTTGGATTCAGGGCACCTGTGTGGTTCAGCACGGAGCAGCCGTTTCTTACACAAACTGAGTCACAGATCCAAGAAAGGAACTTTCCCTTGTTAACCGTTTGTTCCCTGGGACAATATATCCCTAAAATCTGATCTGAAAGTTCAGTGTGGACATCTATGCTCTAACACAAATGTGATGTTTATCGGGAAATTACCTATTACGATTTTTTTTGTTTATATATATATATATATATATATATACATATATATATAGTTCATGAGTGCATTGTGTGCCATTGTATATACAGGTTGAGTATCCCCTATCCGAAATGCTCGGGACTACGAGCATTCCGGATAGGGGAATTTTCCGGTTTTTGGAATAATTTTTTTTAGCCATACTTACCTGTCCCCTGATGGTGTCTGGTGGTCCCTCGGCGTCCACGCAGTCCCCGGGCGTCCACAGCAGGCCTCCGGCATCTTCTCCGGGTCTCCAGTGGTCCCAGGAATGCATTGCGCGAGTGTACGCGCGCACCGGTGACGTCACCGGCGCGCGCGCACACTCGCGCAATGCATTCCTGGGACCGCTGGAGACCCTGGAGAAGATACCGGAGGCCTGCTGTGGACGCCCTGGGACTTGGTAAGTATGAAAAGAGGGTTAGGGGGGTTAAAAAAAATAATAAATTCGAATGATTCCAAAAAACACGGTTTTTGGAATAATTCGGATAAGAAATGCACGGATACGGGATACTCAACCTGTAGTACATAAATTCTTGGTGAAGGATAACCTAGATCCAGGGAGGCCCCGGCGTATGTGCTGTGCATATGTTGTTTATAATTCTTATCTATGTTAGATCCATCCAGGGGTTAAAGTGAGGGGGAACGGGGTGGAACTGAGTTCCACCACATCTAATGGTGAGGTGGAACATTTTAACCTCCACATTGGCCCCACACAGTGATTCTCACAGAAAAGCATTCTAGTTTGCAGGGGGATGCCAAAACCCTACCACTGGCCCTTTCTCTGCCTATTGGGGGTAGAGGAGGGGGGTTATTAGGTGGCATAGAGAAATGAGTTCCCCCACCTCTGCATGAACACTTTAGGCCCTGGATCCATCTGCTGCAATACTATAGGCTGCTAGGATATGTATATCTTTGCTGTAACTCTATCTAGGTTGCTATAAGCAGGGCCGGCAACAGAAATCTTTGGGCCCTGTACAATGATATTGCTGGGGACCCCCACCTAATCCCAAATCCTCACAACCCTCTTCTGCATGAGCCTCATTTAACCTTTTGCTGCTCCAGATCCTGCTTTCAGGTGCGTAATTCTCTCATTCTCAGCCTGCTGCTTCCTGCTGGCTCCCGGCTGCTGCTGGCTTGTCACTTTCACAAAAGAATGCCAAGCACTATGAGCAGGCTGAGCAGGTCGTTTGCAGAGTGCGGAACAGGCAACCCATGCATGCGCAGTAAAAGTACAGGAGCCAGAGACCGAGGCCACAGCGGGTATGGCCGTGCGCCTGCAGCCCCAGGCCTTGTGCACACACAGAGTAGATAGCTCTGAGCACCGAGCTGCAGGGCGCACACACAGTGACTGCAGTGGCACACAGTAATTCAGTCAGACTCAGCCACACACACACAGATGGTGCACAGTAGATGGCCGGGTCACGAGGGTCACTGACAGGCCAACTGGTACAGGTGGCGGCCATGCTGGGGCATGGAAGCTGTGGGGCCCTTCAGATTGCAGGGGCCCGTCACACTTGTCCCCCTTGACCCCCCCTGTCACCAGCCCTGGCTATAAGTATCCGTTTGCTGTATATAGTCATACTGTCATAATGTACTTATCTATATTTAGTATTATAGCTTACCTTTGCTGATTAAACCTGTTTTGTGGGTTAGACCACAATACAATAGTATATACCGTTGTATACTCTTTCTTACAAAGTATTACTTTGTGCATAACCACACCAGAGGTGAGCTATGCTAAGAGACGCAGCTTGTGTCAGCAACAAACTATCTTAGAATGTTAACTAAGTTATATGGAACACAACAGGACTTGCTTCAGAAACCCTTGAGCACCCTCTCTAATGACTGATTAGGAATTTGGAAGTTTTCAATTAACTTAATTGGGCTAATAAATGAATTGCATGGAATTTTGATGATGAAAAAGAAATGCCTCTAAGAACCCCAAAATCAAATTTTTGCTTAGTTCATGCACCCAAAATGTAATTATAATTTGTCTTTTAATGAAATATGGGGGGAAATTTACCAATATGAAAAACCTAGTTTTTCGTATTCGTATTTTCCCTACGGTTGCATACGACTGTTTAAGTCGTATGCAAACTCGTGTTCCGGAGGGGGATTTACAAAGCAGTCAGATACGACTGCTTTGTAACCCTCCGATGGTGTAACAATTCGTATTAGCGGCCGTATATACGGCTGCTAATACAAATTATTTCTAGCAGTCTGCACGGATCAGTCAGATCCGTGCAGGCTGCAAGGTGTAAAAAAAAGAAAAGAAAAATAAATAAAAAAAAAAAAAAAACGGCGTGGGGTCCCCCCCACAGCCGAAACCAGCACCAGGCTGACAGAGCCTGGAGCCGGTAATTAAAAATCAGGGAACCCGACAAATAGGGGCTCCCCGATTTTTAACAACCAGCCCCAGGCTCCAGGTCCGGGGCTGGTTCCCAAAATACGGGGGACAAAATGACTAGGGGTCCCCCGTATTTCAAGAACCAGTCCCAGGCACAACCAGCCGGCAGGGTAATGTCACAGCCGGGGGACACTTATAATATAAGGTCCCGCGGCCAAAACATTAACCCTACCGACCAGTCAGCCTGGCCAGGGGCCCTGGGGGAGTGGGGACCCCCCCAATAAAGGGGTCCCCCCCCTCCAGGACTTACCTGACCAGGCTGAAGCCTGGTACTGTCCCCGATGCCCCTGGGCGGTAGGCATCGGGCTGATAAATGGTGTAAAAATAAGGTTAAACTATTGTTTTTTACTGTGGCACTACAAGTGCCAGCAAGCCTCCCCAGCAAGCTGGGACTTGGAGAACCACAAGTCCCAGCCTGCTGGGCATTAAAGGGCCCGCTGGCACTTGTAGTTCTACAGTTAAAAAAATAGTGCACAAAACACACTGATACACTTTTAAAATAAAACTTTATTACATACAAAGCCCACACATACTAATACTTACCTATCTTCTTTCCGTAGGTAGCCCTGATGTCCTGTGTCGGCGTCTTCTGGTCCTGTGTCGTCTTCTTCCTCCATGTCGACCGTCGCTGTCGCCGTCCGTATCCGACGAAATCCATTTGGGAAGCTGTGGAAGGAAACCATACTCACCTGTCCCAGCGCGACGTAGTCCAGGTAAGGGTCTTTGCAAAAAAACAAAACGAACACCCGAATCCAGCCGGACACGGAGACGCACGGTACTGTGTGTACATCGTGCGGCTCCGCCTCCCGAATGCCGCTATTGGCCGCCTTGCGGCCTAGCGGCCAATCAGGAGCCGCTAGGCCGCAAGGCGGCCAATAGCGGCATTCGGGAGGCGGAGCCGCACGATGTAAACACCGTGCGGCTCTCAGTCCGGTCTGGATTCGGGCTGTCGGTTTGTTTTTTTGCCAAGACACTTACCTGGACTACGTCGCGCTGGGACAGGTGAGTATGGTTTCCTTCCACAGCTTCCCAAATGGATTTCGTCGGATCCGGACGGCGACAGCGACGGTCGACATGGAGGAAGAAGACGACACAGGACCAGAAGACGCCGACACAGGACATCAGGGCTACCTACGGAAAGAAGATAGGTAAGTATTAGTATGTGTGGGCTTTGTATGTAATAAAGTTTTATTTTAAAAGTGTGTCAGTGTGTTTTGTGCACTATTTTTTTAACTGTAGAACTACAAGTGCCAGCGGGCCCTTTAATGCCCAGCAGGCTGGGACTTGTGGTTCTCCAAGTCCCAGCTTGCTGGGGAGGCTTGCTGGCACTTGTAGTGCCACAGTAAAAAACAATAGTTTAACCTTATTTTTACACCATAATCAGCCCGATGCCCACCGCCCAGGGGCATCGGGGACAGTACCAGGCTTCAGCCTGGTCAGGTAAGTCCTGGAGGGGGGGGACCCCTTTATTGGGGGGGTCCCCACTCCCCCAGGGCCCCTGACCAGGCTGACTGGTCGGTAGGGTTAATGTTTTGGCCGCGGGACCTTATATTATAAGTGTCCCCTGGCTGTGACATTACCCTGCCGGCTGGTTGTGCCTGGGACTGGTTCTTGAAATACGGGGGACCCCTAGTCATTTTGTCCCCCGTATTTTGGGAACCAGCCCCGGACCTGGAGCCTGGGGCTGGTTGTTAAAAATCGGGGAGCCCCTATTTGTCGGGTTCCCTGATTTTTAATTACCGGCCCCGGCTCCTTCAGCCTGGTGCTGGTTATGGCTGTGGGGGGGACCCCACGCCGTTTTTTTTTAAAATTTATTTATTTTTCTATTTTTTTACACTGCAGCCTGCACGGATCTGACTGATCCGTGCAGGCTAAAACGCAAATAGAACAGGAAAATGGTGTTCTATTTTCCTGTCGTATTTGCGTGGGTGTTTCACACCACTAAGCAGCCGTATTGTCAGTACGGCTGCTTAGTAAATCAGAAACCACCATTCTTTTGAATGGTGATTTCTGTCGTATCCTATCGATGGTGTAGACATTCGTATTTGTAAATACAAATATGAATGTTCCATCTTTAGGACTACGAATTGTTGTATTTTTGGGATTGTAAATCCCAAAAATACAAATTCGTAAAAAAAAGGTGTATTTCTGCCTACGAATACACCTTTTTTCTACGAATCCATTTTGGTAAATGTCCCCCATGATTGCTTTTTATCATTTCTTTAGACTAAAAAGTTACCTCAAATTAACCCAGAAACACATTTTTTCATTATCTTTTTGCATTTCCTAATTAAACAAAATTCATAACCTTTCTACAATATTTTACTTTTAACCCCTTCATGACAGAGCCAGTTTGTGCCTTCATGACAGAGCCCTTTTTTTCAAATCTGACATGTCTCACTTAAGTGGGGATAACTTTTTTTTGCTTTTACTTATCCCAGTGATTTTGAGATTGTTTTCTCGTGACACATTGTACTTCAAGTTAGTGGTAAATTTTGGTCGATACAGTCTGTTTTTTTTTGTGAAAAATACCAAAATGTCGTGAAAAAATGGAAAATTTTGCAATTTGCAAAATGTCACATTTTCTACTTGTGAGACAAATAAACATACCACTCAAAATAGTTAATAACTAACAAAGACCATATGTCTACTTTATGTTGCAATCATTATTTCAACCTCCTTTTCATTTTTTTGGACACTAGGAGGCTTCAAATATGAATAGCAAATTCTCAAATTTTCAAGAAAATTTCAAACACTGATTTTTTTAGGGACCAGGTCAGTTATGATGTGACTTTGAGTGACTTGTATGTGAGACACCCCCATAAATGATGCCATTTCAAAAACTGCACCCCTCACAGTATTCAAAACAGCATTTTGGAAGTTTGTTAACCCTTTAGGTGTTTCACAGGAATTAAAAGAAAGTGTAGGTGAAATTTCAAAATTTCATTTTTTTTGCAGATTTGCAATTTTAATACATTTTTCTAAGGAACACAGTAGATTTTACTAGAGAAATGTGACTAAAAATTGATTCCCCCAATTCTTTGGTTTTCATAAATATCCTATATGTGGCCCTAGTGTGCACGGTGACCAAACCACCGGCTTCATAATAGAAGGAGCACCTACTTGATTTTGGAGCCTCCTTTTTATGAGATTATTTTTTAGGCACCATGTAGGTTTCTAGGCACCATAAGATGCTAAAAGTTAGGAACCCCCCCACAAGTGACCCCATTTTGCAAACTACACCCCTCAGGGAATTCATCTAGGGGTATAGTGTACATTTCTAACCCCCAGGGGTTTCACCAATTGTGGTACAACTGGGCAGTGAAAATGAAAAAAATTAATTTTTCATTTTCACAGCTCAGTTGTATCAAAATTGGTGAAACCCCTGGGGGTTTGAAATGTACACTATACCCCTTGATGAATTCCCTGAAGGGTGTAGTTTGCAAAATGGGGTCACTTGTGGGGGGGTTCCACTGTATGGGTGCTTCGGGGGTCATTCAACCAGAATCTGTGCTGCAAAATCCAAATATCACTCCTTCCCTTCTGAGTCCTGCCATGCACCCAACTGGTATTTTTTGGTCACATGTGAGGCATTGCCGTACTCGGGAGAAATTGGGGCACAGATTTTGGGGTGCTTTGTCTCCTTCATTCCTTGTGAAAATGAAAAATTTTGAGCCAGAACTGCATTTTTCTGTAAAAAAATGTAATTTTTTACAGAAAAATGCAGTTCTGGCTCAAAATTTTTCATTTTCACAAGGAATGAAGGAGACAAAGCACCCCAAAATCTGTGCCCCAATTTCTCCCGAGTACGGCAATGCCTCACATGTGACCAAAAAATACCAGTTGGGTGCATGGCAGGACTCAGAAGGGAAGGAGTGATATTTGGTGGTGGAATGAATGGTGGGTGCTATGTCGCATTAGCAAGACCCCCGAAGCACCAATACAGTGGAACCCCCCCACAAGTGACCCCATTTTGGTCACCAGCTTTGGGAGGGGGGCTGGCGCTGCGGCTGGCGGGGGGGTGGGAGGGGTGCTGGCGCTGCGGCAGCCGGGTAGGTGGGAGGGAGGGGGGCTGCCGGGTGGGAGGGGGGGGGCTGGCGATCGGTGGTGATCGGTGCTGTACTTAACAGCACCGATCACCACCGATCACTGTGTTACCGAGCGGCTTAGCCGCCGGTAACACAGAAAACGCTGCAATTGGCTGTTCACATTTGAACAGCCAATCGCAGCGATCGCCGCGAGGGGGATGTCTGCTGTCAGGGACAGCAGACATCTCCAAACTGTCACCGCGTCTATAGACGCGGTGACAGTTTAAAACCATGACGTATATATACGTCTTCGGTCGGGAATATCTTTATATATATATATGTGTGTGTGTGTGTATGTGTATATATATATATATATATATATATATATATACACATATATATATATATATATATATATATATACACACACACACGCACACATATATATATATATATATATATATGTGTGTGTATATATATATATATATATATATATATATACATATATATACACACACACACATATATATATATATATGTGTGTGTATATATATATATACATATATATATATATATATATATATATTCAGTACCTAATATTTAATTTTACTATATTTTACTATTTGTGCAGCTTGATGCTGCTGCTGCTGCTGCGGGGGGGAGGGGGGAGGAGGGCAGCGCTGCGTGCGCTCCAGACGCTCCGGGGGAGCCGGGGGAGCTGCTGCTGCTGCCGGGTGAGTGCCCGGCGGGTGCGAGGGGGGGGCTGCACATCGGTGGTGATCGGTGCTGTACTTGACAGCACCGATCACCACCGTTCCCTGTGTTACCGAGCGGCTTAGCCGCCGGTAACACAGGAAACGCTGTGAATGGCTGTTCAGATTTGAACAGCCAATCACAGCGATCGCCGACCGGGGGAGGCATCCCTGCCCCCCCCGGGCGGCGAGGGGGGATGTCTGCTGTCGGGGACAGCAGACATCGTCCCTCTGTCACTGCGTCTCTAGACGCAGTGACAGTTAGAAGCCATGACGTATATATACGTCATGTGTCGGGAAGTACTTCCCGACCATGACGTATATATACGTCAAATGTCGTGAAGGGGTTAAGTGATGCACAAATCAATTATTTGATTATTGATTTCAAGAGATACAGAACTTTCCATATACCCACCAACAGCCTTCTACATGATACTGTATATATATATATATATATATATATATATATATATATATATATATATAACAATTCCAGGGGGTGGGCGGCACTCAAATAAATCACTCAGCCAATGGGTAAAACAAATGCTGTGTATTGCGCACCAAGCGCTTTCGGGAGTCACCCCGTCCTCAGGGTACAGATAACACAGGAGAGAAGCTTCTCTCCTGTGTTATCTGTACCCTGAGGACGGGGTGACTCCCGAAAGCGCTTGGTGCGCAATACACAGCATTTGTTTTACCCATTGGCTGAGTGATTTATTTGAGTGCCGCCCACCCCCTGGAATTGTTGTATGCAGTATCGGGAAGGCACCTTGTTTTTGCCTTATTTGGAGAGTGCCGGCATATCGTGGATCTTTATATATATATATATATATATATATATATATATACACAAAAGGTGGTTTAGAGTGCGCTAAAGAAAACTCAACAGTTAAAATTGAACATTTAATACATAGTCTTCACAAAGACTTCAAGCTTTAAAAGTACAATAAATCTGTTATTGGTACAGGTGATGTAATAGGCCCAACGCGTTTCGTCAACGAATTGACTTCATCAGGGGCTTGACGGACAGTTAGTCATCAAGACGTATAAACACTGTAAATAATACAAACAGCATAGTTCATTCATATGAACATTAAAACAGAAAAACAAATCTCAGATGACAAACAGGATATGGAGTGGAGGACAGCGGAGAAGAATACAGAGACAAGCCTTATTGAACTACTAAGGTGATGGATAGCTGGTAAATGCAGCATCATCTCGTGTAGATCACATACATATTTTAAAGGTCAGAAATGGAGAACACCATGGGGAGGAGGAACACCCATCGTGCATAACCACTTTATAGACATTAAAGATAGGTTAATACCTATTTACTGGAAATAGAATATCATACAGTATCCAATACTTAAGGGATATAACTCAATGATGGACCAGAACTGGCAGAGGTGGTATCTATAGAATGAAATGTGGATATTAAAATAAATATCCCAAAGTAGTACCTTGACCAGCACCACTGGCCAGGTGATAGCAGTAGGAAGTATAGTAACTTACATTGTCTCCGAGTATGGGCAGGTCATACAACAGTACGGTATGAGACCTATGATGGCTGTTCATACAATGGTCTGGTATAACTCAATGGAGAACCAAATGTAGTAACGGACGTATCTATTGGAGGAAATGCGGATATTTAAGGGTAGTGCCATCACCAACAGTTCTAGCCTGATGATCACATATAGGAAAGTATAAACTTACAAAGTCGCCAAATTTGGTTCTCCATTTGGTGCTGGTCAAGGTACTACTTTGGGATATTTATTTTAATATCCACATTTCATTCTATAGATACCACCTCTGCCAGTTCTGGTCCATCATTGAGTTATATCCCTTAAGTATTGGATACTGTATGATATTCTATTTCCAGTAAAAAGGTATTAACCTATCTTTAATGTCTATAAAGTGGTTATGCACGATGGGTGTTCCTCCTCCCCCTGGTGTTCTCCATTTCTGACCTTTAAAATATTTAAAATATGTATGTGATCTACACGAGATGATGCTGCATTTACCAGCTATCCATCACCTTAGTAGTTCAATAAGGCTTGTCTCTGTATTCTTCTCCGCTGTCCTCCACTCCATATCCTGTTTGTCATCTGAGATTTGTTTTTCTGTTTTAATGTTCATATGAATGAACTATGCTGTTTGTATTATTTACAGTGTTTATACGTCTTGATGACTAACTGTCCGTCAAGCCCCTGATGAAGTCAATTCGTTGACGCGTTGGACCTATTACATCACCTGTACCTATAACAGATTTACTGTACTTTTAAAGCTTGAAGTCTTTGTGAAGACTATGTATTAAATGTTAAATTTTAACTGTTGAGTTTTCTTTAGCGCACTCTAAACCACCTTTTGTATCTCTATTTGCCTTCCTGGACCTGTCTAACAGGGGTCCATTAGAGTTGCTGCTTTTACTCTACTTATTGTTGGGCGCGGTTGAGGTACCTCTCCTGTGATATATATATATATATATATATTGCAAACTGGATGGAAGGCACCCCAGCAATTAATCTTGCCTGACATTACAGTGAGTGACTTTTGCACACACACACACACACACACACACACATATATATATATATATATATATATATATATATATATATATATATATATACAGTGGTCGAAGTGGGGTGGTATACGGGGGTATGGCATACCCCCACTTTAATCTGAAGATAAAAAAAAAAAGTTTTTTTTCCCCCTCAGGATGCTCTCTGATCACTCAGCAGCACATATTGTGCTTTTGTAATACCCCTGTACAACGGGGCAGTCTGGCAGGGGACGTTGATGGACAGGGGGGTGTCCGAAGGTGCGCACTATATTCACTCTTTACTTTTCCATACCCCCACTTCAAAATTTTCACTTCGACCACTGTATATATATATATATATATATATAAATCTTGTAGATTATGCACTCACGGCCAACTGTATAGAATGAGGGGGTGCTCCTTTATAGTAACACAGTGTGTCCCACTAATATGCAGAATGGGACGAATCCCAATAAGGGCACTCACCAGGGTTTCACGTATTTGACAGCTTCTTTATTGGTTATCCAACCAGGGTTACATATCTGTAGGTCTACGTTTCGGCCACTAGAGGGCCTTTCTCAAGACACTGCAACAATGACATCCACACAGCACAGAGGTCAGGGTATCCTGACCTCTGTGCTGTGTGGATGTCATTGTTGCAGTGTCTTGAGAAAGGCCCTCTAGTGGCCGAAACGTAGACCTACAGATATGTAACCCTGGTTGGATAACCAATAAAGAAGCTGTCAAATACGTGAAACCCTGGTGAGTGCCCTTATTGGGATTCGTCCCATTCTGCATATATATATATATATATATATATTTTTTTTTTTTTTCCCTGCAGAATCTTATGACCCACACAAAGTCGTCTGATCACGTGGCTGGGAATAGGGTGATCATTAATTAAGTTAGTTGCCTAAACTTATCATTAGAAAAAGTACATTAGACTCATTAATAAATATTGTGCGACTGTTACACAAATCATCTGCTCAGATGGAAGAGTGCAAATGATTGTGTAATGTGTGATAATAAAGTCACAACTGAAAAATACTTTGCCCGCTCACAGTAACCCGGCTGGGAAACGGCCATTTCCTACATTTGTCAGTTATAAGTCTAATATCCTCTCTAATACTGATGTTATACCGCATTTGCTGGGTCGTACCTGGGATTTTGTACCCGTGCGACCTTGCTTGGGACCTTTTAACACCCAGCATAATGCAGGTCCTGAGCCGGTGTTTGGAGATTATCTCCCAGCACCACATTGCTGTGAACAGGTCCTGGGTTGCATCAACCCGGGTTCCCGATTTCTACTGTGCCGTGAGCCAGGTTGAATCCAGGTTCAACCTCGCTCGCTAGTTGGGTGCATTCATGTGCAAAAACCTGGGATATTAAGAGCAGTGTAAAAGGGGTATAAAAAGGGTTTACATTTTGTAATGGCACAAATATTACAGTAATAAGATATTGTACAGCTCCAGAAATCATTTACACGTTCTTCATATCTTTTCAGCTGGATATTATGGTTATGTGTCTATGATTTAAATGTATTTTCCTATCAGTATATTTATATATATCCAATTGTACAAAATTGTTTATGCAGTTATATACTGTATGTCAATAAATGCAAATGTAAAACTATCCTGTAGATATATCAGCGGCTCCATCCAACAAGAGGATTAACGTTATTTTCAAATCAAACTTTTATTGTTTGATTTCGGATATTGTGGGAACATTTTACTTTTTAATTAATTTCATTATTTGGCTCTGGTAGAACCAAAGACAAAAACAAAATGCAAATAATATACAAACGGAGGAAAACATATTTTTGGAAAACAGAAAAGAATCCTGATAAGTAGATAAATAATTAGGTTTTACAGTAACAGTTTTATCCAAATTATATTGAAGAGGAATCCAAACGTGGACTGAGAATAAGTTTACAGCTGCAAATAATTCAAAATGCTAATACAGGTCGAGTCTCCCTTATCTGTGTATTCCAAAAACCGAAATATTCCGAAAAACATGATTTATCTGAATATTTCAGGTTTTTTTCCCCTCATCCCCTTTTTTTTCCATATTTAACTCATCCCCCAATGTCCACTACGGCCTCCAGGATCCTCTTTAGCGGCATATCTGGTCCCAGGGGTGCATTGCGTGTCACCGGTGCATCTGAAGAAGTTCCCAAAGGCCGCCAACCCGAAGAAATCCCTTTTCCAAAATGCTCGTGGTCCCGAGCATTTAGCATTAGGGATACTCCACCTGTATAATGTACATATATATATATATATATATATATATATATATATATATATATATATAGGGTTGGTCACGGCTGCTGGCGGCACTCCGATGAGGGACTTGGCAACATTCAGAAATGAAAACTGGAGCCGTGTACAGTTAGGTCTAACAGTTTCGGAAGATTTATTTCCTTCGTCAGAGAACAATTAAGTGAATGAAAAGCACTTACCTAAATAAGCTCCCACCACACACCCCGTGCTGCAGGCTCCGGCGGCCCGGCTCCGGTGACAGAGGCAGACGTCATCGTGGCTGCGCCCTGCATCAGCCAGAGCGGGTTGCCATGGAGACCTGCGTAAACGATAAAGTGAAAAGAAAAAACGGGTAAATAGAGGAATACACTTGAGGAAACAACAAGTACTATATAGCAGTAAATGGTAACTGGACATGATGAGAGATCATGAAAAGGCAGAGCTGTGCCGGTTCAAGGTAACCAAAATCAATTACTAAGCTAAACGAGGGGATATGAGCAAATAAGTAAAGAGGAGAGAGATAAGCGGGGAGAGATAAATGCAAAAACATGATTTTACAAAAAGCAATTCAGCGATAGGTATTCATTAAGTCCCATTGGCGATAGAGTGTTCAATTTGTAAATCCACGCTGATTCTCTTTGAAGCAACAGTTTATTACGGTCACCTCCTCTTCTAAGCGGAGGAACTTGCTCAAGCATCCAGTATTTCAGTGACGGTAATGTGTGCCGATGTTCCTTGAAATGGCGTGCGACTGGTTGATCAGAAACAGCACCTTCAAGGGCCAGTTTGATGGACGAGCGGTGGGTGGCCATCCGCTCTTTAAATGTACGGGTGGTCTTTCCCACGTACAATAAGCCACAAGGGCACTGGATGGCATACACAACGAACCTACTGCTACAGGAGAAGGTCTGTCTGAGCATGATGGTAGCTCCTGTAGTCGGATGTTTGAATGAGTTCCCAGTGGTTAAGAAACGGCATGTGGTGCAGCTGGCACATCTGTAGTTGCCCGGTTTTTTTTGTAAGAAAGTGTGCGCTGGGTTTGCGCATCCCAGTAACATCACTTTTCACAAGATAGTCCCGTAGGTTACGACCTCTTTTGTAGCAGGAAAGCAGTCTGGAGGACCGGAGTTGGGGAAGATCAGGATCCTGTGACACCAGGGGCCAGAAGGTTTTGGCTGTGTTGACAATCTCTGAACTGTAAGTCGTGAAGGTATTAATAAAGGGAATGCGTCCCTCAGGGATAGTTTTCTTGGCTCTAGGGAGCAATGTCTCGTTCCTAGAAGTGTTCAGTGCCCGCTCTTTAGCCAAACGTAGCTGTGCAAGGTCATATCCCCTGAGTATGAATTTTTTCATCATAGTTTCCATTTTGACAGCCGCATCTGTGTCAGAGCTGCAAATGCGTCTGACGCGCAAGAATTGGGAGAAAGGAAGCCCTCTCTTGAGGGATGGAGGGTGATGACTTGATGCCTGGAGGAGATTGTTGCGGTCAGTGGGTTTCTGATACAGAGAGGTGGTAATCCCAGTGGGGGAAATGTTATTGCAAACGTCCAGATAGTGCACAGACGTAGTGCTGCATTCAGTAGTAAATTTGATGTTGTTATCGAGGTTATTGAGCTCAGTCAGGGTACTGGTAAGAAGTTCAGGGGGTCCTGTCCATACGAGTAGGACATCATCAATGTACCTTAGGTACAGCGCTATATGCTCAGCAATCAATGGTTGGGACAGGATGAGGTCCCTCTCCACCTCGAACATAAATGCGTTAGCATAAGTAGGGGCCACACAACTGCCCATCGCGCAGCCCTTCAGCTGCAAGTAGAATGCCCCGTTAAAGATGAAATAATTGCGGGTCAGTGTGAGTTCAAGAAGTTCAAGGTAGAATTGGATGTCCGGTCCCTTGTATTTGCTGCTTCCAGTGATTAGTCGTCGGGTGGCCTGTATACCTCTATGATGGGGGATGTTGGTATACAAGCTCACCACATCCATTGTGCAGAGAGTGCTCTGCGGTGGTAAAGCTGGTAATGCTTGTAATTTTAAGATCAGGTTGGTGGTATCTTTAAGGTATGCTGTCTGCTCCTGGACCACTGGTTGGAGGAAGGCGTCCAAGTACTGGGAGATCGAATAATACATAGAGCCACGGGCGGATATGATCGGACGCCCGGGGGGATGAGTAGGATTTTTGTGGAGTTTGGGAATGGTGTACAACAAAGGAATGGTAGGGTTGGCAACACTGAGGGCCTCTTTGCAGTATTTGGAAATAATGTTGTTTTCAACGGCCGAGGTGAGTATACCATCAAGCTCTTTTTTAAAATCTGTAGTCGGGTCTTTTTCAAGTCTGCGGTACACTGTGTCATCCGCCAGCTGTTTATATATGTCATCAACATAGAAGTCCAGGTCCATGACCACTACTGCTCCCCCCTTATCAGCAGGTCTGATAATTATATCATCATATTTGCTGAGGCTGTTAAGGGCTTTAAGTTTAACGTTTGTCATGTTTTTCTGTGCAGGTGTGCTGTCGTTAACCTTAGAACAAGCCTTTTTGTCCAGGATTTTGTTGTAGCTTTTCAAAGAAGCGCTGGTCGAAGGGGGGTCAAAGGCAGATTTTGTGCGGATGACTGGAGGTAGTGTACTTGGTAAGGGTATAGACTCTCCAAAATGTTCTTTAAGTCTGAGCGTGCGGCCAAAGCGATGTAATTCGACTTTGCTTGTAAACGCATCATGCTGGTTAGTAGGCACGAAAGAGAGACCACGGTTGAGAACCGGCATTTCTGCTTCCGAGAGGGTCCTAGACGAAAGGTTGAACACTAATGTCTCTGCCCTTTCCCTCCTCTTCGTGTCTCTTTGCCACTGCCCCCCTCGCCGAGTCCTGGCTCTAAGGTTCCTGGACGTGCCCGGGTTTTCGCCCCCAGAGGAGGTTTTCGGGCAGCGGTAGCCTGCGAGTTTTTTGACTGGTCAGTTTCACTGGCAGAGGAGGTTGCCGATGTCTCAGTGTCCAGGTTGCGCTGTCTCCAAGGCCTGGTGCGTCTGCGCTCGCGGTATTGCTGACCCCTACCTGTGGGGTTGTACACCCATTCATACACCTTATTTTCTTGGTAGTCTCTTTGTACAATCTGTACTTTGTCCCGTTTAAACTTGATGAGATCGGTTTGATATTTACTGACTTGATCGTGCAATTTCTGTATCCAATCGTCAGATTTATCGTTAGAGATGGTTGCAAGGTGTGTAGCCTCAAATTGGGTGATTTTCTCTTTGGCGATTTTTAGCTCCCTGCTAGACTCTTCAATGACGAGTAGCATAAGGTCAAAGGAAGCCTTATTAAGGATAGCCACCCAACGTCGGCAGAATTCCAAGTTGTGGCGGCCAATTGTCGGGACGTTTTTGATTCTAAAGCCTCTAGGTATATGATGCTCCCTGTAATAGTCCGACAATGTTATCCCATGAAGCAAGAAATCAATTTCACGTTTTTTGAACCGTAATAATTGTGTGAACAATCTTTCTGGCGTTTCCTCACCACCAGTGGTTGCTAGGTTCTGCGAAAATAATATTGTATCCGCATCAGATCCTGAAAACGTTAGCGTGTCGGCCGGATTCAGTTGAATTTTTGAAAACCCGCTGGCGGTCTGTGGATCCATCTAATTTATCCGGAGAGTGAATGTGATAACACCCGTGGTGATGAAGTGAGGTAGCTCTGGTCCTTAAAAGGTGATGGGTGCCTTGAAAAAAGCTGTCAGGAAACCCGACAGGTATATGTAGCAAATGTTGGTATCCGGCACTCCAAACAGCAAACAACAGTTGCCCCCGGTGCCTTCCAAAGGAGGGTATAAAGGGTTGGTCACGGCTGCTGGCGGCACTCCGATGAGGGACTTGGCAACATTCAGAAATGAAAACTGGAGCCGTGTACAGTTAGGTCTAACAGTTTCGGAAGATTTATTTCCTTCGTCAGAGAACAATTAAGTGAATGAAAAGCACTTACCTAAATAAGCTCCCACCACACACCCCGTGCTGCAGGCTCCGGCGGCCCGGCTCCGGTGACAGAGGCAGACGTCATCGTGGCTGCGCCCTGCATCAGCCAGAGCGGGTTGCCATGGAGACCTGCGTAAACGATAAAGTGAAAAGAAAAAACATCCGACTACAGGAGCTACCATCATGCTCAGACAGACCTTCTCCTGTAGCAGTAGGTTCGTTGTGTATGCCATCCAGTGCCCTTGTGGCTTATTGTACGTGGGAAAGACCACCCGTACATTTAAAGAGCGGATGGCCACCCACCGCTCGTCCATCAAACTGGCCCTTGAAGGTGCTGTTTCTGATCAACCAGTCGCACGCCATTTCAAGGAACATCGGCACACATTACCGTCACTAAAATACTGGATGCTTGAGCAAGTTCCTCCGCTTAGAAGAGGAGATGACCGTAATAAACTGTTGCTTCAAAGAGAATCAGCGTGGATTTACAAATTGAACACTCTATCGCCAATGGGACTTAATGAATACCTATCGCTGAATTGCTTTTTGTAAAATCATGTTTTTGCATTTATCTCTCCCCGCTTATCTCTCTCCTCTTTACTTATTTGCTCATATCCCCTCGTTTAGCTTAGTAATTGATTTTGGTTACCTTGAACCGGCACAGCTCTGCCTTTTCATGATCTCTCATCATGTCCAGTTACCATTTACTGCTATATAGTACTTGTTGTTTCCTCAAGTGTATTCCTCTAGTTACCCGTTTTTTCTTTTCACTTTATCGTTTACGCAGGTCTCCATGGCAACCCGCTCTGGCTGATGCAGGGCGCAGCCACGATGACGTCTGCCTCTGTCACCGGAGCCGGGCCGCCGGAGCCTGCAGCACGGGGTGTGTGGTGGGAGCTTATTTAGGTAAGTGCTTTTCATTCACTTAATTGTTCTCTGACGAAGGAAATAAATCTTCCGAAACTGTTAGACCTAACTGTACACGGCTCCAGTTTTCATTTCTGAATGTTGCCAAGTCCCTCATCGAAGTGCCGCCAGCAGCCGTGACCAACCCTTTATACCCTCCTTTGGAAGGCACCGGGGGAAACTGTTGTTTGCTGTTTGGAGTGCCGGATACCAACATTTACTATATATATATATATATATATATATATATATATATATATATATATATATATATATATATATATAGTGATGCAAAAGGAGACAGCAGCGGCACTCAAACGGGAACTTTTCAAACGTGTTTATCACAGCATAAAACGGACCCTGAGAGTGCCGGGCCGACTCCACCGACTATATATATACAGTATATAATATATGTGTGGGTGTGTTTTTTTTTATGCATGTGTGTATATATATATATATATATATATATATATATATATATATATAGGCTTGTGATGTGCCGGGCACTGCTTCCCTTGTGCGTTGCTGGTCGGGTGCCAGTGTCTAACAGGTATGTAGACTTCGTAGGGTGGACACAGCACTCCAGACTCGTAGAAATTCAAAAGTACAAAAGTTTATTGAAGATGGCAACGTTTCAATGCGTGTGCATTTTCGTCAGGCTCAATATACATACAAACATACACTGAAAAAATACCTTACCAAGCACAACATAATCTATCATCTATTAAATATCGCATGATAGACCACATCCCCGCATCTATTCGGGGCGGCAATAGGGGACAACAGTTGCTCAAGTGTGAAGCACGCTGGATTGCTAAACTGGGCACTGTGGCCCCCAAAGGGCTGAACGAATATTCGGGTCTTAATGTACTATTGTGATATAACACATATCAGTATTATGGTCGGTTAGCATCCCTCCTGGTGGAATATCAATGTTGTTATACCCATACCCACCATCCCCAGAAGGGAAACACATATACATGTTTTTGATATCACTTTTGTTATATACACATTATATTTATGTATTAGTTGACACTGTGTAGATAGTGTACTTGATATTATATATATATATACTTTTTGACACTTTTTTTAGCCAGCTTTTAGTGGATTTTTTGTTATTATTTTTCTGTCACTTTATATTATTTATATATATTTTTCACTATGTACGATAAATGGGATATTCATGTAAATTATATAAAGTCTACCGCACTATGTCGACCACCAGCATATTTGAGCGTGGGATAATGGTTCACGTACATGGGACAGGAACACACGCACTGATGGGCGTGATGCTCCTTACCTAGTACCTGTAAGCACACTCACACACGTGAGAGGCGGTGCCTAGACACCTGCCCCCCCACGTGACACACCTTGGTAAGGTATTTATTCAGTGTATGTTTGTATATTATATATATATATATATATATATATATACAAACATACACTGAATAAATACCTTACCAAGGTGTGTCACGTGGGGGGGCAGGTGTCTAGGCATATATATATATATATACAAACATACACTGAATAAATACCTTACCAAGGTGTGTCACGTGGGGGGGCAGGTGTCTAGGCACCGCCTCTCACGTGTGTGAGTGTGCTTACAGGTACTAGGTAAGGAGCATCACGCCCACCAGTGCGTGTGTTCCTGTCCCATGTACGTGAACCATTATCCCACGCTCAAATATGCTGGTGGTCGACATAGTGCGGTAGACTTTATATAATTTACATGAATATCCCATTTATCGTACATAGTGAAAAATATATATAAATAATACAAAGTGACAGAAAAATAATAACAAAAAATCCACTAAAAGCTGGCTAAAAAAAGTGTCAAAAAGTAGATATATATATAATATCAAGTACACTATCTACACAGTGTCAACTAATACATAAATATAATGTGTATATAACAAAAGTGATATCAAAAACATGTATATGTGTTTCCCTTCTGGGGATGGTGGGTATGGGTATAACAACATTGATATTCCACCGGGAGGGATGCTAACCGACCATAATACTGATATGTGTTATATCACAATAGTACATTAAGACCCGAATATTCGTTCAGCCCTTTGGGGGCCACAGTGCCCAGTTTAGCAATCCAGCGTGCTTCACACTTGAGCAACTGTTGTCCCCTATTGCCGCCCCGAATAGATGCGGGGATGTGGTCTATCATGCGATATTTAATAGATGATAGATTATGTTGTGCTTGGTAAGGTATTTTTTCAGTGTATGTTTGTATGTATATTGAGCCTGACAAAAATGCACACGCATTGAAACGTTGCCATCTTCAATAAATTTTTGTACTTTTGAATTTCTACGAGTCTGGAGTGCTGTGTCCACCCTACGAAGTCTACATACCTGTTAGACACTGGCACCCGACCAGCAACGCACAAGGGAAGCAGTGCCCGGCACATCACAAGCCTATATATATACATATATATATATATATATATGCACACATGCATAAAAAAAAACACACCCACACATATATTATATACTGTATATATATATATATATATATATATATATATATATATATATATATAGCAAGGTGTGTGTTGACCTGGCACTCCCCCAGCTGGCCAGGGACCCAGGTGCCTTCCGGAACAGTTGTGCAGGAGTAGGCAAAGAAGCAGACAGCGGCACTCTGGGAATTTTCAAAAACGTATATTAGTGCAAAAATAGCATACCAACGTTTCGGGTCATAAGGTACCCCTTTGTCAAGGTGAACAGTGCAGTAACAAAAACAAAGTGCAGTGTGCTTACCTAAATACAAAGTGTTACTCTTCAGTTACACTTTGTATTTAGGTAAGCACACTGCACTTTGTTTTTGTTACTGCACTGTTCACCTTGACAAAGGGGTACCTTATGCCCCGAAACGTTGGTATGCTATTTTTGCACTAATATACGTTTTTGAAAATTCCCAGAGTGCCGCTGTCTGCTTCTTTGCCTACTCCTATATCTATCTATCTATCTATCTATCTATCTATCTATCTATCTATCTATCTATCTATCTATCTATGTATATATATATATATATATATATATATATATATATATACCAAGTGCCCTATCTAGAAGTAGGGGGTATGTATGCAGCAGAACAGTTTGATGTCGAAAATAAACAGCCCAGTCAAATGTCAGTTATCATGATAACTGACAATTTACTGGGCTGTTTACTTTCGACCTAACAAATGCCAAACTGTTCTGCTGCATACACACACACATATATATATATATATATATATATATATAAAGACAAAAAATCCCCAAAATTGCGCTATTATTATGCAATATGCGGTCGCTGTTGACACTCTATCCCCTACTAGTAGAGATAGACAAAAACAGATACACCAACAATAGTGTCTTCAGCGCCCTAGATAAGTAATGTCCAACCAATATTTCAATAAAATGATTTCCATAAAAAGTTTCAATAAAATATTGACAAAAACAATTGAAGTGGTTCTTTTTTATGTAAGAAACTTTTCTTTTATTTTCAGTACATCTGACCAACACCCAACGCGTTTCGTCTCGTTAGAGACTTCATCAGGGGTACATGATCTAAAATATAACATACATTTCATAAGATACATGACATTTTTTTGGACATTACATTAAAAATGATGATATTCATAAAAGTACATAAGAGTATATGGTGATAAAGATGGAGAGACTTGGATAGGGGAGGATATGGAGATATTTTTCATAGAGGTACATACCTTAGAATAAACAAGGTTTAATATACCCTTCAGGGTCAGAAGGTAAAGATAGCACGAAAAAAGCGTGGTTAGGGTCCAATTTTTGGTACCACCGGAAACAATTTTTGAACCTAACAATATAGTAAAGATGGGGAGTTTTAATTTCATACTAATCATTTTTATTATTTATTATTATATATATACATACTATATCTTATATTATCCCTTCAATGAGCTTTAAGGTACATACCTTCTTATAATTATAGGCTGTTTAAATAATCAGATGTCTTTGACAATATACTTAAAAGCTTGAATGATGAACCTAATGAGGAAAATGTACATAATATATATGTGTATCATCATTCCATATTCTTATTTGGGCATAATTAGATTTTTAGGATAAAAAATGAATGAAAATTGGCATACCTAATTGAGGCAATTTCAACACTTGTCCCAATGTGTCCAAGAAAGTAAGATCTTTTTCTTTCTATTAAACCAATTATTACATGAAATTTTAGTAACCAAAGCCATCATTTTCAAATTGGAGAAAAAGTTCAAAGGAAAAAGTCCATCAAATTATAAAAGTTACATAGCCAGTGCTAGTACAAAATAAATGTCTTACCCTGTGTCTGTGAAAGGTGTGTGCTCATTGGGATCCAAATTGCAAGTGATTTGAGAGTGGACCTGGCCTCTCTATATATAGGGCCTGTCTGTGATGTCACTTCCTCTAAAAAAAATTTTTTATTAATTTTTATTAGTCTATATATTTTAATGTTTTAATGTTTAAATTTATGGTGGCAATATAATCATAATATAATCTATCTAGTGTCCACATATGTTACCAAAAGTAATCCCTTTGGTGTTATTTACAATTAGTATATTTATCTTAAAGTGGATAATTAACTTATTTATCTAATGGTGATTCCATATAGTGATAGTGCGATATATATATAAGATATTACCCAAATTAGGTGAAGTTTAAATATAGAGAAATGTGTTTTTAGCCTTAATAGGCTCGTTTGCGTTCCACCTAAGCCGAGGTGGAACGCACCACCATTTTGTTTTTATCTATACGGAAGTGCTGGGAGCTGCGTTCCAGCTATTACAGCCGGCGCGCATCGTAAGACGTGCCTCCGTGCTGCATCAGGAAGTAAATCTCCCTGTCAGTTGCGTTCCAACTACAGTGTAGCTGGAGCGCACCATATTAAGTGGGGAAGTGCCGATAACTGCGCTGGACATATCGCTGTGTTCTTATTGTGCAAATAGGGGAAGTTAACCTCATTAATTATTAATTATGTTCCTACCATAATATGGCTGACACGCATCATTGGCCATATATATATAGAAACTATTTTATGAGATTATACAATTAGTGTTTATTGTTTTTAAGGGATTAATTACTATTCAATTGATTTACTGCTGTGAAACATATAGCCATATAAATTTTCACCTATTGTGTATATTATAGTGAATATTATAACTTTATTGCCAATCCTTTTATTTAAAAAAAAAATTTTTTTATATATACACTTCTATTTGAAAAAGAGGCTTTGATTTTACATATATCTACACATTCTTAATCAGTATTACATTTTTTTTCACATATACAATAAAGTGAACATAAATATACAAAAATATACCAAAATATACAAAAATTACAAAAAAATATATATATATAAAAAAATATAAAAAATATAAAAAAATTATATATAGATTTATACAGAAAAGTATGGAATATATACAATACATAAAGATATGAAGACTACATATGTCAAAATACATTTACCAGAATACATGTACACATTTTGTGGATATTTTTCTTATAAAAATGCTGTGATCTCTATACTCTCGTTTAGACCCCTTGGGGCCAGGGTATCTAGTGTATATATCCAATAAGATTCACGCATAATTAAATTACGATCCCTATCTCCCCCTCGAGGGTCTTCTTTTACATGTTCAAGTACTGACAATTTTAAGGAGCATATCTCTGAATTATGGCAAGATTCAAAATGTCTAGGCAGGCTATGAATTTGTACCTTTCTTTTTATGTTTCGTAAATGTTCTTGGATGCGAATTTTTAGGCTTCTTTTCGTTTTACCAATGTACCATTTATCACAGCCACATTTTATTAAGTACACTACATATGTGGTATTACAAGTCAAAACCCCTTCAAACTTACAGTTCTTTCTCAAATTTTCAGGGATTACAGGGCCTTGTTTTTCTACATGTTTGCAACATATACACTTGTTGCATGGAAATAACCCCTTCCTTTCTTTTAGGAAGGAAGGGTTACTTCTCATAACACTGCTTTTTTGAATTTCAAGTGGCTTAAGTTTGCTGGGTGCTAGAGAACTTTTCAGATTTTTCGACCTCTTGAAAATTACATCTGGTCTATCTGGTAAATTTGGACCTAAGATCGGATCCATCTTTAGAAGGTGCCAATGTCTACCCAGACATTTTTTGATCTTAGCATGTTCCTGGCTGTATTGAATTATAAAAGGCCTAATTTTTTTGGTATTACCATAATTAGGAATATTTTCCTTTTCTTTTAAGAGGTCTGTTCTAGGTGTAGATGCTGCTCTTTTTTGGTCAAGTCTTATATTTGTTTCATCATACCCTCTTTCTAAAAATCTATTCACCAACATTTCAGATTGTTCCCAATAGGTTTTATCATCGCTACAGTTTTTTCGGACCCTTAAAAACTGTGCGAAAGGTACATTGTTTTTCCAAGTATGTAAATGGCAACTGTTGGCAGGAATATAACTGTTTGCGTCAGTTTTCTTAAAAAAAGTCTTAGTAGACAGGATATTGGCTGAGGGGTCTATGCTGATAACAATGTCAAGAAAGTCGATCTGAGATTCATCCTCCTTGTAAGTGAACCTCAGATTATACTTATTTATCTGCAGATCAGAAATAAATTCATCTATACTTTGTTTGTCACCATCCCAGACTACTAGTAGATCGTCAATATATCTTTTGTAAAATTTTATCCTTTTATCCTTAAAACCATCTTCCTCATATAGAATGTTAGTTTCCCAGTTATTCATATAGATATTTGCATATGAGGGGGCAAATTTTGTGCCCATTGCTGTTCCTTGTTTTTGTACATACAGTACGTTACTATTACCATCCTTGCTGGCGGGTCGCCAGAACGTACGCGCTGGCGACCCGCCAGCAGCCTCGCCAGCGAGAAAACTGAGACGCGCGTGCGTCTCACGCGCACGCGCGTCTCAGTCTCCGGCGCTAGCGCGACGGAAACCCTGTCCGTCTCCGCCTCAGGGAGACGTACAGGGTTAGGGGGGGTTAGTGGGGGGTGCGGGCAGTCGGCGGGGACCCCGGGTTACCGCCGGCAAGCCGGCGGGGACCCGGGGAAACGCATGGAAGCGCCGTCGGAAGGGGACGCGCGCGCCTCTCGTGCGCGCGCGTCCCCTTCTCACGATCGCCATGGCTCTGGCGGGGGATGGCGGCTGGCGACGCCAGCGCCATCCCCTGCAAAGATGGGAAAAGACCCATCTGTAATGTGCTCCATCAAATTCAAAATGGTTATGGTTAAGAATAAAATTTACACTACTCAATAAGAAATTTCTTTCTTTTTGACCCACATTGGCGTCAAACAACAAGATCTCTTTTACTGCTTCTAATCCTTTATGATGAGGTATCGATGTATATAATGCTTGTGCATCTATTGTTACCCATCTAAAGGTAGGTTCCCAGTTTATGTCCTGGATTTCTCGTAAGACCTGTGTTGAGTCCTTCAAATATGATTTTAGTTTTTTAACATAAGTCTGTAATTTGAGATCCACAAAATGAGATAAATTTGCAGTAAGGGATTCTACACCCGCAACAATAGGTCTTCCCGGGGGGAGGTCTCTATTTTTATGTACCTTAGGGATGTGATAAAATATTGGGATCTTAGGTTTTTCCACATACATATAACTCATTTCTTTTTTACATATTACCCCTTCAATATTCGCCTTGAGAAGTAAGGAATACAATTCTTCCTTATATGTTTCCATTGGATTTTCCTCCAATTTTTCATACGTGGTTTGATCATTAATTAATTTATATGCTTCTTCTAAATAAGTGGACCGGTCTTGTAGGACCACCGCGCCCCCTTTATCTGCCACTTTAATAATCAACTCCTCGTCATTTTTGAGGTCTTTTAGAGCTTTTTTCTCTTGTGGGGTTAGATTGGTGTGACTCTTATTATCCAATTTCAATGTTTTAAAGTCTTCATTGACTAGTTCGAAAAAAATCTCCAAGTGGCTTCCTTTAGATTCCACCGGGAAGAATTTTGAGGGTGGGGCTACCAAAGGTTTGGGTATATTGGTTTCTTTAATGGGATTTTTTAGAAAGTGTCTCTCCAGAGTTAAACGTCTTATAAATCTATTAAGATCGACAAAAAGATCAAATTTATCTGAATGTTGGTCCGGTGCGAATTTAAGGCCTTTATTTAATAATTGGACTTCGGGTTGTGATAGTACCTTCTTGGAAAGGTTAATGACTCCTGTAGGACAGGGTCCTTCAGGAAGTGGGCAGATCTTTTCTTTTTTGGGGAATTTTCTCCCTCCTCTTTTTCCCCTTTTCCTAGGTACCTCTTTTTCCCTACAGGGGACTCTGTGTCTGTAGAATAAGTACTTTTCCTTATTATATTTGGGGGAGTGGTTTTTTTCCCATCTAAAAAATTCCCTGACATTGGGGATCTAAGGGCCTCAAATCGATTAGAAACCTCTGGGTAATAGGATCTTCTAGGCGACATTATTCTTCTATTATAAGGTCTTCTGTTGTCCCTATATCCCGGGGAACCAAAAGACCTTCTACCATATCCTCGATGGGAGTTTCTCCCTTGGTAGGAATCTCGCCTCTGATAGGATTCTCTCCTCTCAGGTTGACGGTAATGGGGTCTTCTTTTCACAAAGACTTCGTCATCCTCAACATTTTTATAATAAGTGCGTGGTCTGGAGTTTAGGTTTTCTACCTGTGCCCAGTTATGAACTTTCCCATTCTCATAATCTAGTTTATCCCTCAGAAACTTCTTTTGTTTCCTTGATATAATATCTGTTTCTAAGGAATCTAGTTTACTTTGCATGTCTGCCACATCTTTTTTGAAGTCATCATCCCCCTCAAATTTAGATAGGGCTATTTCTAATTTTTTGATGTCATCTTCATATCGACCTATTTCTTTTCTTCGGTCGTTAATGATGAGATCAATCAGTTTTAAGGAACTATCATTTAGTATTTTATTCCAATTGGACATAAATTCATCATTTGTCTGTCCTATGGTAGGTTTTTTTAAAAGTCTTAGCCCTCTAGGTACTCTTCCCACCTCTACATATTTCTCAAGGGTAATTAACTCATACCACTGTACATATATTATATATATATATATATATATATATGTGTGTATATGTGAGACAATTCCCAAACTATCCCTGTGGCCGTCTCCTTACCAGTTTCTGGAGCTGAATGAAGAATCAGGACAACCAAAGACAATGCGCAGTGTTGTAGATAATGGTACATTCTGTGGAACACAGCACCAATGACAAAATGATTTGATTACTGACTAATTTTTCCCATTCAGAGCCACACCTAAGCTCTGCCCCCTCTGACCTAGCCAATTGCACATCATGGAAAATGTGGTTGGGTAGATGGTAACAGCTATCACAGCTCAACCACTGGGTGACCAGTAAGTATATTATATATGTCCCCGCTCTCACAACTACCTCATAAGGTCCAGCAGTGCATATAGAAAGAGAGACAGAGAGAGAGGGAGAATCAAATTAAAAAAGAGACAAAAATATAAAAAAAGTTTCATTTTTGCGTTCCAGTGTTAGCATTATAATAATATTCATCCTCCAATTCCTCACCCCCATCACTGTGTGCATCCTTCTCTTCACAGACAATAAACATTCTAACGGCAGATGTGTGACCCTTGGCATGTGTAGAATGATAAGTTAACAAATAAAACACTCAGAACCAGAAATAAAGACTCGGAGACATAGGTTTGGCAGAAATTGTTAGCTGAATTTTATTTGAAATAATTTAAGCAAATTTTTGTTTTATTATTTAATTAATTTGATTTAATTTGGTGGCCAGAAAGAACGGCTCTAACTCTAAGCTCCACCCCAAAACTAATCCTGCATAATTCAGCCTAACTCATCAACAGTGGTCTCCACTCGACCTACTACATTGACAACCCCACCCATCCGGGTGGGGGTCGCTGCCCCCGGGCGGGTAGTCCAGCGAAGGCCTAAGCCAATGAGAGGTGAGCGCACCTAAAACAAGGCAAATATGCAGGAAACCTAACTTAATCAAGCCTTAAAAATCTATGGAATTGCCGTTCTTTCCCGATTGTCAGCTAACGCGCTTAAACACCCCACCCCAAAATAGAGAAAACAAATTTTATAGGGAGGGAGGGTGGGGAAACTTCACAGGAGAAAGAGGAAAGCTCCTCCCACTCCTGCACTATTATCTCAGCTAACAGGCCAAACCTGATGCCCCTTATTGGTTACACCGAGTCACATGCTGACCAAAGGTACACACCCAGCCTTGTCTGTTTAATACACTCCATGCCTATGCAGCCATTCTGTTGCACTAAACATTCTAACGGCAGATGTGTGACCCTTGGCATGTGTAGAATGATAAGTTAACAAATAAAACACTCAGAACCAGAAATAAAGACTCGGAGACATAGGTTTGGCAGAAATTGTTAGCTGAATTTTATTTGAAATAATTTAAGCTTATTTTTGTTTTATTATTTAATTAATTTGATTTAATTTGGTGGCCAGAAAGAACGGCTCTAACTCTAAGCTCCACCCCAAAACTAATCCTGCATAATTCAGCCTAACTCATCAACAGTGGTCTCCACTCGACCTACTACATTGACAACCCCACCCATCCGGGTGGGGGTCGCTGCCCCCGGGCGGGTAGTCCAGCAAAGGCCTAAGCCAATGAGAGGTGAGCGCACCTAAAACAAGGCAAATATGCAGGAAACCTAACTTAATCAAGCCTTAAAAATCTATGGAATTGCCGTTCTTTCCCGCCAAAGCGAGGACACCGGTCCCGGAGTCCTCGCCCCGCCACCAAACTAAAGCAACCTAGCGATTACTTCTAGCAGATCCTCAACAAACAGGAATAAACCTGCCCTCAGAAAGTGAACCCCATCGGGCCTGAAAAGCTGGTGATGTCTAAACCGAATACGCTCATGTGGGACCACATCACCACCAGCCTGCAGGACCCAACGTGCAATGGCAGAATTCAACTTTTTTCTGGACTCATCAACAGCCCTACAGTCCCTAGCTCCTCTCCAACACAGGCGAGGGACAATGTATGACCACACCAACGTGCACCTGGGCCATGCTGCTTTAATTGCGGCCAGATCACTCAGGATCAAGGCCCGCAACTCCAACTGGGACACTTTCCCAAGGTCATTGCCACCTAAGTGCAGCACCAAGATCTCTGGCAAACCATACAACCTCACATTCTCCAGAAGGAAAGACCTTAGCTTGCGCCAGGACATTCCCCTCACACCAAGCCAGCGCACCAGGTGACAGTGATCTAACAAAGGACTATCCCCTGAAGCCACGAGCCTACCCGACCAGTAGATGAAGGAATGACCTACCACCCAGACTTTACGATTGTCATTGCCCACACCTGGAGGAAAGAATTGTATAAAGACTGTTAATATTGTTTTAAAGGACAGGTAAATGCATTTTATTATGAGGATCTGCCAAAAAGAAAAAATTTCTGAATTGGTGCACAAATTTGGTGCGGTAGAACTGCTTCAATCACATTGAAGCCACTCCTAGACACAAAAGGTATGATGACGAACAGGGGGAGGGAAAGGTAATGGACGGGGATGAAGGAACACAGGGAATTACTTGGCCGGAGGAAAAAACGTCTGAACCTGCTGAGGGACTCTTAATTGGAGCCGAATTAGCCGAATTAGTGAAAAGCCGAATTCAGTCCGTCAGATCAGGTAAAAAAGCGTGAAAACTCCGGACGCTGGCCCAACAACAGAGCGTAGCTAATCCCCGAGTAGGATGACTGAAAGGAGGGGGGGGGGGGGGGGTAACACAGGAGTACAACCACTTAGCTGGAAACCATACATTCACAGAATTAACATAGCATTAAATGCGGACGAATGTACTTCCTATAGCTAGCCGAGCGCCATCTACCTAAAGCTTTGATATCCTGCACCGGCCAACCTGCTCCAGCCGCTGAAGTTGCTGCGCCTATCCTAAAGGAATGGGTGCCAAAGTCCCCCGGAGAAAGGCCCAACCCGCTCAAGCAATGCCTCATCATCCAATTAAATTGGTACCTGGTTAATGGCAGTTTATCATAGTGCAGCAGCCCTGACCCTCTCACCATTGGTCTAACCTGGGCGTACTGCCTCGCCAAAGCCACAGGGCAGACAGATGCGGGCAACGCGGGGGGCATTGACACCCAAGTTCCCCTTGCTAGCTGATCTGTTTTAGAGCGCCTGATCCTGCACCATAGCGCCTGTTCTTCTATGCGAACATCGGTATCCAGCAGTGCTGCATCCTTGTGTTTAGAAGGAGCAACTAATTCCAAAATTCTCAAAGCTCCATAAAAAGCCATAGAAAAGGCTAAACGAAATAAAAGAGCCTCAAACGTGGACTCTGCGTAACTATAAACCATTTCTAACAGAGAAGGAAGCATGGAAACTACTATGGGGCGCCTATGATCGGGCAATCAACCTTTCATAGCCTTGCGCACCAGAAATCCCTTTGTAAAGTCGGGGAGCCCTTTAAGCTGCGCAAAAAATGCTATACCTGCTAAGTACCGCGAAGCTAGCGCCCTAGATTTGCCTGCGATGTATAAGCCCCATAGAAAAGACAGCAAGAGCCGTTGGCTCCGCCTACCTGAGTGTGCAGACCCTCCGGAAAAGGTTTCCCATTCCGACCAAGCCTGCCGGTAGGTTTTAAGAGTACCCGGAGCCACCGACAACTCTGCTAGCCCCTCCAGTCCGGCCCGATGACCTGCCAAACATAAAGCGGGCACGAGACCCCGACAGCGTCAGCGTTAGGAGCCAGGGATCTAAAGCGCTCCCATTGGAAGCGCGACAGTGCATCAGCCACCTCTTTTTGCACGCCAGGAACATGCTTAGCTTTAAAAAGGATGTTATAACGCAAGCATTGCAAGGTTAGTTGTAACAGAACTCGCAACACAAGAAGCGATTTGGCCTTCTGGTTATTAATTGCATGCACTGCGCTGTAGTTGTCACACCAGAATAGCACATTGCGGTTAGCCAAACGCATGCCCCAAACTTCCATAGCAACCATGATTGGGAAGAGTTCTAAAAGAAGCATGTCCCTGTTGAGGCCTTCATTCACCCAACTTTCAGGCCAGGCCTGAGCACACCAGCTACCATTCAAGAAGCAACCGAAACCGGTGGAACCGGCTGCATCGGTATATAGCTGGAGCCTGGAGCTGTCAACCACCGGGGCCAGCCATATGCATATACCGTTAAAGTCCTCCAAGAAGAAAGACCACACAGCTAGGTCACGCCTAATTTCGGCGGACAAGCGCACGAAGTGATGAGGTCTGGCTACCCCAGCGGTCGCCCGCTCCATTCTGCGGCAAAAAAGCCTACCCATGGGAATCACTCGGCACGCAAAGTTCAGCTGACCCAAAAGTGACTGGGCCTGACGTAGCGTTACCTTGCGCGCCGAGTGACAACATACAATTGTCTCCTTCAACTTAGTCACCTTATCCTGCGGGAGACTGCAACGTCCTAGCCCCGAGTCAATCTGAATCCCCAGAAAAGACAAGCAGGTAGCAGGACCTTCCGTCTTTTCCTCTGCAATTGTGACACCAAATTGCAAAAACAGACTACGCACAGCAGACAGAAGATCCGCACACTGCTCGCTGTCTGCTGGGCCTACACAGAGGAAGTCATCCAGGTAATGAGCGATCCCGCTCACCCCTGCATGCCTCTCTACACACCAATGCAAAAAGGTACTGAACCTCTCAAAAAAGGCACAGGATACAGAACACCCCATTGGCAAACAATTGTCAATGAAGTATTCCTCACCAATGCGGAAGCCCATGTACCTGAATGCATCAGGGTGCAGAGGTAAAAGCCGGAAGGCAGACTCGACGTCGATATTCGCCATCAGAGCCCCCCTTCCGTACGCTTGTACCATTTCCAATGCATCATCAAATGACTGATAATTCACGGAGCAGCATTCGACTGGGATGGCGTCATTCACAGAAAACCCCGCAGGATAAGACAAATGCTGGATCAACCTGAACTTTCCAGGAACCTTTTTGGGTACCACCCCCACCGGCGAGATGATCAGATTCGCCAATGGAGGGGCTCGAAAAGGACCGGCCATCCTTCCCAACTGCACTTCCTTCTCCACTTTCTCTCTCAAAACAGCAGCCAATGAACGAGCCGACTGTAAATTTCTAAAAGAACCGCCCAACACTTCACCTTGTATAGGTAGGTGAAAACCTTCCTTAAAACCCTTAGACAGGAAATCAGCAACCTCCCTGTCCGGATACAGTTGGAGCCATGGGCCCATGGCTCCAACCTGAACCGGGGGTTGGTGCTCTAGCGAGCTGGGGCGGACCCAGAGCCTCGGGCGGCCGCCGGGGTGATGGCCCCTCTACCGGGGCGGCCTCCCCGAAAGCAACCCGAGGACGGGTGATTACCCGAGCAATTAATGCAGATATGCTTGTACCTGCAGCGTTGCCCTAGGTTGCAAGAGGAGTTGTTAAATGCATAACACTTTCCTCTTGCTGACCCCGGTGCAAAAGGCCTATTCCCTTGAGGGAAGCGCTTAGCCGGGGCATAATCTGTAATGGCCCGCTGAGATGCTGGGGGCAATGAAGAAGGAGGAGGAGCCGGATGGGCACCTTCCATCCCTACCGTGTGCGTCCTCCCCACCTCCATCCAGACTTCCACATCCTTGCAACCAAAATCGATAATATGCAAGCAGTCCTGCTTGCGCCTGAACTCCTCGTCATATGTTCGCCATGCCACTCCTCCATACTTTCTGTACATGTCATGAATCATGTGGATATACCTGATGATGTTCATATGTTCACCAGGCCTATCCTTAAGATAGCATGCGGCAAAGACACAAAAACCTGACAGCCAGTTATCATATGACCTGAAAGCTTCAGCGCCTATGCCCCCTTTTCCTTTGGCTAGCCTGAAAGCCTTTTTGGCCTCATCCGTCAGGCTGAAAAGGTCCACAAAGTCACCTTTCTCAATTTTTCTCCTGCAGCTCTCCCTCAGTCCTCTCAGGACAGCAATATAGTCACAGTGTACCATACTCGGGAGATTTCTCCTCTTACGCTCCCTCTTAGATAAAGACGCTGCTCTCCTACGCTTCTTACTGCTGGAGTGTCTGCCGGCCTCCTTCTTTGCGTACTTAGCTGCCTTCTTACGGGCTTTGGCCTTACTACCCGTATCAGACCCCCCAGCAGAAGAGGAGGATGAAGAGGAAGAGTGATGTGTAGAATCAGAATCCCCAGAACCAGAACCATCCCTAGTTGTATTGTCCCCATTTGATGAGGCCTCACCTGACGACTCTAACTCCTCCTCCCAGGTGTCGTCATCAACATCATCATCATCATCAATACCCGCTTTCTCATCGTCCCATATCAGATCTTGCTCATCAGCACCTGTGGAAACATAGGGAGGGGGACCGGGGGACCGCGTGGGCATACGCCTGGGCCTAGCTGCCGGCCCCTCACTGCTGCCTCCGGGATACTGCTCATCATTGTGCCTACGCCCCCCAAATGCTCTAACAAATTCAGAGCAGCCAGGTATGGGCTCTCTGCTCTGTCCCCTAGGGGTACGCCCACTACCGCCCGCAACACCAGATCCGCCAGGTACCCCTTCAACCAGTGGAGCCAGAGCCCCGGCCATGGATGACAGGGCCGCTGAAAGCAGTGCAGGGTCAAATGCGGGAGTTGTAACGCCAGACCCGCTGGCCACCCGGGGTGCTGTATTAGCCCCATGGCGACCACCTCGAGCCGACGGCCGTCTCCCACGTGACCCCTCCCCACCTGCACCAGCATCACCCTGCATGGCGTCTGTGTCCGTGGCCTGCCGCTCCCAGGAGGGTCTGTACCCATATAGTGGCGTCTCAGGGTCAGGCGCAGGCGCAACCACAGCAGGAGCTTCAGTGACAAGCCTGTCCTGGGCCCTGCTTACACAGCGTCCACGCTGCAGCCCCGTTTGCAGGTGCCCCCGCCCCCTCGCGCGGCCGGGCCTGTCCGCCATTGGTGGGCGGCGTGCAGCGCCTCGGGCAGTCCTGGCACCAAATGGAGGCGGCCCGCTACCCCCCAGAGCTGTCCCAGAGCCGCCGCCGCCGGTACCGCCATCCCCGCGGCGAGCGCGCCCAGAGGACGAACGCCCGCCGTGCGACGTCACACCCCGGCGTCCGGCCGTCTGACCTGAGGCCGCAGGCCTCACCGGAGCCACCCCCCGAGTCGGACCAGCACGGGTAGTGCGGCCGGCTCTAGGAGCAGCCTGACGAGTCCCGGAGCCAGAAGCCAGCGCCTGAGGCCTACTGGGGAGTTCAGGTGCGTCAGCGCCTGCTAAGCCTGGGCCTTCCTCTGAGGCAAAACGGGCAGGAGGCCTAATGGAGCGGGTAGGGCGACGGGGAGTACTTCTGGGCATTGCAGCAGTGTCAGTAAATGATTAATGCACAGTACAATAACCTGGTGACAAACCAGTAAGAGCCTACTGCGATTTAACAGAAACTTTTACCTCAAAAAACACAGCAAAGCTAAAGGGGAAGCAGAGCGCAGGGGCACACAGCTACTCACAGAAACTTCACAGGAGAAAGAGGAAAGCTCCTCCCACTCCTGCACTATTATCTCAGCTAACAGGCCAAACCTGATGCCCCTTATTGGTTACACCGAGTCACATGCTGACCAAAGGTACACACCCAGCCTTGTCTGTTTAATACACTCCATGCCTATGCAGCCATTCTGTTGCACTTACTTTGTCCCCACTGGAATCCACCATCACAGTGATGTCGGCTGTGCGCTAGAGGTCCACAGTGTGTTAAGTCAAACAAACTGTCTGTATCCTAATAAGTTTGTTACAATCTAGTCTTTTATTAATTACTGTGTATTTATTTCTATTAAATTTGTTTTCTATTTTAGTGTAGTCTTGATATTTATTTTGTCTTTATGTTTAATTGCTGGTAAAGGTCTTCCTCATGGAATTTGTAATTCATTTTGATGAACATCATCTGCTCCACATTTTATGGAAGCAACCACCCACACCGCCTATTTTTCTTGCCAGTATAGATACTGACTGTCTGACATGCCTACTTGGATGCTGTCACCGATATAATCCTCCACCTTTCTTTCAATGGTGACAGCATCGTGTTCAGTGATAGTAGACATGTCAGTAATTGTAGGCAGCTCCTTCAGACCAGACTAGATATATTAATAAAAGTTGCTCCTGACTGCACTGCATCACCACCAGTGGTTCTGCAGGGAAAATGTAGTTTTTTCCTCGCAGCCCCAGTTGCTTGAGAAAATGATGAAGGAGCCGTTGCTGTATCATGATCCAGCTGACAATTTTCTCAGCCAACTCGTGTTTTTCTTTAGTCACTAGGTTCTGTAGGATGGTCAGTGAGTACAATGTGGATATAGATCCTCTGCAACCAGGACTGTAAATACAACCTCGTTCAAATAGTGTGGGGTTTCTAAATGTATCTGATTTGTTGATAGAGGTTATGAAGCTAACAATTTGCATATATGCAAAGTTAAAGGTAATTGAAAGATTATGTCGTTCAAAGAGTGATTTGAAATCGGGGGGAGAAAATCTACCTCTAATACTGTATGTCTTACTCTATCAATACCGGCTGAAATCCAGGGGGCTGAATACGATTTAATGTTCCCTAGTGGGAAGTCTGGATGTTTCCAGAGCAGGGTCAACGGTGAGGGATCCTATGATAAATAAAAAAATTTATTAAGTTTATCCCATGTCTGTAAAGTAGCTTTCACACAAGGGACTTCCCCTATCAGAACCTCTGTCATTTTTCATAAAATTCTGCACCACTAAATTAATTGTGCAAGCAAAACATGGGATGTGCTGGAATCAGCCCTGTATTGGTGGTGTTGTCAGATATCACAATTCCCAAGGAGAGTCTAAGTGGGGTAAGCCATTGTGCGATGATTTCCCTTTCTTTAAGAAAGACAGAGTAGCCTGCCTCGAAATTGACGTTTGTGAAAAGCTGCTGCTGTTGTTGCTACTGTGGAAGGCAATACATGTACACAGTGGGCTGTCACAGTCACTTAGTCCTTAGTTTGTGTACCAAAGTGGGGTAAATACACTAGTGCGTATACCCTTGGGAGCGCTCAGACAGAGTTGCTGACTCAATAGGAGCAGCTGCTTGGGTGGGTAGGGTCGGTCCCCACAAACAATATAGAGAAGAAAAAACAGCACAAAAAGCAGCGCTAACAACCAATAATGAGTGAATCAGATTTCTAAATTCATATAACAATTTATTAAAAAAACAATATTAAAATGATTCATGTATAGCAGCACATTTATGACATGTAATAAATCTTGTGCAAGTGTACACTTTTGAGAAAAAAATGTTTTAGCGAATGAATCTGATAAAGGGGTTTAAAAAATTGATAATAAGAACAATAACTGGTATCCAGATCTCACGTGTGTATGGATATCCCCGTCCGGGGTTGGAGAATTAAGGAACCCGCACTGTCCACTCTAGTAGAAAGTCCCAATTCAAATGGAGTCCGATAACGGCGATTTGTAATCCTGTGGGCACACCGAGGGAGTGGCTGATGTTGTGGTAGCCTACCTTCAACCTCGTGGCCGGGTGTCCAGGTTGAGTTGGTTAGATTGAGCCGTAGACTTCCAGGAATGGTGTGGGAAAATGGTGGTCAGAAGATTGAGCAGGTGGAATCTCCAAAATGTTCATCCAGGATCTGGTACCAGCGCTACCAGATGGATACCAGTTATTGTTCTTATTATCAATTTTTTAAACCCCTTTATCAGATTTATTCGCTAAAACATTTTTTTCTCAAAAGTGTACACTTGCACAAGATTTATTACATGTCATAAATGTGCTGCTATACATGAATCATTTTAATATTGTTTTTTTAATAAATTGTTATATGAATTTAGAAATCTGATTCACTCATTATTGGTTGTTAGCGCTGCTTTTTGTGCTGATTTTTCTAGTCCTTAGTTTGCCCTGATCCCTGTTCCACTTGTCTGTGTTTAAGTTGACAGTGTGTACAATAGCATTTTTGTGGACAATAAAGTCTGGAAATTGCTTGCCTATTAAAGTGGAATCTAGATGGGAATTGGAACCGGGGACAGAGTATCCATATCCATCAACTGTCTAAATCCCACTGTAATAATGGCAGATACTGAATGAACATCTAAAACCAGCGTAGTTGTATGGCCTCAGTAATCTGCTTTGTAACAGGTTGGCTGCTGTTGTACAGTCAATTTCTTAGTTAAAGTAGTACAAGTGGTGACAATCAACTCCCGGCAGCAACCGCAGCAGCAGTCGTAGCACTCAAAGATCCTTTGGAGGAATCTCGGATAGGAGAGGATTAGTGATGCCTGTGACATGGCCTGCAGGACTACTCCTGATCCTGATTGAGGAGTAAATTGACAATGAGAGATTTGGTGGTCAAATTGCAGTGGCTTGGTTACAACAGAAATATGGGATTAAGGTGTCACTGGACTGCTGACGCTCTTAGCCAAAGTTTCTGAACTTGACAATGACATGTAATGGATGTGCAGCAGGTGACAGAAGCGGAAGATGTTCCGAGTCAGTTAGTATCCTTACACTACTTTTTTACAGTTTTACAAAGGCAACAGATGGCTTGACAGTTGTCCAGATTTGTATAGATATTATTCCAGACTGAAGAGGTGGATTTTTTTCTCTTTTGCCCAGGCATGGCAACCTTTTTTCATCCCATGGCCAACAACTTTTTCCACTGGTGCCTAATTCAAACAAACCACATCAGAATCCTCCTCGGCAACTTCCTCTTCAGTGCCAGCTTCACCATTATCCGCCTCATCTTGGTTTACTTCTACAGTGACACCCTCATTCTCATTGTCATCAACTGGACTTGCAGTGCTCCTCCCAGCAATTGCAAAGAGCAAGCAAATGTTGGAAGGAGCCTCCTCTACCAGTACAGTGTTGGAAAGGTCAGGCCTAGACATCACATTTGTGTACACACCTTGACTTTCTTGGAGATTCCCACTCGTATAGTAATCACAACCTTGCAGTCATCCCACCTGGAGAACAGTCAATGCATTTTAACCTTTTACTTAAGTTCTTTATCAAGGCATATGTCCATATGAACTTATCCTGTGGCTTTTCCACCCAAGCGTACAATCAAAATCTGTTAAATTCATCATTATATTGCACATGGGTGAAAACAACATCTACCCAATCCTCAATAACCCTGGGTAATATTACTATTGTCGGCCCCATCATCATAGTCCCGCAACCGGAAGTATCCAGTACAAATGACTATCCCACAAGACTGCATCATGGGACTCCATTTCCAGAACCTGCCACTTGCCTCACTTCCGGGGATGTCTTCTCCATGTTCCCGTGCCCAGCTTCTATTTCCACGATAAAGCGGGAGTTGACTTCCGGTCGCGTCCCGCAATGCCGCCTTCACCCATCTGTCATCCTTTCTGGCCTGGATTGGAACTGGACTGGGTTCTTTTAACAATTTAAGGGACAATGTTTTCTTACATACATTCTAAAAACCATTTTAGCTCAAAATCCGAGTTAATGAGTTTCAAGGTGTTAAGTTCATATACCAATTTAATTTCTGTTTTCACCAATTGGACATCTAAATTACGACGTCGGCAATTACATTCAACCAATTTAATTCCTATAAAATTCTTTATATGGGATATAGAATTATTATGGTGGGTTTTAAAGTGTTGAGCTAAAGAATGGGTTTCGAGACCCTTCTTTATATTTCTAGTATGCTCTCATCCATTCTCACTTTCTAAGGGTGTGAAGTTCATCCTATTTAGCAAAAATTACACGTATATTCAATGAGATATACTATATTTTTTGTGTTGAATGTAATAAATTCATTGATTTTGAACTTAACACCATTGACTTTCACTTCTTCATGTTTTCTCTTTTTTCTACTATTGTTCTTGCAAGCTATGCATATCCCACATCGGTGGAAGCCTGTTGTCTGTATACCCCTTTTAGTTGATTTTGCTGGGTAAAGCCTTCTAGTGAGGTTACAAACCAAATTTGGTGCTATTCGGTAAATAAAAATAGGTTTACCCGGGAGATTTTTTTTCTATAGATGGATCCTTTTTTAAAATTTGCCAGTGTTTTTTAAAATATGTTTCTACTAGTGTGTTTTTGGGCACTGTATTCTGTTAAGAAGGTCCATTCATAGTTTTTAGAGTGATTATTTACTCTGTTTTTATAGTTATCTTGCAAGAGAATTTCTGTTTATGTTTGCAATGGTTTTTTCTGCCTCCTCCACTACTTCTGCAGTATAATATTGTTCATATTTCTGCCTGATCTTGAAATACCTTCCCATCTGTACAAAAAATGAACACTGGTACTACTAATATTAAATGAAAATTGTAAAAATGTTAAGTTAATTGCTGTTCAAGTATTCATGGAATTGTATTAAAATCTCCCGATCCCCACTCCATAAAAACATAATGTGAGCAGGACACTAGGGTCGCTCCAAATGGGTTATTGTTCCACATGTATTCTATTTCCCACTGTCCCATAAAAATATAAGCATAACTTGGTGCGAAACTGGTGCCCATGGCTGTCCCAACTTTTTCTATGTAAAATTCCCCATGAAACATAAAATAGTTGTTAGTTAAAATATACTTCACACCTTCTTTTGTACATTTTCTTCCAGATTACTATGAGCTAAAAAGAGAGTTGTGGCCTTAAATACTTCCTGATGGTCTATTATTGTGTTCAGTGATTTGACATCAGCTGTCACCAAATAATGACCATTTTTCCAGGGGTATGTAGGTATGATCTTCAAAGGTTCTTTTGTATGCTTCAGGTATGATTTATTTGTGGCTACTAAGAGTTGTAAATAAAAATCAATAAATTCAGACAGGTTTGATGTGACCAATTCAATACCGGCCACAATTGGCCTCCTAGATGGTTTTAGGGGATACTTATGAATCTTTGGTAATATATAGCTTACCGGGGTCATTGGTTCTGGGATCCAGAGAAAATTTCTCTCTTTCTCCTGTATCACTCCTTTTTCAAAATACATGTTAAATAGATTTTTAACATTTTCTAAAACTTTCTTACTACCCACTACACTTTACACCCTTTCCCTTTACTAACCCTAACCAGCCCGATATATGTAAGTGCGGCATCCATGCACTCAGGATTCTGACATTGGCATCCAAATTAATGATGAAATTCTGGTGACAGTATCCTGGTGGTAGTTGGGATACTGGCATTGATATAGTGAACACCGGCATCCTGACCGCCTATATGCTGAATGCATCTCGCCATACCATGGTGGCCACCATAAAATATAGAGTCCATTCTGTGGTGAATCAGTGTACATACTGTGCAAAGCTTCTGTGCAGGACCCTTACACATATCATCCAATTACTGGCATGTTATAAGCAACCAATGTATTACATGCTGTACAGGTGGATCATTTTATTTAAAATGCTTTATTTAACTGCACCATCCATTATCATGTTTCTTTGTATCTACAAAACAATGTTTAAAAATATCAGGCATAATACATCACAATGAGAATTCTCATCATGATCTGGGACAAATGCAGTACAAAGAATACTTACAGGTCACAAGTATATTATATAATAGGTCTATATTGAAGACTGATCACTTTGTTAAAAATATTTGGTATGTCCTTTTTGTATTTACCCCCCCCCCCCATAAGTAAAACACAACAACAAAATAAAAACAATTAAGAGCTGGTCAGATGTTATTGGTGAATCCTGACAGCAGCGTAGGTGACCCCGGCCTCACTGTATCTCTCCATTGGACGTGGAATCCGACTCCTGGCACACTACAGATCTCAGTGTTGTGATGTCAGATTCGGGTTCCTGCGGTTTCTCTGCTCCCTGCAATGTCAGAGTCACAATGGTAGAATTAGTATGTGCTGATTGTGATACACAGAACAAACACTCTGCTGTAGGAAACAGCTTCCCACCAATGACGTAATGATAGTGTTGCAGACCCCACAGTGGCTTGGGGGAGCCAGCACCTTCGGGGTGTACCTAGACCTCAGCGCTGCTTCAAAGTCAGTGCAGTGCTCATTATGCAGGTCATCCCACAATATAGCTCAATTCTATGGGCCGTATACGCAACAAGCACATATAGTACATCCACAGGATTTTTTCTGCCAGCAGAAGCTGCTTCTTTGTTTTTCCCTAGAGCTCAGCATCTGCGGCCATGGAAATATAGGTTATGTCCCACACGGGAGAAAAAGTCATAATCTCCTGAGATTTGGTCACTCTCTAGTAGGCTACTGCTGGGCCAACTGCGTCGGGGACTTGGAGATCAGGAGGGATAGAAGCTGCCTATGCACTGCAACCTCATGAACCTGGCCAGCACCATAGAGACAGAAAGAGATCGACCACTGCAAAGACATTTTTTCTTTACTTTATTATAGCAAACTAAATTCTGTCTTCTCTTCCATCTGGAACTCAGCACAATGATCTATTTTATGCTCGCCACTAGTGACTACACCAACCAAGCAGCCTCCCCCTGTCTGATTTATTCTTCTATTCACCCACCTGGTCCTCAGTTGATGATCCTGTAAATGAATAGAAAAAGTCATTTAATATGATGTATGCATTGGTGCCATTTTATTCTGTACCATAGATTAAATGTTCAATGCAGCATGTCTGTCCTTTTGAGCTTACAATCTATGATGTGGTTTCCTGAGATGTGAGGCATAACCAAGGAGCTGTCACTTTGGGGTACATTAATACTAAGTGTTGGTTTTGGTTCAGTAACCGAGGGGCATAGATGGCGTTTGGCTGTCTATAAACTCTCTATTTACTATACGTTAGGTTTAAACTTCAATTGAAACCTAGCGGTGATGTCAGTCTGTGTTATTTACAGGATGTACCATTGTTGTGTACCTTTATGTCTAAAACTGCAAATATAAGCACAAAATGGAAAGACCCTGGGGTCCCCCAAATAAATAAACAACCAGAGAGTTCTCTCAGCCAATCAGTGGCTGCCCATTCATTTGTATGTTTTTTTTTTAAATTCTCCTGCTGCCTATCTCCCGGCTTCCTCGATCCGGTTCACTCGGAGTCCCCCCGTCCGTCTCCGAGCTCCCTCCACCTTCACCTTCAGCTCCCTGTCAGTAGTACATGTGACAAATCCCATGTGATTTATTACATGTAAAAAAATGGCACATCAAGGCCCTGATTCTGGTCCCAGAGGGCCTCCACCGTCACCTGCCAAATCACTCCCCCCCGCCGTATCCCCTCGCAATCATGCAAGGTTTTGTGTCACGAAGGCACATCCCCTCTCATGTCCACACAAATATAAGTCAGTGGAGAATGACTTATATTCACGGCCATTCTGCCCAAGACAGGGTGGGTGGCTGATGTCATATGACATTAGCCCCCCCCCCCCGGCACACCTCCTGACCCTAACCCTCTCCATCCTCGCAGCCTGACCCAAACCCTCTCCATCCTCACACCGTGACCCTAACCCTCCCTTTAGTGCCGTAATCCAACCTCCCCCTTACTGCAACCTAACCCTAGACCTCCCTGGAATACATATGTTTGGGAATGCTGACAGTTGGGATTCCAGCATCCACATTGTGAGCGGTGTCCAGATTTCGGTACCAGACCTGGTGCTTTCAAGGGCGCCAAAAGGTTGGCCTGGCCCTGGTAATGTTGAGGGGCCAAGGCCACAGGATTGGGAAGTGGGCACTGGGAGGGGGCATGGCCACGTCCCCTTGAAAAAAAAAAAACATAATTTGTGTGGGGTGTTGGCCAAGATCCTCATCGCACACACAGAGGGAGAAGAGGACAGGCTGCCACTGCACACGGCACTGAGAAGCTTGCGCTGAGCTGGAGAGAGAGGCTGTGCTGTGGCGGCAGCTTATCATCTCTCTCCGAACTGCCCAGCACCCTGCAATGAGGGAGGGGGGAGCTGGAAGTGGAGCCCCCCAGCAGACCCAGACTATGGACTGGGGGCTTCATCCTGATGAGATCATAGAATGGAGTGATTCCTTTTCCTTGAAGGTGGTTGTGGGTCGCCTCACCCATTTAGGACTGCACACCCTGCCCCATCCCTCTTAAACATAAATGTTCCTGGCTTTATTTGTATATTGGCTGATCTGCAGAAATGGGAACCACTTCATGTCTGCTACTGTATTTAGGCTGCTGTCACTTATTTAACCCCTTGAGTGGGGTTTATTGCTGGGTCATGACAAACCTATGAGGGCAGGTTTGTCCTACCCAGCAAAACCCACCACAGAGCTGTGGGCCACCCCCCCCCCCTCCTGTCACTCCCCCTTCCCCTCATCTCTGCTCTGGCGATTGTATGCTAGAGCTACGGGGCCCTGACGCTGCCCCAGCCGCCGATCATAACAGGTGGCAGGCTCGGGGATGTTCGGGGTGGGTCAGGAGGTCTTGGGCACCCGAAATTCAGAGTCCCCCTGAGCTGCACCGAACATCCCTGAGCCTGCCGCCTGCTTACTAGAAATAATGGTGGCGGGGGCAGGGGAGTTCTGGCCTACAATTGACAGAGCGGAGAGGGGAGAGCAGAGCGGCCACCGAGGGGGTGCCCGGACAGGTGATGCGCTAGTAGTGGTGCACACCTTTATCTTTAGTGGTATGCCCGGAAATTTTCTGGGACAGCTCACTGCGGCAGCACAGCTGAGCCCGGAAAACTTCCGGGCTTACCACTCAAGTGGTTAACTTAATTAGTTTCCTTCATTTTATTTATCCTCTACATATGCTCCTTTGTATTATGAGGAAAATGATCATCCTTTGATTATTATTACACTATTAACAACAATGCCCTTATATATGGGTCCGGTATGAAATCCCGGCGGTCGGGATCCCGGCGGTCGGGATCCCGGCGTTCATAATCCCGACGCCGGAATCCCGACCGCCGAAATCCCGACAAGGGGGGGACGTGGATCGCCCCCCCTTGCGGGCTCGCTGCGCTCGCCACGCAGCGGGCCCGGTGCCTCGCTACGCTCGGCACACTAATTTATTCTCCCTCCAGGGGTGTCGTGGACACCCACGGAGGGAGAATGTGTCGGGATTTCGGCGGTCGGGATTCCGGCGTCGGGATTCTGAACGCCGGGATTTTAACTGCATCCCTTATATATATCTGTCTTTAATTTACAGCAGCCCCTCTCCACAACCCTACACTTGTGCTGGGGGAATACAGTGGAGGGCTGGTGCCCAGGCGTGAGATGTGGGGGGTATGAGGTACAGGGGAACGGGTGTGTGCGGGTGCTGTGACACATAATATACAGCCAGCCCTAGGCTTGGAATGTCCCATGACATTCCAAATGCCCTAGACAATTCCCTAGATTGCCTGTGCCTAGAGCTGGCTCTGTCTTTATAACCCTATAAAACTGGACACTCGCTGAGATCTCGCTGATGCCTAGTCCCAGGTTATTGCATTTACTGCCCAATCTGGGGAGTAAATGCCAGCATCTTTTCCTGGAGACAGAGGAGCTGTGGCGAAAACAGGGTGTGGCCTCGCAGAAGCAACACATGTATAAGCTACGCCCCCTTATCCCTAGACCACGCACCCAACATTTTGGGTGCGTGCAGAGCCCCCTTTATAATACATCATATGTTGGGAGGTATGTGAAGGGGGTTTGAAAATATTTTTCCGATTGTCATCACCCAAGTATTACAGTGTAAATAAGTCCGGAGAGAGACACTTACCTTGCAGGTGATACTTATAGACACCGCGAGCAGGATCACTATAAGAAAAGCCTTAGTCCCTGCAATGACTAACTGTTCGGTATCTCGATTTGGTGCTGAAAGTAAAAAAAAAATGTAGATATGGACATTAAAATATCAGCAATGATATCAGGACGTGTATGTGGTCTTCAGTGGGTTGGTATGTGGTGTTTGAGCATTAAATACAATGCTATCAATAGTTTCCAATATAGGGGTTGTAATATACAGTATATGGGCGTGGATTGATGGGTGCACAGTGCCCGGTCGACAGTCAACAGGTTGACCACTATTGGTCGACTAATGGAAAAGGTCGACATGGCCTAGGTTGACAGTGACAACAGGTCGACACAATCAAAGTGTGGAAATGGTCACAATCAAAGACGTGGAAATGGTCGACACAGAAAAGGGCCCACGTGGGGTTTTAACTTTTTTTGTGTCTATGTCGACATCTGTCAATATGGGCGTGCCATGTTTCATCCACTCTATTATATTCCCCCTCTATGCCCCCAAAAAGCAAGAAAAACGTTTATTGGCGGTTTTCTGGTGTTGAACATTGACATGTCAACAGTTTGCTTGTGTTGAAATTTTGTCAATGTCGACCTAGAACAGGTCGACTTTTGTCATGTGTCAGCCTATTGCCTGTTGAACAATAGTGGTTGACCATTGAATGTCGATCTAGACACTGATGTCCTATGCACCGCATACCTCCCAACTGTCCCGCATACCGCGGGAATGTCCCGGTTTTTGGGGACGTTCCCGCGTCCCTCATGCAGCCTGCAGTATCCTGCTGCCGGGGGGGGGGGGGGGGCAGTTGTCACCCTCACAAGCAGAGGGGCTGGCCAGCAGTTTTCAGAGCTGCTAGCCATGCCCCCACAGCGTCGGAAAACAGCCCCTTGCCGCAGAGTCACGCCCCCTAATTTCGGCGGCGCGCTTCCGGTGTTCAATGATGTCTCTCCTTAGATGCAGCAAAAGTTGGGAGGTATGGATCCGGATCCGATTCCCCAGTATATAATGTACTGTATACAGTACGCCAAGTGTCATCCTGGTGACTGCTGAGAAGGAATGTCCATAGTAGTAATAAGAGATGGGAGAAGCAGTGAGGGACAAACAGATGGATTTATTGGGGGGCAGATACTATAGCAAGATATATATGGTAAAATATACATATCTGTGTATCCATCTTGGCAATTTAATACCAGTTAGTAACACGATACCTGCAGGACATGATATTCCTGTCACCATCAGTTGAGTTCCGTTTCCGGTTCCCTCTTCCCCACAAGAAGTCTCCACATGGCAACAGAAGGTTCCTGAGTCATTCTCTGTCAGGTTGGCAATGGTGATATTAGTCTGCACATCATACGATGATGTTCCCAAGTCATTCCTGGTGAAGGTAGTCAGTACAGATACTCTGTGTTTGTAGTACGGTTGCTCAGCGAGAGACGCAGTATTATTGCAGCCTAAAGTCCATGTCGCACTGTGGGCAGTAACCCTACTTACAGAGGAGCAGGTGATGGTCACAGACTGCCCAGCTTCCACTCTGAGGACCTCGGGTTGCGTCACCACCAGGTTTGTCTTGCCATCTATTAAATAATAATAATAATAATAATAAAGGGCCTTATTTTGGTTCACTCTTTCTGACAAATTTCTTCTTTGATGGACAAAACCATGTGCACTGCAGGTGAGGCAGATGTAACTTGTGCAGAGAGAATTAGATTTAGGTGGGGTTTTACTTCAAAGTGAGATCTATATTGCAGTGTAAAAATAAAGCAGCCAGTATTTACCCTGCACAGAAACAAAATAACTCACCCAAATCTAATTCTCTCTGCACATTTTACATCTGTCCCCCTGCAGTGCACATGGTTTTGTCCTGCTAAGAAGGATTTTGTCAGAAAGAGTGAACTAAAATAAGGCCCAAAGTGAGAACTCAGAAATCATTTCTCAGTGCTAAAATTTTAGGAACTACTGTAGTTCACAGTTTACTTATATAACTCTCTGGTTTCATAGTTTAGAATAGAATAGAATTCCTTTATTCGTCTCACAAATGGAGAAATTCATATTGTTATAGTAAAGTGCATAGTAGAGGAAGAATAAATAGCATAATTAAACACACATAAAAATAAATAAAAACTAAAACCAAGACAAGACAAGTACAGAACCATGGTAAAAGAAAATATATAAATCTATATTACACATAATTGGCATAACATAAGATGTAAGATATGGGCAGGAATCTACTGGGGACCATGGTGGTTATATAGTCTAACCGCAGCAGGAAGAAAAGACCTGCGGTATCTCTCTGTGAGATGGGGGTGAAGCAGTCTGTCACTAAAAGAACTTCTTAATGTCAGGAGCCATGTATCATGGCTCAGTCCTGTCATGTCTGTTCTGTGTTGTTTTCAGTCTGTTTCTGGTATTGGACTCTATGTTGGCTCCAGTTGTGAGTCTGTGCCATTACAGCTCAATCTTGTGTGAGCTTAATTATGCACAAGCCTGGGAGGTATGACCTCGTTATCCCTGCTTGGTAGTTGGGCTGGATCTTTCACAGGTGTGTTGATCACCTGAGCCCTTTTTAAGGCATTCTCCCCAGCACTGCCCTGCCGGTAATAGTTTCCTGTTGCATGGAGCTGCAGTCCTTTGCTTCCTACTGGTCACCTGTCAGTTTATTGCTTCCAGCAGTGTGTCCTGGCCACGCTGCAGTCCTGGTCTTGTCCTGATCTGGTCTTGGTCCTGTCCTGGTCCTGTCCTGGTCCAGTCCTGGTCAGCGTTCCTGTCTTGTCCAGTCCTGCCAGTCATTCCCAGCCTGCACTCTTTCATCTGGTGCAGCTGGGTGTCGTGGTCCTGTTGCTGTGTGTCTAGTTCAGGTCACGTAAGTGCTCCAGTGGAGCCTGGTTCAGTTCTTTTTTATTTATAAAGTCCTGGTAAGCTGCCATATTCCTTTTGTTATTCACTTGTGGGCAAGCGGCCCTGTTTTCTTTGTTACTTTATATTTCCCTTAGGCCGGCTCTTCCAGGTGTGGAGAGGCCCATGGTAGTAGATATACGCTTGTTTTGGGGTACCGTGTGTTTGTGAACTCATTAGTTACTTTGGCGTGTTTTAGGTTGGAGGCACCCCGGTTCTGTTGTGTCTGGTGTCTGTGACTGGGTCACACTCCCCATCCTTGGCCTGGTGCCACTAGGCAGGGTGTTCCTCCCAGATAGTGCCAGTTAGCTAGATCTCCTTTTGCCACTACCTCTGACGGTCGCTGTAGTCTTGTCACCACTTAAAACCTGGTTGCATCGGGGTTGGAGCGGGCCTAACTTGCTCCTTCGAATGCGGGGACTACAGGAGAAGCTTAGCTACCCGCAGACTACAGTTACAGGATGTTAACAGAGTCAGTGTAGGGTGTGCCGTGGCCATCCAAAACAGTGGTACCGGCTGTGGGTTCACACCCAAAACCATAACACTTAATTCCAACAAACTATCCTGAAGAGGGTGGGACGGATCCTCCAGCAAGGATGCTAACTTTCCAATTATCCTCCTCTCACCCCCCACCTCTAACGTATCCAAGGGGGTTACCAAAACAGAACTGGCTTTTCTAACCAGTCTGTTTAATCTCTTACTATCAGCAGCTATATGCTGCTACCTTTGCAAACCAGAAAAAAATATCCATAGGTAAAAAGGGGGCACCAGTGGAGTGGGGTGCTACGCCAGCTGCTCACACACAAGGAGAGGTCAAATCCCAAACAATGGTTAAATGAAAAAGAAAAGGATGAAAATGGAGCGCTAGAATATATTAAAAATTGATCAATTGGGTATTACATTAATTCAAAAAAAGGGTTATTAAATAAAATATGCATTAATTCACACAAACAATATCATTCCCCTTCTGTAATGACACAGATCCAATGGGTTAGGGGGGAACTACAATCCATTTTAGCGGAACGCACTGAAAAGTCTCTACGGTACCGAAACCAAAGATTTTATGAAAAAGCAATAAATCAGATTCACTCCTGGCAGCTAAACTTAGAGCACAAAGAGCCTCCCAAACTACTGTATTTCCACAAATGATCAACACGATCTTAGCTACGACCCAGGCCACATTAATGACTCCTTCTATAAATGCTATAAGTCCCTCTATAATCTGAAGGTACCGGCTACCGGACCCTCCTTACCATTGGCTAAAGCACAGGAATACCTGGACACGTCACCTTCCCACAATTTTGGACTCGGCTATTAGTTTACTCAACTCCCTTATATGACCTGAAGAAATAACTAGTGCGTTGGAGACGCAGAAGCCTTCGAAGACCCCAGGTCCAGATGGGTTCCCTATGTCCTACTATAAGACATTTTCAGGATTACTGATCCCAAGGTTGACCGAGGTCTTTAACAAAATTATGTTGGGGGAGAGGTTTTATGCTGGGTCAGTGAAATCTGCAATCATTGTACTGCCGAAATCAGGCAAAGATCCTACATGTTGCATGAGCTACAGGCCGATATCACTCATCAATGCAGACATAAAGCCATTTGCGAAAATTTTGGCAACGAGATTAAATTCATACCTTACCTCATTGATTGATGCAGATCAGGTAGGTTTTGTCCCCACTAGACAAGCCCTCGACAATACGAGACGAACTACAGTATTAACTTGATCTCAATAAGACCAAATCTCCGTCGATCTTGCTCTCACTAGATGCAGAGAAGGCCTTTGACCGCCTCTCTTGGCCTTTTTTGTTTCAGACACTGAGGATTTACGGCTTCTGTGGTAGCATCTGTCAGCCATACAAGCTTTGTATCATAGCCCGAAAGCAGTAGTCTCCACTAATGGTGTAAATTCTTAGCCCTTTATTCTGGGAAACGGCACTAGGCAGGGATGCCCTTTATCCCTCTTACTGTACGCCCTTAGTATCGAACTCCTAGCAGCTCACATTAGAAAACACCAGTATATACAGGGGAATACTGTTCGGGGTTCTCTATACAGGGGATTACTGTTCGGGGTTCTCTATACAGGGGATTACTGTTCAGGGTTCTCAATATAAAATATCACTGTCCTGTTATCACTGTCTTCTCCACTGACTTCACTTCCGAACTTGCAGGCTGAACTCACACTATACGGTAATCTATCAGATCACAAAGTAAATAACCCAAAGTCGGAAGCATTAGCTTTTCACCTTCCCAACACCACTACGGAACTACTAGAGTTAAACTTCAACTACATTTGGCGCCCCCAATCTATTAAGTACCTGGGTACAGATAACAAAACATTTTGACTAATTATTTAAAGCTAACTACGCACCTCTTCTAAGCTCCATTAAAAAAGATCTAGCAACCTGGACCCCTTTATTTATATCCTGGACAGGTCGGATAAATTCGATTAACATTAACATTTTACCCCGGTTGTTATACCTATTTCAAACAATCCCCATAGTGGTTCCAACTTCTTACCTCCGTTCCATTCAGTCTTTATGTGGCAATTCATCCCCTAGATTAATCAGATCCTGCCTAGCAAAGTCTTCAACTAACAGAGGTTTAGGCCTTCCTATGTTTGAACACTATTTCCAGGCTACACAACTGAGCCATGTTGTAGCATGGCACACATAGGCGGGGGGCAAGAAGTGGGTATCACTGGAGGGCGAACTAATGACTACCATTCGGTCTGTTTCCTCCCCTGGCTACCGCCGAAACTGAGACCAGCCTCAGTATTGGACACCCCATGTGTCCACTCTCTGTTAAAAACATGGGACTATCTAAATAGGAAACTTCAACTGGCACCATACCCCTCCCCACTCACCCCTCTTTGGCGACACCTGGATTTTCCTCTAGGATGTATGTCACCTTACTCACAACCTTGGATTTCGGTAGGTATTACTTGATTTTTGCATATATCATGGGAATTCGCCCATCAAAACTATACAGCACTATGTGAGAAATATGAGAGTCAGCATCTCAGATATTTTGATTACCTCCAGATAATCCAGCTTTGTAAACTCCCTTCACAAATCAACTAAACCCAGATTCCCACTTCCCTTTGAACGGTTCTGTATGTATAACCCAGAACGCAGGGGAGCAATTTCAATTCTATACTCCCTTCTGGCAGACAAACCCCCGGCTAAAGAACCTTTCGAGGTTGCTTGGGATAGGGATTTGGATTTTGCTCTGGAAGAGGAGGAGAAGTGGTCAGAAATAAAAACACTAGTAGCAAAATCTTCAATTAACTCGAATTTTAAGGAAAACGCCTTTAAAGTCTACTCTAGATGGTACATGGTTCCCACAGTAATACACGGTATTTTCCCTTCTAGCTCCAGTCAGTGCTGGCGGAACTGTGGATCACAGGGCACATTCATACATATGTGGTGGGATTGCCCCCGGATTAGCTCCTACTGGGATGAAATTTTTTCTCTTTTGAGAAAGATATTTGATTCCTCGACCCCCAATTGTCCCTTGATGGCTTTACTTTGCAGACCAGTTGCAGGGACCTCAATCCCCAAAAGCAAGCTGTGTGGCCATATACTTAACTCCGCCAGATTGTTGATGGCAACAAACTGGAAACAAACTGCCGCCCCTTCCATTCAGTCTGTAATCGACAAGGTATGGTTTGCAGCATCCATGGAGTATATCACTGCGCTGTTACATGACTTGGTAGGGAAATTCAGGTCAATTTGGACTCCCTTGTACGTATATTTTCAGAGGCAACTCCCTGGTTAGATGTGATCACCGGTGAAATATATATTGCCGGTACCCCGTACCGCCATAACAAATACCCCCATAAGTGTTCAATGCGCATGCGCGCATATGTAAGTGGCGGGGGAGTGGCAATTTAAAGAGAGGATTGCAATGCACCTTGGTAGCATCCGTGGAGCCCTGGAAGGCAAAGACTCTAATCAGCCAGTTGCGCAACATTTTAAATTACTGAAACATTCTTTACCCACCCTGAGGTACAAGATGATAGATACTGTAGTATCCCCCCCAACAGGCGAGGTGGAGATAGGGGCAGAGCACTATTGCAACTAGAGGCCAAATGGATACATCGTTTACAAACGGTGAGCCCATCAGGCTTAAATGAACAGCTTTCGCTTAATTGCTTCTTATAAATGCCACCGTTTAACCTACGTAAACTTCTTTTTTTGAATAAAGTTGGTTTTTATTAACAAGAATAAAAGTGGTACAGCGTGGTTAATACATCACAAAATGATCAGGTGTACAAGTTTGCATACAAATCAAACGAGATAACAGATTACAAACAATGATCACTGTCCCTGTATTGTATGATCTATGCAGAAATATCTGCACGCTTACATATATTTGTCCCTTCATTTTCATTTTATTTAATTTTGCCCCCCCCCCCCCCCCAGTGGCAAACGCAGGATTTTCAGAAGGGGGTTTCCAGAGAGGCGGAGCAAAGCACGGAGATGGACACTTAGGTGACCCAGTATATGCCAGGTCAGTTAAAGTATTATAGATAGACCAAATGTATATAAATAATAATAATAATTTTTATATATATATATATATATATATATATACATATACATACATATATATATACATACAGGGGCATTAACAGCAGTGTAGGCCCCTGGGCATAGCAATGTATTGGGGCCCCTACCGATCCTCCAGTGGTAGGGGTGGGGGAAGCTTTGATGTCCCACGGGTGGTAGGGGGAATTATATCAACCGCTCTGCATGTAGGGCCTGGATCAGTAATTTCCACTAATTAACCCTTTACTGCACAGATGGTGGGAGAAGGGGGCATTGGGCTGAATGAAGGGGCCCTGATACATAACTTCCAGGGTGGTAGAGGATTTTTAATATGCAGAGGAGGGGTGTATAGTGGAGTGGGCTTATTATTCATCATTTTCTGGTGGGAGGACAGCTTGCTTGACTACAGATATCTCCAGTTCCCGTAAATATATTTCTTAGATTTTAATGGAATTAAAAACTAGAGAATTCCACCTACCAAATGGTACTGGGGACTAGGGGATCAGAGTTCAGGAGGCAGAGCAATCCACAAAAGAGTATATAAAACTACATACCAGGTGTGTGGAGCTGGAGCAGTAACCAGCTGCTGGAAGGCTGATATCTCTGGTTCTGGGAAGAGTAGAGACAAGCTACTAGTGTCCATCAAAGGGGGAGAGTCCCAGCTTTTGGAATATACCCTTAGAAAAACTCTAAGTCAGACAGAACCTGAAATATCTGACTAGGAAGAGCAATTTACAGGCGAGGATGGGGTCCACTGCTTTGAAGTCAGATATCTCTGGTTCCCAAGGGCCGATTTTTAAAATTCTTGTACGCATGGAAAGAGAGGACCCTCAGCTTTCAGCCTAGGGCCCTTAGACTCCTAGGGGGGTTTCTGGGTACTCAGAAACCCCCCCTGCGTGCGCTACTGCCCCCCCCCCAAACTAAACCCAAACATAACATAAACCCACCTAACATAATATATAGTAAATAGCTGGATGCCTTCATGCGCCAATTCCAATCACTATACGCAATATAATATCCCAAGATGAAGATAAAAAAAAAAATACAAAGTATATATATATAAAAATAAATAAGAACATTGCCGCCTTACTGCGCAAAATCACGGTCTTCAAAAGTTAGGCACTTTGTGTGCTCAGTCAGTGCTCTCCTGTGAATAGTGGGGGGATTCCAACCATTTCGACCAGATTTTATCGAACTTAGTGCTGGCTTGCCAGCTCATATAGACATAGCGCTCATGATTAATAGTGGAGTTGACAAGAGCCCGGAAGGCGGAAAATTCAGGACCATTGGAGGCCATCCATGAGCGAGCAATAATTACCGTACCTTTGTCAAAGCACATACATTTAGAACATATAGTAATTCCACACGAAGTAGAGCCCCCTCCTCGGCAGCTCCCAACACACACAGTTTTGGCGTTAATAAAACATAGGCGATGCCCGGGGAATCCAAAGTCTGCGGCACCCTATTCCAGAAATCCTTAACTAGTGGACATTCCCATAGGAGATGCCAAAAGGTGCCCTCCCCAGTCAAGCATCTGGGACACACAGAGGAAGAGCGCGCCCCAAATCTAACCAACCGCACCGGCGTCAGATACGTTCGATGTAGGATAAATAACTGTATCTGTTGAAATCAAACACTAGCAGTAGCAAGTCTAGGTAATTCCCTATCAGCTATCCAGTCATAATCGTCTATAGGACCCAGATCGAGCACCCATTGTTCCTTGAGGTTAGAGAGGGGATCTAGATGGTGATTAAACAACAGGAGGGAATGAATCAGGGAAACTGTTTTTCGGTCACTGAGAGTAGTCCTAAAAGACCTAATGGGGGAAGGGGATAGGGCAGGGGGGCAATTTTTAAACTGTACCTGTAAAGCATGCCTTAATTGTAAGTAACGAAAGAAAAAGAGTTGTGGCAAATCAAACTCCTCTTTTAGTTGTTGAAAAGATTTTAACACCCCATTCAAGTACAGTTGACCTAGCGATATAACCCCCTTGGAGGCCCACAATCGTTTCCCTGCAATAGTTTCCCTGCAATAGTTTGCAGTTCAGACAATTGATGAGAGTGCCATAGCGATGTCTTTGGATCAATATCTAAAAAACCAGACAAGGGTCTGAGCTCCCTGCCATACTTTAATTTCCTGAGTCAATATAGGGGGAGTGTGAGGAGGTAATTTGGCCCCCAGTAGCAACTGTACCGGAGTACATCCAGGGACACAGTGTCTAATAAATGCGGCATGTAGCGAGTTCACTTTGGAATCCTGTACCCAGAGCCTAAGGTGTGCAAGCTGTGCAGCACAGTAGTAAAACCGAAAGTGTGGTAGAGCCAAGCCCCCAGCCACTCTAGGCCTAGTAAGTGTATCCAATTTAATCCTGGGACGTTTGCTAGCCCAAACCAGTGAACTTCACATACTATTCAGCTTTCTAAAAAAGGCGACAGGTATACATACCTCCCAACTGTCACAATTTCCGCGGGAACGTCCCGATATTCGGGGACATTCCCGCGTCCCGCCCGGGGCCGCCATTGTCCCGCGGTGGGGGGGACAATTGGGAGCCCCCCCAGCTTGCCGAGAATAGACACTGTGCGCATGCGCACAGCATCTATTCAGCGCCGTCGAGCGGCGAAAACGGGGGCGTGGCCGGAGTTCGCGTCACCCCGTGAGGCCACGCCCCCTTTTCTCAAGGCCACGCCTCCTTTTTCGCGAACGTCCCGACCTCCCAACTTCAAAAGTTGGGAGGTATGGGTATATACACGGGGGACTGCTGAAGAATGTAAATGAGCTTAGGTAGAACCACCATCTTTATTAAATTAACCGTCCCGGTGACTGTAAGGGGTAGCCTACTCCAGGGACCAGATTTATCCTTGATAAACATCAAGATTGGATTGAGGTTAAGAGGTATAAAATCAGAGGAAGTGTTAGTAATAATAATACCTAAATATTTAAATTGGGAGACCCAACATAAAGGGAGAGGGAACACTGGGCACACCTTGCAGTGGCATTATAGCTGATTTGCTCCAATTAATAGACAGGCCTGAGAAGGAGCCAAATTCAGTTAATGTGGACATGACTATGGGCATCGCATCACTATAGTTCTTTAAGAATAGAAGGACATCATCGGCATAGAGCGCTATGGTGTCCGTTCTTGTGTCAAGCTTCAATCCCACAATACCCCGGTGATTCCGTATCATGCATGCCAATGGTTCTATAGCCAGAGCAAATAGTGTAGGAGATAGGGGACAGCCCTGTCTTGTACCCCAAGCCAAAGGGAAGGAAGGGGAAACATAACCATTTACAGCAATTATAGCTCTAGGTTGGTAATATAACAGTCATCCCTAACAGTCATATCCCGTCAATCCAAGTTGGAGGCAATCTATGTACCAGCCACCAAAACGAGGGGGCTCCCAAGTCCCAATTAGCTAGGTGATAAGTACCTCCCCTCCCCCAACCCCCCCCCCCCCAATAATTCAAGTGTAACGTGTTTAAACAATTTGCATAGACAGGTATCCAAACTAAACAGGTCATCATAAACATAACGAACAAAACATAGAGCATAGATAAGGATAAAAAAACAAAAACATTGATTATGAGGAAAACACCCCACAGAAGTATAACATCTCTCAATCCCCATAATAGTACACATGAGAAGGACAACTGCAACCATAGTACGTGTGTAGCAATATCCAGGAGCAGAGAACCCACAGACTGCAGAAGCGTCCACCAGGCACAGTTAATGCACATTCATATTGATATAATCTCAGCAACAGGAATTATGCATCGGAATCACAGTAGCAATGTCTCAGATCAGAGGGCCCACATATTGCAGCAGTGACTCCCAGGCACAGCGTCTTTGCATTCATGCTACAAACACTTAGTCAGGATTTAAACCCGGGATTGTCACTCTGGAGCCATCTGCCTGGCCGCAGGTGCATAGCGGTCAAGCCAGGCAGCAGCCTCCCTAGGATTGGCGAAGAACTTAGTCTCTCCATTAGCCACCACTCTAAGCCTGGAGGGAAACAGCATCGCATAGTTTAACTCCAGGTCACCGAGTCTCCACTTAATTGGCGCAAACTGCGGACTATCCCTCTGTACCTCCGCCGCAAAGTCTGGGAAAGCAGATATCCGCAATCCATTCCGCATCAGCGGTCCTTTGGTGCGACCCAGCTGTCCCTGTAGTGTAACAAATTAGCAATAAACGTGCGGGGTTGCACACCAGGGGGTAGAGGACGAGATGGGACCCTGTGAGCCCGTTCCACAGCAAAGTGAGGGGAAAAAGAGTCTCTGCCATAAGTCTCTATCAGCCAGGCCTCCAGGAAGGCCTCTGAAGCAGCACCCTCCTCCCTTTCCGGCAACCCAACAAAACGGATATCGTTCCTGCGCAGCCGCCCCTCCCTATCCAAAAACTTATTCTGTATGGTCGCCACTTGGCCGTTTAATGTAGACACGTTATCCTTGAGTGGGCTAAATGAATCCTCGATAGTGGAAACGCGGGTCTCAACTTCCCCCACTCGCTCCCGGATACGCTGCACATCGTAGCGCAGTAATGATAAATCGCTCTGCACCTGACCCATCTTGTCAGTGAGCCGCTTTTCAGTGCCAGCAATGGCCTCCAAAACTTGTTGCAATGAAATAGGAGGAGAAGAGGGGGTCTCAGAGACAGTATCTGAGGAGGAGGTACCCTGCCCAAGCCCCACAGGTTCTGTGGGGGTTGTAGAAGTCTGGGTGCCAGAGCCACGGGCAAACTTTACAAGTTTAGCAGCAACCTGCTGTGCTTTCCCCATCTTGAAAGCCAGGGGGCCGTAGGGACAGGCAAAGGGCACTGGCCAATGGAGCCTGCAGTAATCAGTGGGTAGACCCACACCACAATGGAGGGCTATCAGTGAGGAGGGGGACACTCACCACCCCTTTTCTCCAGGTAGTTCCAAAGTAGAGACAGTGGGGAATTGGTGAAGCAGGGGGAGCAGACTCAGCGCAATGGTGCAGGCAGGGTCACCAGTAAAATTTGGTGTCACTCACCGCCTCAGGCTCCGGGCAGATCAGGAGGATATAGCAGGGGGAGCGGCAATCAGCTGCAGGAGACCACGCTCCGGATCCGCCGCGGTCATGGAGAGGTGCGCAGTGAGGCACAGGGGAGCAAGCCAAGCTCCGCCGGAGAGGACAGCCGCCGGGGAGGACAGACGCCAGGGAGGACAGCCGCCTGAAAGAGCAGCCGCCGCAGAGAGTAGCCAGAGGGGCGGGACCAGAGGCCAGAGACCACGCCGCGGGTTCCGGGTATAGGCCTCGGCACCTCCCGCAGGTCCAGGGTGGTCCAGAGCTCCGGTGCAGGCAGGTGAGGGGGGATCGGCAGCCCAGGGAGGGGGCTCAGGATAGTTATTTAAGATGTGGGGCTGGGGAGCTCTGAGACCTGCTGCCTACGTCCTCACCGCCGTGGCCACGCCCCACGTAAACTTCTTATATATTGCTGCGGTTATAACCCCGCAGTTCACCACTTGCATTGATGTGTGACATTTTCCAAATAGTTGATTCAACTTGCAGGCTGCGCTTTTAGTCAGTACAGTCAGCTCATTTCAGTTCCACATTCCCTGAGCCAGCCTTACACAGTTTGTAAGCCATCAGGTTACATTCCCATGATTATGTATTTTTCTTCTAGTAGCTTTCAGCCTTTTACCGCTTGTCTTTGTTTTCCCTGTTTTATTCAGATCACCATGGTGACAGTTACATTTGTTTGGCACGCCCCCAGGGTGGCTCAGCCCCATCAGAGCTACAGTGCTCCAGTGACGTCATCCGGCTCCCGGCAGCGTGCAGGTGATGGTTTGACACAGTGGTGTATGAGCACTCTCCTATATACGTAAGTGTTTTTGTATTTGTTTTTTCATATGTCTTGATAAAGGACTTCACTGTCTGAAACGTTGGCAACATAAGCTGCTGCATTCTTCAATACTTACTTCAGTTGATATACTGTACAGTCTGAGTGCATGCTGATTCTGCTTGATATATATATATATATATATATATATATATATATATATATATATATATATATATATATATATAATTGTAGAAAATAGACATCACTCCATCCAACAAAGAACAACTACTAGGGTGCCATCCAGATCTTGTGAGAGTCCATGTATATAGAACAAAATGGACGCACTCTCCAGTTTTATAAATGCAATTAAAATCAGCTGTGTATTTTGTACTTCATATGCATCAGAGAATAAATGGTAATATATTCAATATACTCAATGTTTCCGTCCGTTAAGGACCGTCATCAGGAGACAACAATTCCAACATTCCAATATAAGGCACAGCATAAACCACCCAGCAAGTTCCTACAGCAAGGAAACTGCTGCTGGTATAGTGCTATGTATACCATGTGTGTAGACCAAAAAGGGCGTCAAAATTAGCTGGATCAAAACACTTCCGCATGTCACCATGACACGCACATGAAGTCACTTCCGGTGCGGCGTACAATAAGATAAAAGCCTGATGGGCTCAATATAAGATAACACTTACAACAGTGTCAGTATAGTATAAAATATAGTATACCATATAGTATAAAAATGCAGAGTGTCAGTTACCTCAATAACTAAGAAGCCGGCAGTATGCACCGGAACCAGAAGCAGAAGTATCCGCTATAGGTGACGGACCACGGACCTCAATATAGAAAACAGGGGCAACAGTGTAATGTTCACAAAGGTTCCACATCCAGGCCCTTATTCTGATTGACGCGGACTTTACCGCATACTTTCGGATCGCGTCTTTACGCCGTCTGCGCATGCGTGGAGAACGCAACGCGCATGTGCCAGGCCTTGACTCCGTACCAGTTCGGCCAAATCCCGTCCCAAACTGTTCCCCGCAATCAGTCGGGAAATATGGGCGTATTATGGGCGTCATGCGGAATGACACATGGGCATAGTTTCAAAGTGGGCAAAACGGGGCGGAAACATGGGCGGACACGGGGGAGTACACTTATGTTGGGGGGCGTACATTCGGATACCACTCCGAATGCACGCGATCAAAAAGGGAAGAAATGTGCGGTGTCCACAAGTGTACTATTGCTTTGCGGACACCACTCGTTCATGCGGTAGGCGAACGTACGCCTAATGACTACAAGCATTAACACCTGAACCCAATAGAATCGACTCCTTTACTCATTACTCACTAATAGGACGCTTGTCAGTGCTTTAATTGAAACCATTGCTGCTTCAAGGAAACCGTACTAATCCCCCACATATGCTGTACTTGTCACACACTTTAAAACTGCTAACAATGGACATGACTGAATATTAATACTAGCAATACACATGTGTATTCGACATGTACTCATGAAACCACACATTTTTGGTAAAGTAAACAAATTTATTTCTATACATGTCACAGTCAATGCCACTGTGATGCAATGACCAAAAAATAAAAAATCCCAAACAAAAACAACATGGCAGGAATGTACAAAAATAAATAAGAATACAAAACAAATATAATTGCACACAGATGGACTCCAGCACCTCCTATGTGCCACTGCACATGCAGCCAGTGGGAAATGAGGAGGCTGCTGGCCCTTCGACAGCAGGCCAACCTGCACCTGACCATTCTACAGCAGGGCAACCTACACCTGGCCCTTCTGCAGCAGGCCAACCTGCAGCTGACCATTCTGCAGCTGACCATTTGGCGTAAATACTCCGCTTACGGGCGGTAGCACCGCTTGGCTCCCGGTCGGATGCGGTATTTCCGAGCATACTCTGTAATACTCTGTAATACCGTGCAGAATCGGAGTGTTTCTCCCGCACACGCATGGTTTGTATTTCGTCCGTAAACACGCCCTGTTCTTAAAGAGTGAGTCCGTCCGAATGCGGAGGACACGTGGGCGTTTCTACGGACGATGGCCGCATGCGGCAAAACACCGTGGCGTGCGGACCGCTCCGTAAGAATGCGGGAATATCCGCACCGATCTGAATAAGGGCCCCAGTCACCACAGACACCCGCTGGTCAGTGGTGGTACTGCAGGTACCAGGCAATGTAAATAAAGGGGTGTGGTATATGGTCCCGACAGTCGGGATCCTGACAGTCAATAGCCCGATGTTGGGATCCCAACTGGCCACACTCAGACAGCGGGGCAAGTGCAACAAAGCCCCTTCTAATCTCCCTCTATGGGGGGTCATGGACCCCCACGAGGGAGAATAGCCGGTGGCCGTCGGGACCCCGAGTGTCGGGGTTTTGACTGTCGGGATCCCGACGTCGGGGTAATGACTGTCGGGATCCCGACTGTCGGGATCCCGACTGTCGGAAAACTGTCCGGCACCCTAAATAAAGATATCAATATAGCATACTGCGCTAAAGTATAAGGCCTGCATTAGGATTATATCACATACCAGAAAAATAGCTATGGCTACCAAATGGGCATCACAAATGGCATAGCTTAGCACAAAAGATACACAGCATATAACACATCAAAATACCATGAATAATGAGAAATATAATAAATAAAAAATGAAAAATGAAAAAAGAGGATCACTGAGGGGTTGGCTAAATACCTTACGGTGGATTATCCCATCTGCCCAACCATATATACACTGCCAAAGGTGCACAAGACCCTCGATAATCCCCCCGGAAGGCCCATCATTTTGGGGAAGGGGTCCTTGTTGCAGACTTTGGCAGTGTTCATCGATGGTTTTCTACAGAAACTTATGCCTCTGATCCCCAGTTACATTAAAGATACTTGGGATTTTCTCAGTAAACTTACACAAGTCCCTGATGTTGGTCCTGAGGTAATGCTGGGCACACTTGATGTGTGCTCATTGTACACCATCATACCCCATGATAGTGGATGTGACCCTATCATTCAATCACTTCATGTATGAGAATACTTTAGCGCAGAATGCTTTATTGATATCTTTATTTACATTGCCTGGTACCTGCAGTACCACCACTGATCAGCGGGTGTCTGTGGTGACTGGATGTGGAACCTTTGTGAACATTACACTGTTGCTCCACAGCCCCTGTTTTCTATATTGAGGTCCGTGGTCCGTCACCTATAGCGGGTATTTCCACTTCCGGTTTCGGCGCATACTGCCGGCTTCTTAGTTATTGAGGTAACTGACACTCTGCATTTTTATACTATAAAGGGGATGAAGATACACAGAAGATGATGTGGCACTCCAAAAGTGTGAAAAAAACACTCCGTTTATTCAGCACATAAACACCAACGTTTCAATGCCTACTTGGGCATTTTTATCAAGGCTTGTACACGCCCACCATCCACCATTACTCCACAGCCACCAGGTGACACCCCCCCTGCGACCCCCTCCTCCCGCGATTCACAGCACCCCCCCTCCCGCGCCCCCCCTCCCGCGTTTCACGGACCCCCGCGACCCCCCTCCCACTATTCACGGACCCCCACAACCCCCCCTCCCAAAATTTGCGGACCCCCCTTCCCGCAATTCCCGCTCCCCGCGCCCCCCCCCTCCCGCGATTTGTGGACCTCCCCCCGCGTGATTCCCGGACCCCCACTCCCCCCCTCCCGCAATTTGCAGACCCACCCGCCCCCTTCCCGCAATTTCCCCCCCAGCGGACCCCCGCGACCCCGCTCCCGCATTTCACGGACCCCCGTGAGAATGGGGCATCCTGTACCGCCACAAGAAGGTGCCGCCGCTAGGTGGGAAATCCGGCCCTGGCTGCCACGCTGCAGATTCCCCTACTGGCAGAAGCCAAAAGTATCCCCACGGTCCTCTGCACCAGCGCCACATCTTTTATCAATGTCTTGCCCACAAAACAGCCTCCTGCTCTCATGCACCCTCACTCCCTCCCAGTGGGAGGAGACGCTCACCCACTGCCGGGAGCTGCATACTGTCCCCCACCCTCCTCCAATTCTAGGGATGCCCATCGACCATCAATGATTTCAAATCATCGATGGTTTATGGCCAATGTTGAATACTTTTGCCATCGATGCGGGAGGACCAGATGGTTTCCCTACATCAATGGCAAAGGAGAACCGATCAAGTTTCAAATTTTTTTTAAGGTGCCAGGAAACGGAGCATAGCTCGGCCCCCCCACACCCGTAAGTCCCGCCACCGAGTTCTGATTGACCCATGGCCTATATCAGTCAGATATAATGGATGACCATTGATAGCTACAACAATCGATGGTTATCCAAGTAATATTTTACTACTATCGATGGCAGGGTGTAAAATCGCCATCAATGCCAACCATCGATGTCGTCTGCACCAATGGCCATCCCTACTCTGCAACAGCCAAAAACCTTTACTACCCCTCATGCCCACACACCCCTATCACTGCCCTGCCTCCTGTTCTCCTGCCTCATAACTTCCGCCAGTAGGGACCCGCTCACCCTGTGTTGCCCACATTCCCCTATCATGCTTTACCGCCCAGCCTCCTGCTCTCATGCACCCTAACTCCCACCCAGTAAGAGGAGACACTGACTCACTGCCACGCTGGACCCTCCACCACTGGCAGAAGCTGCACAGTGTCCCCCACACTCCTCTTTACTCCCCCTTATGCCCACACACCCCTATCACTACCCAGCCTCCGGTTTTCCTGTGTCGTGACCTCCGCCAGTGGGGAGCCGCTGACTCAAAAACACCCTTCTATACTATTGCACACACACACACCTTAACAACACGCACACACCCCCCACACCCACAAATGTCACTGTACCAACCACACTATCAATGTACATCTTACTCTGTAACCACTTTTTAATTAAACAAAACAATACACCCCCCCTTCCACATCATATGCTCTCTATTTAACACATTTCACCTATAACTCAAGTTGCAATACAGGCCATCTTTCATACATTTCTAACCATATTTCTCACAATACAAAAGTTCACAAATTAAGGGGGCGCAGCTCCTTACGCCGGTATGAGGAGTGCCCGTAGGGCGCGATGAATCACCTAGTATATATATATATATATGTTTATATTAATCCCCGCTGCAGTTACCCATTGACCCATTTGACAGTGTAATATTATCCCGTGTAGTTTGCGGCCAGTAATGACAAGTGGTAGGGGGTCAAAAGGTCAACAGGGTTAAAAGGTCTACATGGTGAAAAGATCATCATTCAAATGGTCGACATGATATTTACACAATTCCATAATTCACCATACAGTACATGTCGGAATAAAGGGAGAATATAAATAGTTTGCCGTATGTAGTGAGGTACTGTGCCCGAAGCAAGGCGAGCACAGCGAGCCATGATAAGGTAAGCGCCACACTAATTATTGGTCCATGTCAAAAGGTATGGATATTGACACCAAAAAAATTTGAAAAACTCATGTTGACATATTGATTATTGACCTTTTGTTTGTCAACCTTTTTACCATGTCAACCATTTGAATGTATTGATTGTCAACATTTACATAGTAGTAAAGTCTGAAAAAAGACTTGGATCCATCTAGTTTAACCTTGGTTTATTAGCTTATCCCTTGTTTTTATGAAGTGAATACTGATACTTTATTTTAAAGACAGATTGCTTTTCTTAATAGTACCCCTGGATGTTTTTAATCAATAAATGTTTGTCCAACCTTATTTTAAATGTATTTATTGTGTATGCCCACACCACCTCACCAGGAAGAGAGTTCCATAGCTTAGTTGCCTTGACCGTGAAAAAATTTTTCCTTCTAAGGGAACAAAATCTTTTCTCTTCTAATCTAAACTCGCGCCCACGTTTCCTAGGGTCCTTCCTTGTATTAAAAAGTGCGTTGGACAGTTCCTTATATTGCCCCCTGATATATTTGTACATTTTAAACATGTCCACCCTGAAACGTCTCTACTCTAGCGTAAACAATCCCAATTTGTTCAATCTGTCGTAGCTTAAATTCTCCATTCCCTTAATTTGTTTTGTTGCTCTTCTTTGGATTATTTTCGGTTCTATGATGTCCTTTTTATAATGCGGGGCCCAGAACTGTACTCCATATTCAATATGTGGTCTTACCAGTGCTTTGTACAGTGTCATAATTACTTTTGTGTCCCTAGTTTCCATACCCCTTTTTATACATGCCAATATTCTATTTGCCTTGTTAGTTGCTATATGACATTGAACACTACACCCCAATTTATTATCTATTTGGACTCCTAAGTCCTTTTCAAGTTCTGAATTACCCAATGCCTCCCTGCTTAGAATATAACTAGCACATTGGTTATGTCTCCCAAGGTGCATAACCTTGCATTTATCTACATTGAACCTCATTTTCCACTTGTTTGCCCAATCATCTAGTTTATTAAGATCATTCTGAAGTGCAGAGACATCCTCAGTTGATCTAATAACTGTGCTCATTTTTGTGTCATCAGCAAAGATGGAAACTTTGTTGAGTATTCCCTCCCCAATATCGTTAATAAATATATTAAACAAAATGGTCCCCAGTACCAACCCTTGTGGCACTCCACTTAGTACTGGCATCATATTTGATACTGCGCCATTCACAACCACTCTCTGTTCTCTTTTACACAACCAGTTCCCTACCCACCTACAAATTCTTACCCCTAGTCCCAGTTCCTCCATTTGTTTATCAACCTCTTGTGCGGCACTGTATCAAAGGCCTTAGCAAAATCTAAGAAGACCACGTCTATAGCATTTCCATTATCAAGATTTTTGCTGATATCCTCATAGAAGCCTACTAAATTTGTTTGTCATGAACGATTTTTCACAAACCCATGTTGGTTGATAGTAAACTATGAAGATCAAAATATTCCAGGATGCCATCCATTAAGAAACCTTCAAATAATTTACCCACTATTGATGTAAAGCTCACATATTAGCTGGGTCATCCCTTTTCCTTTTTTGAATATTGGCACTACCTCCGCTATTCTCCAGTCTTTTGGTACTTTACCTGATGTAAGTGAGTTATCAAAATGTAAAACAGGGGTTGCTAATTCCTCCCTTAATTCCTTTAGTACTCTAGGATGAATCCCATCTGGGCCTGGGGATTTTTCTGTTTTTATTTTGCTGAGCTGCAATTTTATCTCGTCTTTCGTAAAAGTAATATTAAGTCTGGCTTGCTCGTTTCATTTGCGGTACTTGTAAGTTCCTCTGTCTGTTCTCCCCTGGTACACATTGATAAAAATTTGGTTACTTGTGTAGTTTCACGGCACCACCGCGCGCACAGTGAAACTTGGCAGTCTGCCAGACTCTGTGTTTACTGTGAGCGTGCCGCTCTAGCTGTTCTCAGCGCAGCGAGTGGCTGCTTTCCTTATGTAAGCTACGTTATCAGCGTAGCGCTGGGCAGCAGCAGTGCACGCTGCCAAGTGCTGACAGGTCACTGTGGTACTTGTAGTTCCACAGTGAAATAGTCAGTCCTGCGCACCGCTGACAACCCGGCAATTTAGATGCTAAAGCGTCTAAATCCAGACTCCCTGAACTGGACACCCCGGCAATTTAGACGTCTAGATTTAGACGTCTAAATCCAGACTCCCTGCAAACCGCTAAGATGGGGGCATCTAAATTTAGACGCTAAAGCGTCTAAATTTAGTAGGGTCTAGGGGTAAACTATTAAACCTGTTCACAATGACACTAGTTGACGTAACAGCTGTCGACCTTGTTAATTGCACTATCCACGTCAACCCGAAGCGTGGCGAGCGCAGCGAGCCCGCGTGGGGCGGCGGTACGCGTCCTACGACCTTTTCATACCCCCACTATCCACGTCGGCGTGGAGTTGATTTTATAAAGTGTGGCGAGCGCAGCGAGCCACCGACCCCCGAAGCGTGGCGAGCGCAGTGAGCCCCGCGAGGGGACGCGGATACCTTCACAGGTTTCCCCTCGCGGGCTTCACAGGTATCCGCGCCCCCTCACGGGGCTCGCTGCGCTCGCCACGCTTCGGGCTCGGTGGCTCGCTGTGCTCTCCACACTTTATAAAATCAATTCCACGCCGACGTGGATAGTGGGGGTATGAAAAGGTCGTAGGACGCGTACCGCCGCCCCTCGCGGGCTCGCTGCGCTCGCCACGCTTCGGGTTGGCGTGGATAATGGAATTAACAGGGTCGACAGCTGTTACGTCGACTAGTGTCATTGTGAACAGGTTTAATAGTGTACCCCTAGACCCTGCTAAATTTAGATGCTTTAGCAGCTAAATTTAGATGCCCCCATCTTAGCAGTTTGCAGGGAGTCTGGATTTAGACGTCTTAATCTAGACGTCTAAATTGCCGGGGTGTCCAGTTCAGGGAGTCTGGATTTAGACGCTTTAGCGTCTAAATTGCCGGGTTGTCAGCGGTGCGCAGGACTGCCTATTTCACTGTGGAACTACAAGTACCACAGTGACCTGTCAGCGCTGGGCAGCGTGCGCTGCTGCTGCCCAGCGCTACGCTGATAACGTAGCTTACATAAGGAAAGCAGCCACTCGCTGCGCTGAGAACAGCTAGAGCGGCACGCGCACAGTTAAACAGAGCGTCTGGCAAGCTGCCAAGTTTCAGACACAGACTGTGCACGCGGTGGCGCCGTGAAACTACACAAGTACCAAAATTTGTTCAACAGTACTGCTTTTCCCTTATCCTCTGTAAAACTTTTACCATCCTTATTGCTTAATGCGCCTATGTTCTCTTTAATTATTAGTTTACTATTGATGTGTTTGAAAAACTTCTTGGGAATGGTTTTGCTCTCAGAGGCTATGCGCTCCTCATTTTCCCTTTTAGCTACTTTGATTACCCCTTTACAAATTTTATTTAATTCTTTGTATTTGTTGAATGCCTCATTGTTCACGTTATCCTTATAAAATTTAAATGCTCTCATCTTATTGTTGATTGCTGTCGTTATTTTTTTATCCAACCATGATGGCTTTTTCTTATTAAATTTACCTTTATTGCTTTTTGGGATTTATTTAGTTGTTAGCAATTCAAGCACATTTTTTAGTGTTTCCCACATTTCCTCTGCATTCTTCCCCTCAAATAACGCTTCCCACTCAATAACTTTTAAAGATTACCTGAATAATTAGAATTTAGCTTTCCTAAAATTTTATATTTGAGCCGATTCTGTATGTTGTAGTTTGCAGAAGTTTATTTCTAGTGAAACCATGTTTTGGTCACTGTTCCCTAGGTGTTCGAGTACTTTGGTATTTGAAACGACATCTACAGTATGTTGTTTGTTAATACTAAATCCAATAGTGCCTCATTCCTAGTTGGAGTTACTACCGATTATGTGATAAACTGATCCTTGAGTAAGTTTATGAACCCTCTGCTTTTTTCTGACTTACATGACTCATTTGTCTAATAAATGTCTGGACAGTTAAAATCCCCCATAATTAGTTCCTGCCCCTGGTCTGTCGATTTTTTTTTATTTGGTTTTACAGTAGAGATTCATCCCTTTCATTAATGTTTGGCGGTCTGTAGCATACCCCTATTAAAATTTTATTTTTGTGTTTTTGTTATTTTCAGTTATTTCTGCCCACACAGCCTCTGTCCATCCCCGACCTCATTTCTTTCTCACAGGGTTTTAAATTATTTTTTTTACATAAAGGCACACACCCCCCCCTTTCTGTTTTCTCTGTATTTTCTGAAGAGGGTATATCCCTCCATGTTTAAAGCCCAGTCATGGGACTCATTACACCAAGTTTCTGTTATACCAATTATGTCATAATCGTCCCTTGTGGCCACAGTTTCCAGTTCCCCAATTTTTCCTGCCAAGCTTCTCGCATTAGCCAACAAGCACTTCAGATTACTTTTACTATTTTTTCTTATTGCTAAGGTGTGATTGTGTTCCTGATGTGCTACTGATTTCTTACTAACTCTAGTTTTTCTCCCCAACCCCCCCTTCTTCATCCTCCAGTTGCTTGCTTACCCATTCCTCGCTGCTCTGGTTTTCATGCCCATAGTTTCTATTTGTTCCCCCCATGCCCAGTTTAAAGACTCCTCCAACCTCCTAACCATCCTGCCTCCCAGCACTGCCGCCCCCTTTCCATTCAGGTGCAATTCGTCTGTGCTGTATATTTGGCGCCTGTTTGAAAAGTTCGACCAATGCTCTAGGAACCCGAACCCCTCTTTCCTGCACCATCCCTTTAGCCATGTGTTAAGCTCCATAAGTTCCCTCTGACTCCCTAGACTAGCGCGCGGCACTGGTAATATTTCTGAGTAAATTACCTTGTATGTTTTTGCCTTTAACTTACGTCCTAAGTCCCTGAAATTGTTTTTGAGTACACCCCACCTGCCACTGACTTGGTCATTTGTGCCAACATGCATCATGACTGCTGGGTCTTTCCCAGCCCCTCCAGTAATCTGTCCATCTGGTCCGCGATATGCCATACCCGAGCACCCGGAAGACAAGAGACTGTACGACTATCACGGTCCCGGTAGCAGATTGCCCTCTCTGTGTTACGGATGATAGAATCCCCTACCACCACCATCTGTCTTGTTGTCCCTGATTCCCTAGCCCCCACTAAGCCTGATGTGCCAGTCCCAGTGTCAAACGCAGGATTTTCAGAAGGGGGTTTCCAGAGGGGCGGAGCAAAGCACGGAGATGGACACTTAGGTGACTCAGTATATGCCGGGTCAGTTAAAGTATTATAGATAGACCAAATGTATATAAATAATAATAATAACAATAATAATACACACACACATATATACATACATAACAGCAGTGTAGACCCCTGGGCATAGCAATGTATTGGGGCCCCTACCGATCCTCCAGCAGTAGGGGTGGGGGAAGCTTTGATGTCCCCCGAGTGGTAGGGGGTATTCTATCAACCGCTCAGCATGTAGGGCCTGGATCAGTAATTTCCACTAATTGCCCCTTTACTGCACAGATGGTGGGAGAAGAGGGCATTGGGCTGAATGAAGGGGTCCTGATACATAACTTCCAGGGTGGTAGAGGATGTTTAATATGCAGAGGAGGGGTGTATAATGGAGTGGGCTTATTATTCATAATTTTCTGGTGGGAGGACAGCTTGCTTGACTGCAGATATCTCCAGTTCCCAGAAATAGATTTCTTAGCTTTTAATGGAATTAAAAACTAGAGAATCCCACCTACCAAATGGTATTGAGGACTAGGGGATCAGAATTCAGGAGGCAGAGCAATCTGCCAACGAGAATATAAAACTACATACCAGGTGTGTGGAGATGGAGCAGTAACCAGCTGCTGGAAGGCTGATATCTCTGGTTCTGGGAACTGTAGAGACTAGCTACTAGTGTCCCTCAAAGGGGAAGAGTCCCAGTTTTGGAATATACCCTCAGAAAAACTTAAGTCAGACAGAACCTGAAATATCTGACTGGGAAGAGCAATTAACAGGCTTGGATGGGGACCACTGTTTTGAAGTCAGATATCTCCGGTTCCCAAGGGCCGATTTTTTAAATTCTTGTACCCATGGAAAGAGGGGACCATCAGCTTTCAGAGTAGGACCCCTAGACTCCTGGGGGGGGTTCTGGGTACTCAGAAACCCCCCCTGCGTGCGCTACTGAGTCCCCTGGGTGCTAGAGTTACTGGTCACATCAGGTCCCACCAGTTTTGAAGTAAAATTCACAGTAGTTGCATCCAGTCTGGGGATTCTACTGGGATTTGTTAAGTCAGCACTGGCCTGCATCTTCCTCCCCCTACTTCCCCTTCTGACTGAGCTGTTGCTGGTTTCTAAAATTATGGGGGACCCCTACATGTTTTGTCCCCCAGATTTTGGGAACCTGGACCGGCCCTTGGGCCTGGTGCTGGTTTTATAAAAAACAGGGAAACCCTACGTAAATTGTTCCCTGATTTTTTAAAACCAGTACCAGTTTTTTGTACACTGCAGCCTGCAGGGATCTGACTAATCCTTGCAGGCTGCCGATGCAAATTTGCATTTAGCGGCCATAATTACGGCCGCTAAATAGGAATCCGTACACCATCGGAAAATACAAAGCAGTCAAATACAACTGCTATGTAACTTCCACTCTGGAATACAAATTTGCAAATGAAATACTGTACGACAGCGATGCCAGTCCTATTCCTTCATATTAAGAATACGAATACAAATTTTCGTATTCTTTTTTTATTTATTTTTATTCTTTATTATTATTTTCCATACAGCATCATATGTTCTCGTTATACTGTCAGCGGTATTACACCGCTATTCCTAATCCACATTTCAAAAAGACAAACATTTAAAAAAAACTATATACACAAATAAAACGCTTACATATTTGTGCATTTTGTACGATTACATTATGTATGTGTGTTGTGATTTTAAATCACTATAATGTGTCTTACAAGGATTGTAACATAACAAACAGAATCAATACACACGTAATATCACAAATTTATATACCAAGTATTACATACATATTCCTATTCTTAGTAAATATCCGCCAAAGTGTCATCCTGGTGACTGGTGAGAAGGAATTTCCATAGTAGTAAAAAGAGATGGGAGAAGCAGAGAGGGACAAACAGATGGATTTATTGTGGGCATATAGAGCATGGGGGGGGGGGGAGATACTAATGGTAATGTGAATATATACATATCTGTGTGTATCTGGCAATATAATACCAGTTAGTAACACCATACCTGCAGGACATGATTTTGGTGTCACCATCAGTCGGGTTCCAGTTCCGGTTCCCATCTCCAGAAGAAATGTCATCACATGGCAACAGAAGGTTCCTGAGTCATTCTCTGTCAGGTTGACAATGGTGATATTAGACTGCACCTTATAGGAGGACGTTCCCCAGTCATTCCTGGTGTGGGCAGTCAGTACAGATACTCTGTGTTTGTAATGCGGCTGTGCAGCGAGAGACGCAGTATTACTGCAGCCTAAAGTCCATGCCACAATGTAAGACAGAGCTCTACTCACAAAGGAGCAGGTGATGGTCACAGACCGCCCAGCTTCCGCTCTGAGGACCTTGGGTTGCGTCACCACCAGGTGTGTGTTGCCATCTATTTTAAAAGATAAAGAAACAGATGTACTAAGCTTGAAAAGTGATAAAATAGGGAGTGATAAACCACCAGCCAATCAGCTCTTAACTTTCATGTTACAGGCTGTATTTGAAAACTGACAGTTATGAGCTGATTGGTTGGTGGTTTATCACTCTCCATTTTATCACTTTATAAGGCTTAGTACATCTCCCCCAAAGTAAAGTAAGAAATTATACATCAACTCTCAGTGCTAACACCCCCCCCCCCCCAGTCCTGTTGGAGATATAATGATCTGCAAATGCCGGGTATTTCATTGCTGCTAACGGGTTCCAGATCGCATCAACCCCGGTTACCCGTTTATACTGCACCGTGAGCTGGGATAATCCATGTTCAACTCCTCTCTCTGGCCCTTATTCTGATTGACGCGGACTTTACCGCATACTTTCGGATCGCGTCTTTACGGCGTCTGCGCATGCGTGGAGAACGCAACGCGCATGTGCCACGCCTTGACTCCGTACCTGTTCGGCCAAATCCCGTCCAAAACTGTTCCCCGCAATCAGTCGGGAAATATGGGCGTATTATGGGCGTCATGCGGAATGACACATGGGCGTAGTTTCAAAGTGGGCAAAACGGGGCGGAAACATGGGCGGACACGGGGGAGTACACTTATGTTGGGGGGCGTACATTCGGATACCACTCCGAATGCACGCGATCAAAAAGGGAAGAAATGTGCGGTGTCCACAAGTGTACTATTGCTTTGCGGACACCACTCGTTCATGCGGTAGGCGAACGTACGCCTAATGACTACAAGCATTAACACCTGAACCCAATAGAATCGACTCCTTTACTCATTACTCACTAATAGGACGCTTGTCAGTGCTTTAATTGAAACCATTGCTGCTTCAAGGAAACCGTACTAATCCCCCACATATGCTGTACTTGTCACACACTTTAAAACTGCTAACAATGGACATGACTGAATATTAATACTAGCAATACAGAAGATATATAATAGTGGGTTGTTTGGCGTAAATACTCCGCTTACGTGCGGTAGCACCGCTTGGCTCCCGGTCGGATGCGGTATTTCCGAGCATACTCTGTAATACTCTGTAATACCGTGCAGAATCTGAGTGTTTCTCCCGCACACGCATGGTTTGTATGTCGTCCGTAAACACGCCCTGTTCTTAAAGAGTGAGTCCGTCCGAATGCGGAGGACACGTGGGCGTTTCTACGGACGATGGCCGCATGCGGCAAAACACCGTGGCGTGCGGACCGCTCCGTAAGAATGCGGGAATATCCGCACCGATCAGAATAAGGGCCTCTGTCGGGTCGTTCTACCTGGGTCATTTAAACTGAGTGTGTTTCCACTTCACAATGGAGGTCGTTCTAATTCATAGTCACCGTTGCACATTTGCAAAGGTGAGCGATGTTGATGGACTACACATTCGCTTATTCTCTTATGCTCATGTGCAGAGATGCGGCGACTTGCATAGTCACAGGCATGTTTGCACTAAGCAGTGCCAATGGGAGGCGGCATAAACGGGTCGCACCCATGGAAACGCCCAGTGTTTCATGGCTGTGCCCATGAAAATGCTGGGTGTTCCCATGGTAATTCAGCCATGATGCAGGTGCAGGGGCGGGCAACTGACGTCAACCAGATGTCAGCTACCCGCCCCCTTCCCGTACAATGGCGCTGCAAATCTGAGTCACCAGAGAGTGACTTCGATTTGTGAGTGCTGAAGGAATAATTTAATGGACCATTGAATGATTTTGACAATTCTGTGAAATCGGCCTGCGGTGGGCGTTCATGCGGGCAGTGTTTAGTTGACTCGCAAGGCTACGGATTTTGCAGCTTTGCCAGTCAATCAGAATAGCCTCCAATATCCGAGATTGCTGCCCATTCATGTGCAATAACCCGGGATATTAAGAGCAGTGTAAAAGGGATATACATAGTTTTTGCATAATATATTTCAAGAGCGCTGTGGGATAAATGTAAATGTAGCTAAGTAAAATTTTCCTGTAGATATGAGAGCGGCTCCGTCCAACAAGATGATCAACGTTATTTTCAAATCAAACTTTTATTGTTTGTTTCTCTGTGAATTTTGGATATTGCGGAAACATTTTGGGTGAAAGATTCAGAAAGTGAGATATTTGGTAAGAAATCTCCAGGTTTTGCAGTGTAGATCAGTGGTTCCCAACCTGGGGTACTAGTACCCCTGAGGGTACTATGCATACCAGTTGGGGGTACTTGAAAATAATATTGGTAATGGTGGAAGATGAAAAAAGTATTTCGATGGCAGAAGAAGACCCATTGCTATGGAGAAGAACCATGTTTTGTCACTTACGGTTCTGTCTTCAGCGTCATCAGCATCATCAGTGTCTCCTGGTGCTTTTGCCTGACCAGCAATTCACCGGGGGGCTTCCCATGCTGCCCTCAGACACCAGCGATCCTCTGCCCTGCACTGACACAGGTGGAGGAAGCACCGGCATTAATCCTACAGGTGTAAGTGGGAACCCTGGAGACGATACACAACCAGCGACCAGACACGGAAGGGCGCGATTCCTGTCCGTTACTCCTTAATATAAGCACATGCATAAGGATACGCATACCGCTCACTTCCACTCCACTCGTAAGTACTGTCTATATTTCAAATTGGGAGGAGGGGGTTCTCATCAATGAAAAGCCTAACCAAGGGGTATGGTAGAGAAAAAAGGTTGGGAACCACTTGTGTAGATGATTGCCACTGGCGATTTCTTACCAAATCTCTCGCTTTCTGAATTTCTCATCCTATTAAATTTAATGAACTCCATTATTTGGCTCTGGCAGAACAAAGACAAAAACAAAATGCTAATAATATATGAATGGATGAAAGTATATTTTTGCAAAACAGAACAGAATCCTGATAAATAGTTTAGATTTAGAGTAACACAAATAAAATATATTTGTGTGTATTTCATGTGTTTGATGTGTTTGTGCAACATAAATGCATTATACAAGGTGAGTATCCCCTATCCGTGCATCCCGTATCCGAATTATTCCAAAAACCGTGGTTTTTTGGAACAATTCAAAAGGGAACTCGCGCAAAGCACTCCTGGGACTGATGGAGATGCCGGAGACGGTGCTGAAGGCCTGCTGTGGACTCCGGGGGACAACGTGGATGCCGAGGGACCGCCAGGGGACAGGTAAGTACTGTATGACTAAAACTATTTTATTCCAAAAACCAGAAAATTCCCTTATCCGGAATGCTCCTGGTTCCGAGCATTTCGGATAAGGGAAACTCAACCTGTACCTCATTCAATAATGAAAATATTCCAAAATACAGAATAATCCATTATCCAAAATTATTCTGGTCCGGAGCATTTGGGATAAGGGATACTCAACATGTATAATGTACATATTATATATATATGTGTGTGTGTGTGTGTGTGTGTGTGTGTGTGAGAGAGAGAGACAATTCCCAAACTATCTCTGTGGCGTCTCCTTACCAGTTTCTGGAGCTGAATAAAGAAGTAGGACAACCGCAGACAATAAGTAGCGTTGTAGATACAGGACCATTCTGTGGAACACAGCACCAAAGATAAGATGATTTAATTACTGGTTGAATGCTGCCTCTGAGACCCCCACCTAAGCTCCGCCCCCTATGACCTAGCCAAATGCACATCATTGAAAATGTGGTCTGGAAGGTGGTGACAACTATCAAAGTGCAAACACTGTGGTGACCAGTAAGTATATTATATATGTCCTCTCTCAGAACTACAGTACACCATATGGTCTAGCAGTGCATATAGGGAGAGAGAGAGTGAGCGAGAGAGAGAGAGAGAGAGAGAGAGAGAGAGTGTGAGAGAGAGAGAGAGAAAAGTTTAAAAATAGACAAAAGTATAAAAAAGGTTTCATTTTGCATTCCCATGTTATCATTAGAGTATTATTGAGAGAGGATGATTAAAAAATGTACATACATTTTGATACAACACATTTACTAACAGTAATTACTGTATATACTCAAGTATACGAATATAAGCCGGGGCACCTAATTATACCCAAAAAAATGGGAAAACTTATTGACTCAAGTATAAGCCTAGGGTTCTATGTTCTATGAAGCCCAGTGCTTGGAGGCAGGTCCGTCTTTTCGTATGGGCTTAATCGGCACTTGCCCAGGGGACCCAGGTGTATGCTGATAGCTGAGGATCCCCTTTTTCCAGGGATACCAGAATTTTGAAAATCGGCCCTGGGGAACTGGAGATATCCAACTTCAAAGCAGCAGTCCACATCCGACCTGTTAATTGCAATTCCCAGTCATATTTCTTAGGTTGTCTCTGACTTAGGGCAGTATTCAATGACAAAGTTCTCCGTGCATGGAGAGCGTTTTATTTCGCTCTCCATGCACTCTCCGTGTTTTAGCGGAGATTCTCCCTGTTCCGGAGCCTCCTGCTCCCACTATTTAATGTATTTAAGACTCGCCGCCACTCGTGACGAGTCTTAACCCCTGCAGCGGACAAGCGTCCGCGGCAGGGAGCTTTCAGGGAGCCGGGGGACGGAAGCAGCCAGAGAGATTAAAGTCTCCCTGGCTGCTCCAGAGGAATGTGGAGGGGAGGTGGGCTCCCCTGGACCCAGGCAGCACAGGCTGCCCCCCCCTATAGCCAGCGGGGGACCCAGTATTCACTGCACCCGATCGTGCATATTAACGATCGGGTGCAGTGAATATATGAATATCTAATGAGCGGCTCGAGCGCTCCGGCCCCCTGCTGGCTGCACTGTGTAAAAAAAAAAATTTAAAAATTTTTTTTTTTTAAATTAAATATATATTCATGTGCTATAAGCACATGAATAAAAATAACATGCCCCTTCACAGAAAAAAAACCTGATTTTTTGACACCAAAATTAAAAAAAACAACCCTTTTAGTTTAAAAGTTCACATTCCAGATCTCCATCAAAAGATGGAGAATTTCTACACGGAGAGAGACGGAGAAAATCACTTAGAAAGACGGAGAATATTTCACATTGAATAGGGTTGCTCGCTTTTGGAGAGCAAAATGCTCCGTCCAAGGCAAACAAAGCACAAATTCTCCATAAAACACGGAGAATTTTTCTCATTGAATACTGCCCCTAGAGTTTTTCTGAGAGTATATTCCAAAAGTTGGGGCTCTCCCTTTTCTGTCGACACTAGCGGCTTATCTCTATCATGCCCAGAACCAGAGATATCAGCCATCCAGCAGCCGGTCCCTGCTCCAGCTGCAAACGTCTGGTGTACAGTTTTATATTTTTGTCAATGGATTGCTCTGGCTCCTGATCTCTGATCCCCAAGTTCCCAGCACCTCCTGAAAGTTGGGACTCTAGGTTTTTATATTATTGAAGGCTAAGAAAGCTATTTCCAGATAATGGTGATATCTGCAGTCAACCAAGCTGCCCTTCCACCGGAAAATGACGAATATCCAACCCTCCCCTTCGTATAAAACACCCCCTACCTCCCTGGAAGTCATTTACAAGGGACCCTTCATTCATCTCCGTGCCCCATTCCACACGTTAGTGTTCACCCTCCCACCACCTGTGCAGTAAAGGAGTAATTAGCAGAAGTTACTGCTCCAGGTCCTACATGTTGAATGGAAGATAGAGCACCCCCTGCCATCCATGGGACATCAAAGCTGCTGCTGATAGCACCCCCCACCTCTAGGAGGAGAGATTGGGTAAGGGCCCCAGTGCATTGCTTTGCCCAAGGGCCCACACTGCTGTTAAGATGGCCCTGCTTGGAGGCATGGATACAATACAGACCCTATTCTCTGGAGCCCAGTGCTTGGTGGTTAGGGTACAATACAGACCCTATTCTCTGGAGCCCAGTGCTTGGTGGTTAGTGTACAATACAGACCCTATTCTCTGGAGCCCAGTGCTGGGTGGTTAGTGTACAATACAGACCCTGTTCTATGGAGCCCAGTTCTTGGAGGTACAGGTACAATATAGACCCTATTCTCTGGAGCCCAGTGCTGGGTGGTTAGGATACAATACAGACCCTATTCTTTGGAGCCCAGTGCTTGGTGGTATGGGTACAATACAGATCCTATTCTCTGGAGCTCAGTGTTTGGAAGTAGGGGTACAAAACACAACCCATAGACTAATCTCCTATTTTAACCCCTTCCTGACGCAGCATGTTTTTACCTTCCTGACAGAGCCCTTTTTTTCAAATCTGACAGGTATCACTTAAGTGGGGATAACTTTTTTTTGCTTTTACTTATCCCAGTGATTTTGAGATTGTTTTCTCGTGACACATTGTACTTCAAGTTAGTGGTAAATTTGGGTCGATACAGTCTGTTTTTTTTTGTGAAAAATACCAAAATGTCGTAAAAAAATGGAAAATTTAGCAATTTTCAAAATGTTAAATTTTCTGCTTGTGAGACAAATAATCATACCACTCAAAATAGTTAATAACTAACATAGACCATATGTCTACTTTATGTTTCCATCATTATTTCAACATCCTTTTAATTTTTTTGGACACTAGGAGGCTTAAAATATGAATAGCAAATTCTCAAATTTTCAAGAAAATTTCAAACACTGATTTTTTTAGGGACCAGTTCAGTTCTGATGTGACTTTGAGGGACTTGTATGTGAGACACCCCCATAAATGATGCCATTTCAAAAACTGCACCCCTCACAGTATTCAAAACAGCATTTTGGAAGTTTGTTAACCCTTTAGGTGTTTCACAGGAATTAAAACAAAGTGTAGGTGAAATTTCAAAATTTCATTTTTTTTGCAGATTTGCAATTTTAATACATTTTTCTAAGGAACACAGTAGATTTTACTAGAGAAATGTGACTAAAAATTGATTACCCCAATTCTTTTGTTTTCATAAATATCCTATATGTGGCCCTAGTGTGCACGTTGACCAAACCACAGGCTTCATAATAGAAGGAGCACCTACTTGATTTTGGAGCCTCCTTTTTATGAGATTATTTTTTAGGCACCATGTAGGTTTCTAGGCACCATAAGATGCTAAAAGTTAGGAACCCCCCCACAAGTGACCCCATTTTGCAAACTACACCCCTCAGGGAATTCATCTAGGGGTATAGTGTACATTTGAAACCCCCAGGGGTTTCACCAATTTTGATACAACTGGGCTATGCAAATGAAAAATTACATTTTTTACACAAAAATGCAGTTCTGGCTCCAAATTTGTCATTTTCACAAGGAATGAAGGAGACAAAGCACCCCAAAATCTGTGCCCCAATTTCTCCCGAGTACGGCAATGCCTCACATGTGACCAAAAAATACCATTTGGGTGCATGGCAGGACTCAGAAGGGAAGGAGTGATTTTTGGATTTTGCAGCTCAGATTCTGGTGGAATGTTGGTGGGTGCTATGTCGCATTAGCAAGAACCCCGAAGCACCAATACAGTGGAACCCCCCCACAAGTGACCCCATTTTGCAAACTACACCCCTCAGGGAATTCATCTAGGGGTATAGTGTACATTTCAAACCCCCAGGGGTTTCACCAATTTTGATACAACTGGGCTGTGCAAATGAAAAATTAAATTTTTTACACAAAAATGCAGTTTTGGCTCCAAATTTTTCATTTTCACAAGGAATGAAGGAGACAAAGCACCCCAAAATCTGTGCCCCAATTTCTCCCGAGTACGGCAATGCCTCACATGTGACCAAAAAATACCATTTGGGTGCATGGCAGGACTCAGAATGGAAGGAGTGATTTTTGGATTTTGCAGCTCAGATTCTGGTGGAATGTTGGTGGGTGCTATGTCGCATTAGCAAGACCCCCGAAGCACCAATACAGTGGAACCCCCCCACAAGTGACCCCATTTTGCAAAGTACACCCCTCAGGGAATTTATCTAGGGGTATAGTGTACATTTCAAACCCCCAGGGGTTTCACCAATTTTGATACAACTGGGCTGTGCAAATGAAAAATTACATTTTTTACACAAAAATGCAGTTCTGGCTCCAAATTTTTCATTTTCACAAGGAATGAAGGAGACAAAGCACCCCAAAATCTGTGCCCCAATTTCTCCCGAGTACGGCAATGCCTCACATGTGACCAAAAAATACCATTTGGGTGCATGGCAGGACTCAGAAGAGAAGGAGTGATTTTTGGATTTTGCAGCTTAGATTCTGGTGGAATGTTGGTGGGTGCTATGTCGCATTAGCAAGACCCCCGAAGCACCAATACAGTGGAACCCCCCCACAAGTGACCCTATTTTGCAAACTACACCCCTCAGGGAATTCATCTAGGGGTATAGTGTACATTTCAAACCCCCAGGGGTTTCACCAATTTTGATACAACTGGGCTGTGCAAATGAAAAATTACATTTTTTACACAAAAATGCAGTTCTGGCTCAAAATTTTTCATTTTCACAAGGAATAAGGGAGACAAAGCACCCCAAAATCTGTGCCCCAATTTCTCCCGAGTATGGCAATGCCTCACATGTGACCAAAAAATACCATTTGGGTGCATGGCAGGACTCAGAAGGGAAGGAGTGATTTTTGGATTTTGCAGCTCAGATTCTGGTGGAATGTTGGTGGGTGCTATGTCGCATTAGCAAGACCCCCGAAGCACCAATACAGTGGAAACCCCCCACAAGTGACCCCATTTTGCAAACTACACCCCTCAGGGAATTCATCTAGGGGTATAGTGTACATTTCAAACCCCCAGGGGTTTCACCAATTTTGATACAACTGGGCTGTGCAAATGAAAAATTACATTTTTTACACAAAAATGCAGTTCTGGCTCCAAATTTTTCATTTTCACAAGGAATGAAGGAGACAAAGCACCCCAAAATCTGTGCCCCAATTTCTCCCGAGTACGGCAATGCCTCACATGTGACCAAAAAATACCATTTGGGTGCATGGCAGGACTCAGAAGGGAAGGAGTGATTTTTGGATTTTGCAGCTCAGATTCTGGTGGAATGTTGGTGGGTGCTATGTCGCATTAGCAAGACCCCCGAAGCACCAATACAGTGGAACCCCCCCACAAGTGACCCCATTTTGCAAACTACACCCCTCAGGGAATTCATCTAGGGGTATAGTGTACATTTCAAACCCCCAGGGGTTTCACCAATTTTGATACAACTGGGCTGTGCAAATGAAAAATTACATTTTTTACACAAAAATGCAGTTCTGGCTCAAAATTTTTCATTTTCACAAGGAATGAAGGAGACAAAGCACCCCAAAATCTGTGCCCCAATTTCTCCCGAGTACGGCAATGCCTCACATGTGACCAAAAAATGGCAGGACTCAGAAGGGAAGGAGTGATATTTGGATTTTGCAGCACAGATTCTGGTGGAATGTTGGTGGGTGCTATGTCGCATTAGCAAGACCCCCGAAGCACCAATACAGTGGAAACCCCCCACAAGTGACCCCATTTTGCAAACTACACCCCTCAGGGAATTCATCTAGGGGTATAGTGTACATTTCAAACCCCCAGGGGTTTCACCAATTTTGATACAACTGGGCTGTGCAAATGAAAAATTACATTTTTTACACAAAAATGCAGTTCTGGCTCCAAATTTTTCATTTTCACAAGGAATGAAGGAGACAAAGCACCCCAAAATCTGTGCCCCAATTTCTCCCGAGTACGGCAATGCCTCACATGTGACCAAAAAATGGCAGGATTTAGAAGGGAAGGAGTGATATTTGGATTTTGCAGCACAGATTCTGGTGGAATGTTGGTGGGTGCTATGTCGCATTAGCAAGACCCCCGAAGCACCAATACAGTTGAACCCCCCCACAAGTGACCCCATTTTGCAAACTACACCCCTCAGGGAATTCATCTAGGGGTATAGTGTACATTTCAAACCCCCAGGGGTTTCACCAATTTTGATACAACTGGGCTGTGCAAATGAAAAATTACATTTTTTACACAAAAATGCAGTTCTGGCTCCAAATTTTTCATTTTCACAAGGAATGAAGGAGACAAAGCACCCCAAAATCTGTGCCCCAATTTCTCCCGAGTATGGCAATGCCTCATATGTTACCAAAAAATACCATTTGGGTGCATGGCAGGACTCAGAAGGAAAGGAGTGATTTTTGGATTTTGCAGCTCAGATTCTGGTGGAATGTTGGTGGGTGCTATGTGGCATTAGCAAGACCCCCGAAGCACGGTGAAATGATGAACCTAATAATCCATAGATGTGTGGTATATTTTAAAACACTCCTTTATACATAGGCCGGGTTTGTCGGGGCAAGTTTCACAGTGGAAAATAGTATCCTTTCTTATTCCCTTTTTATAGCAAACTTTGCACCTTTTTTGTGTCCTGCCCTTTCTTGCAGTGGAGGGGATTTCGTTAGGAAAATGCTGCCCTGGTACAATACGGGGGCCAGTACTAGAAGTACTGGGGCCCTCTGCCTGCTGGTTCCCAAATATTAGGCCCTTTATGACTTCCTCTTGAAAGTGCATAAATGTCCCCCTCTGGCTGGTAGAACGGAATAGCACGTAAGCGTTATACAGTGCCATCTGGATGATATACACGGCCAGCTTCTTGTACCAGATTTTTGTTTTCCGCAGGGGACTGTACGGCTTCAGTACCTGATCTGAAAGATCCACTCCGCCCATGTACTTATTGTAATCTAGGATACAATTAGGTTTTGAGGTGTGGGTACTGGTACCTCGTACAGGGATGGAGGTGGTACTGTCTCCATGAATTGTTGTCAGTATAAGGACATCCCTCTTGTCCTTATATTTGACAAACAACATATTTTCGGTGCATATTCCCCTGCTTTCACCCCTTCTCAGTAATTGGGCAACGTGCGTTTTTGGGAGGCCTCTTTGGTTCTTGCGCACAGTACCGCAAGCTGCTGTACCTCTTGAACCAAGGGCCTTAAACAGGGGGATGCTAGTGTAAAAGTTATCCACATAGAGGTGATAACCTTTATCCAGGAAGGGGTGCACTAAATCCCAGACAATTTTTCCACTAACACCTACGAGGGAGGGGGGGCATTCTGGCGGTTCAATTCTTGAATCCTTCCCTTCATATACCCTAAACCTGTGGGTGTACCCTGAGGTGCTTTCACACAGTTTATACATTTTTATGCCATACCTTGCCCTCTTACTGGGAAGGTACTGGTGGAATTTAACCCTTCCTTTAAAATGTATAAGGGACTCGTCGATACAAATAAATTTTTCAGGGATGTACATCTCTGCAAATTTGGCACTGAAATGATCAATGACCGGCCTGACTTTGAATAGGCGGTCAAAGGTGGGATCATCTCTGGGTGGGCACTGTGCATTATCGGTGTAATGTAAAAATTTAAGGATTGTCTCAAAACGAGTCCGAGTCATGGCCATACGGTAAAATGGGGTGCTGTACAGAACATCTGTACTCCAATATTACCTAATTTCTGGCTTTTTTACTATGCCCATATGTAACACCAGACCCCAAAACGTCATCATCTCTACTGCATCTACAGGGGTCCACCTAGCAAATGATGACGTGGGGTTTTGAGCAATAAACTGCTGGGCATATAAATTACTTTGGTCCACCATTAAATTTATAAAATCATCAGAGAAAAATAATTTGAAAAAGTCAATTTCTCTGAGACCTGTTGAATCAAATTGGATTCCTGGGATGGCCAAAAACTCAGGAACCTGGGGCTCAAAATTGTCTGGTGGTGGGGTCCATACGGGATCAATCATTTGGGGGGGGGTCTCAGCTGCTCTACGGGGGTGTCTTTGAGTTGGTCCCTCATCACTAGAGGAGGAAGAGGGGCTTAAGACGAATCCTTCAAATTCCCCGCTTGCATCACTGGCTGTGTCAGAGTCAGAGGCAAGCATGGCATATGCCTCCTCCGCTGAATACATTCTTCTGGATGACTGGGATGACATTTGGGATGACATTTGGGATGCCATTTTTATTTTTGTGTTTCTGTAAGTGTAATGTTTCAACACGTGTATAGTGTAGGGGGGGTACAAACTTTATTTCAACACGGGGGGTATGTAGTGTGTAGTGTGTATGTAGTGCAGAAAAAAAAAATACTTTATACAGGAATTTGATCCCAATAAAAAAAAAAAAAAAATGAAGGGGTTAAAAAAAAAAAAAAAAAGGTCCTGCGCCAAAAATTGAGCACAGATGTTGGTCAGTAACGTCCGTCACTGAACAGCGCTCAAAGGCAACAGGACACCCACAAAAGCAACGTGGGTGTAAAAACAATTACAAAAAAAAAAAAATACCACAGCACTCTCCAAAAAAAAAACAATTTAAAAAAACTGCAGAAAAAAAATTATATCAACCCTGTGCCAAAAATGCTGTTCAGTGATGTACGTCACTGATCAGCGGCCACAGGACACCCACAAAAGCAACGTGGGTGTAATAAACCACAGCACTCTCCAAAAAAAAAAACAATTTAAAAAAACTGCAGAAAAAAAATGATATCAACCCTGTGCCAAAAATGCTGTTCAGTGATGTACGTCACTGATCAGCGGCCACAGGACACCCACAAAAGCAACGTGGGTGTAATAAACCACAGCACTCTCCAAAAAAAAATTTTTTTTTAAAAAACTGCAGAAAAAAAATGATATCAACCCTGTGCCAAAAATGCTGTTCAGTGATGTACGTCACTGATCAGCGGCCCCAGGACACCCACAAAAGCACCCACAAAAGCAACGTGGGTGTAAAAACAAAACCCCACTGCAATCCCCCCCCCCCCCAAAAAAAAACTGCAGATCAGTGATGCAGTGATGCGACACTGATTAGCAGTGAGGGGCAGCAGGCAGACAACTGTGGGTGCAACCTGACAGGGTATTTATAAAAAAAAAAAACCTGGACCCCCAAAAAGTTGCTGATCAGTTAATTAATTTAAACTGATCAGCACAAAAGGGGGGGCAGCAGTCAGTTGCACAGGCAGCACAACCTTTGGTGCAACTGACAGGTATATATATTAAAAAAAAAAAAAACCCAAAAGTTGCTGATCAGCACAGATATACTGATCAGCACAAAAGGGGTGCAGCAGACACAAAATATAGCACTCTCTATCACTCTCTATCACTCTCTATCACTCTCTGTCACTATCTCTCACGATCTGTGACTCTATGACACTGCAGCAGCAGGACACAGGAAGTCACAAGATCCAGGAAGCATCCAGCTGCTGGCAGCACGCTACCAGCGGTGATCAGCGGTGATCAGGTAAGTATCAGGCAAGGTTCAGGTATGTATATCATGACAGAGTGGCCGGTGACCGCTCTGCACGCAATTCCAGACCGGAATAGCGTCTGCAGCGCAGTCACCGTTAGTTTAAATGACGCGCCTTGGCTGTGATTGGTCCGTCGGTCCGACGGACCAATCACAGCCTTGGGGGCAGGTGGGGCTAGGTGGGGTGAGGTGTGGTCATCACCGGTGACCCCCTCATGCCCCCTCACACCCGGCGGTGATTGACACCTGTGTTACCGAGCGTCTGATTCGCCGGTAACACAGGAAAACGCTGCGACTGGCTGTTCACATTGAACAGCCAATCACAGCGATCGCCGACGGGGGGGAGGCATCGCCACCCCCCCTGGGCATGCAGGGACATGTCTGCTGTCAGGGACAGCAGACATGTTTAAACTGTCACCGCGTCTATAGATGCAGGGACAGTTTAAAGTCATGACGTATATATACGTCATGTGTCGGGAAGTACATCCCGGCCATGACGTATATATACGTCAAATGTCGGGAAGGGGTTAAATTCAAAACCAATTTGGTACTCATTACCTAGAAGGGCGCCCATGATGTTGATCGCGGGCATCGTTTGTAAAAAAATCGCAGTTATTGCGGGCATCGCATGTACTAAAAAATCGCATGCGATGCGACCGACGCGATGCCAGCGATTTCCCATAGGGAACAATGTTAAATGTCCCAATTGACCCGAATTTCCTGTTCAATGTCCCAATTGACCAGATTTTCCATAGGGAACAATGTTAAATGGAACACAGACCCCAAATAGGCACCCTGAAGTGTGAAATGGCCCCCCCAATTGTTAACGCCACCCCACGATCAACGTCAACCCGAAGCATGGCGAGCGCAGCGGTACGTGTCCTACGACCTTTTCTTACCCCCACTATCCACGTCGGCGTGGAGTTGAGAATAGAAAGTGTGGTGAGCGCAGCGAGCCACCGAGCCCGAATCGTGGCGAGCGGACGCGGACAGCTGTGAAGCCCGCGAGGGGACGCGTATACCTGTGAAGGTGTCCGCGTCCCCTCGCGGGGCTCGCTGCGCTCGCCACGCTTCGGGCTCGGTGGCTCGCTGCGCTCGCCACACTTTCTATTCTCAACTCCACGCCGACGTGGATAGTGGGGGTATGAAAAGGTCGTAGGACGCGCACCGCCGCCCCTCGCGGGCTCGCTGCGCTCGCCACGCTTCGGGTTGACGTTGATCGTGTGGTGGCGTTAACAATTGTGGGGGCCATTTCACACTTCAGGGTGCCTATTTGGCCTCTGTGTCCAATTTAACATTGTTTCCTATGGAAAATCTGGTCAATTGGGACATTGAACAGGAAAATCGGGTCAATTGGGACATTTAACATTGTTACATATGGGAAATCGCGGGCATCGCGTCAGTCGCATCGCATGCTATTATTTAGTACATGCGATGCCCGCGATGGGCGCCCTTCTAGGTAAAGAGTACCACCAATTTTGTTGAGATGTGGTGGATAACTCACATTACAACGGCACATTACAATGGTCACCCAGCAGGTGATTACTCACTGGCACATTTGTGTATTATATAGAGCTTATTCTATGGTGACTCAGTACATAATACTGTACGAAGATTCTTTGCCGGATCTGCCTTGCTGAGATAACTGAGATGACTTACATTTATCATTCAATGACTGACACATTTTATCATACAATGACGGCCAATGTATTACATGATGTACAGGAGGAACATTTCATTCTATTGTTTTATTGTAACTCCACTGCCCATTGTCATGTTCCTTTGTATCTATAGTACAATTTATATAAGTAACTTATCAGGCATAATACATCACAATCAGAATTCTCACCGTGTTCCGGGAGCTCATGCAGTACATAGAATACTTACAGTACAGATCACAAGCATATTACAGTATATCAACTCTATATTGAGGACTGATTACTTGTTGGATATTTGAAACTAGGTGATTCATCGCGCCCTACGGGCGCTCTTCACACCGGCGTAAGGGGCTACGCCCCTTAATTTGTGAACATTTGTATTGTGAGAAATATGGTTAGAATTGTATGAAAGATGCCTGTATTGCAGCTTCTGGCAGTGGGTGAGGGTCCAGCGTGGCAGCACAGGAGTACCGGACGGTGGCCCTGAGTCAGTGTCTCCTCCTACTGGGTGGGAGTTAGGGTGCATGAGAGCAGGAGGCTGGGATATGAGGCATGATAGGGGTATGTGGGCAACACAGCGTCAGCGATTACCCAGTGGTGGAAGTTACGGTTCAGGAGAGCAGGAAGCTGGGTAGTGATAGGGGTGTGTGGGCATACGGGGGACTAAAGAGGGTGGTGGACACTGTGCAGCTTCTGCCAGTGGGTGAGGGTCCAGCGTGGCAGCACAGAAATACAGAAGTCAGTGTCTCCTCCGACTGGGTGGGAGTTAGGGTGCATGAGAGCAGGAGGCTGGGCGGTAAAGCATGATAGGGGAATGTGGCTAACACAGGGTGAGCGGGTCTCCACTGGCGGAAGTTACGGGGCAGGAGAACAGGAGGCAGGGCAGTGTCCTCCCACATTGATGGCAAAAGTATTCAACATCGGCCATAAACCATCGATTATTTGAAAATCATTGATGGTCGATGGGCATCCCTAGAACTGGAGGAGGGTGGGGGACAGTATGCAGCTCCCGGCAGTGGGTGAGCGTCTCCTCCCACTGGGAGGGAGTGAGCGTGCATGAGAGCAGGAGGCTGTATAATAGTGGTATGTGGGCAAGACATTGATAAAAGTTGTGGCGCTGGTGCAGAGGGCAGTGGGGAAACCTGCAGTGCGGCAGCCAGGGCCGGATTTCCCACCTAGGGGCGGTACCTGCTTGTGGTGGTACAGGATCCCCCATTGTCACGGGGGTACGTGAAATGCGGGAGCGGGGGCCGCGGTGGTCCGCTGGGGGGTGGAATTGCCGGAAGGGGGTCTGCAAATTGCGGGAGGGGGGGTGGTGTGTGGGGATCCGCGATTAGCGGGAGGGGGCGGGGGTCCGCAAATCGTGGGCAGGGGCGCAGGGGGGCTTGAATCGTGGGAAGGGGGGTCCGCAAATTGCGGGAGGGGGGTTGTCGGGGTTAGTGAATTGCGGGAGGGGGGGTTGCGGAGGTCCGTGAATTGCGGGAGGGGTGCGTGGGGTGCCGTGAGTCAAGGGGGGGTGGTGCGGGGGTCCGTGAATCACGGGAGGGGTCATGAATCGCAGGAGGGGGGGGTTGTGGGGGGGCTGCGAATGGCAGGAGGGGGGGTGTGGGGGGTTGCCGTGAATTGCATGAGGGGGGCGTGAATCAAGGGAGGGTGGGCGCAGGGGGGTGGTGCGGGGGTCCGCGAATCGCGGGAGGGGGCATGAATCGCGGGAGGGGGGGTCGTGGGGGGTTCCGAATCGCAGGAAGGGGGGTATGGGGTGTGCCGTGAATTGCGTTAGGGGGGCATGAATCGCGGGAGGGGGGGTCCCCGAATGTGTGAATTACGGGGCGGTGGCAAATCGCGAGAGGTGCCGAGGGGGCCCGCAAATCGCGGGAGGGGGGCGCTACGGGGGGTTTCGTGAATTGCGGGAGGGGGGGTCGTGGGGGGTTGCGAATCGCAGGAAGGGGGGTGTGGGGGGTGCCGTGAATTGCGTGAGGGGGGCATGAATCGCGGGAGGTGGGGTCCCCGAATGTGTGAATTAGGGGGCGGTCGCAAATCGCGAGAAGTGCCGAGGGGGCCCGCAAATCGCGGGAGGGGGGCGCTACGGGGGGTTCCGTAAATCGCGGGAGGGGGCGGCGCGAATTGCGGGAGGGGGGTCGCAAATCACAGTAGGGGGGGGGGTGCCGTGAATCGCGGGAGGGGGGGTCGCGGGGGGCCCTTTTAATGCCGGGAGGGGGGGTCGCAGGGGTCCGGCGAATCGCGGGAGGGGAGGATGCAGGGGTCCTGCGAATCGCGGGAGGGGGCTCGCGGGAGGGAGGGGTCGCTGGGGTCCCGCAATTTGCGGGAGGGTCGCGGGGGTCCCGCGTTTTGCGGGAGGGGGTGGTCGCGGAGGTCCAGCGAATCGCGGGAGGGGGTGGTCGGGTCTGGGACGGATATTAGACAGCACTTACATCGACAGCCATTACATCGACACCATTAGTTCGACAGCTCAATAGGTCGACATACCATTAGGTCGACATACCATTAGGTCGACATACCATTAGGTCGACATGTCATTATGTCGACAGCTCATTAGGTCGACAGCTCATTAGGTCTACATGTTTTTAGGTCGACACTGCCATTAGGTCGACAGAGTCTATGTCGACAGTCAAAAGGTCGACATGGGTTTTTTCACTGTTTTTTTGGCCGACATGGGCACAGTTTGAAGTGTACCGCAGCCGCTCGCTATGCTTCGGGCACGGTGCCTCGCTGCGCTCGGCACACTATTTTATTCTCCCACCACGCCCTAGTGGATAGTAGGGCATGAAATACCGCCTGTCGGCACATGTCGGCTCAATAAACAGTGAAAAACCCATGTCGACCTTTTGACTGTCGACATAGACACTGTCGACCTAATGGCAGTGTCGACCTAAAAACATGTCGACCTAATGAGCTGTCGACCTAATGAGCTGTCGACATAATGACATGTCGGCCTAATGGTATGTCGACCTATTGAGCTGTCGAACTAATGGTGTCGATGTAACGGCTGTCGATGTAAGTGCTGTCTAACAATAGTCCAGATACCGGGGTGGTCGCGGGGGTCCCGCGAATCGCGGGAGGGGGGTCGCGGGGGTCCCGCGAATCGTGGGAGGGGGGGTTCGCAGGGGTCCCGCGAATCACGGGAGGGGGGGTCGCGGGGGTCCCGCGACTCGCGGGAGGGTGGAAAGCCGGGGTCCCGCGAATGGCGGGAGGGGGGTCGCGGGGGTCCCGCAAATCGCGGGAGGGGGGGTCGCGGGGGTCCCGCGAATCGCGGGAGGGGGGTCGCGGGGGTCCCGCGAATCGCGGGAGGAGGGGTTCGCGGGGGTCCCGCGAATCACGGGAGGGGGGTTCGCGGGGGTCCCGCGATTCGCGGGAGGGGGGGTCGAGGGGGGTCCCGCGAATCGCAGGAGGGGGGGTCGCGGGGGGTCCCGCAAATCGCGGGAGGGGGTTGCGGGGGGTCCCGCGAATCGCGGGAGGGGGGTCGCGGGGGTCCTGGCAGAGGGTAGGGATGTGCAGGAGTAATGGTGGATGGTGGCTGTGGAGTAATGGTGGATGGTGGGCGTGTACTGTAGCCCTGGCTGGGCGGGGGCAGGTGATGTCAAGGGGGTGGAACGTCAGACACATGAAAGTGAAACTGTTCTACACAGGAACGTTCTCCACAGGGGTTGAGTGACAGATCTGGCTAAATATATAAGAGATGTGTCCTTTTTGTATCAAACCCCTTTCACTCCTCCCCTATGTAGAGTTGGTCAAATGTTATTGGTTAGTCCTGACAGCAGCGTAGGTGACCCCGGCCTCACTGTGTCTCTCCCTTGGAGGAGGAGCCTGGTTCCTGGTACAGATCTCAGAGTAGTGAAGTCCAGATTCGGGTTCCTGTGGTTTCTCTGCGTTCTGCAATGTCAGAATCACAATGGTAGAAGTATTACGAATGGATTGTGAGCACAGGTTGTCTAATACATTACAAACACTCCAACTAATATAAAGTATCCTGGTGAAAGTCTTCTCTTCCATCTGGAACTCAGCTCCGTAATCTTTTGTGCAAATGCCACTAGGGACTACCAGCGGCGGCTCCTATGTGAAGTAGGGAGCTGCCGCTGGCCATGCTGTCAGGCCTGCCTAAGGAGGTGAGCCCCTGCTATTGCTGCCATTGAGTGGGTTTTGGCACCTGCATAATGAAGCTGACAGGAGCCAGGACTGTCATATGCATGCAATCAAGCGGTGGCCTGACTGCACATGCACAAACCCAGGCTACTAAGGACTGTATCAGCTGCAGCTCATAGAAGCCAGTTTGGGCTGACAATGAGGCAGGGAGTGGCTTCCTATAGGAAGCCAGCTCTCTGCTAATCGCAGCCTGGACTGGCAGCCCTGGAGGGAGGAAACACCTCAAACCTTCCAATAGAACTGCCTTTAGGGTCTGTGACTGACAGGCAGGACTTCCAATAGTAAGTCAATGCCAGTCACAGTATAGCCATGGACTATACTATCCCACTCCCACAGTGGTGGATTTTATTTAGGGGACTACAGTCTTGCAGTTCATCGGTAAAATCCACCACTAGTGACTGCACCAACCAAGCAGCCTTCTCTGTATGATTAATTGCTTTAACTATTCACCCACCTGGTTCTTACTTCCAGAGGAACCTATAAATGAGCAGAAAAAGGAGTTTAATTTGATGTACTGTATTCACGCAATTTTATTCAATACCATTTATTAAATGTTTAAGAGAAATGGGGTTATTCAGACCTGATCATGTGGCTGCAAAATTGCAGAGCCCTGCAATCGTGGATACACTGCCCACCCAGAGTGAAATCCCACCCTCTGCAAGCCTATGAATTGCGTAGCATGGCTTGCAAGAAGTAGCTGGATCTATGATTCGCTGCAAATCCATTTACAAGACGCTCACGTCAAATGATTTTTCCAGTGTGTGCAGTCTGTGCGATGTCCAGAAATTACTTGGTGGCTGTGACAGAGATCACCCAATCGGGGCTAGTGCTGATGTCACCTGACTTCCCTTCATATGCCTGGGCACACCTACGTTCTCAGTGATACTCATGAATCATGGCTTTGAGCAGCACTTGAGGGGTCAAGAAGCAAATGTGTTAACACACTCCCCGTGCCTCTGATATGGTTAGTCTTCTGGGACTCTCTTGGAGGAGGTTTGGCAATAGTCTCTGTTGACAGAAGAATGTGATCCTGTGCAAACCTCAGTCTTCCTGTTCTCCAGGGAAGCTTCATGCCCTATCCCAATGTGCCACTGAGATCACCACCAAGCATCGCCATCTACAGACTGCGTAGGGTGACATGGTGGGTGAGTTGGTTAACCCCATCAGTGGTGGGGTTTTTTTATGGAGCGCTTCCCACAGGGCAGGTTTATTTTGAAAAGTGCTCCCTAAAAAACCCCACTGATGTGTCTCCCGGGGCCGGGCAGCATTGCTGTGTATTATATTAGCTGCTGCCTGGCCCTGCAACCGGGAACATGGTTGTGTGCGGCATGTTAGCGAGGTCACGTCGCACACAGCTGGGGGAAGGAGCTGGAGCCAGGCAACAGCTGAAGCTGAGCTCTGCACTCATCTCATCGCTCATCAGCACTGCCCGGCAGTAATCCCGGGTTTGCCAGTCTGGGCACTGGAGCATAACCCAGAAAATTCTTGGGAATGCCACTGAAGGGGTTAATACCTGCTATAAGCTGTTCCATCATCCCTACACCGCTATCCATTAATAGCATAAACTCACCATATGCAGCAATAAACTTGGCAGGTAGTGAGCTGTATAAAACACTGCTCCACTCAAGTTCCACTTCATCATCAGTGTGTGTACAGGTAACAGTGAGTACGGCTATTCAAATAGGGAGTCACCCTAAATGTTATCTGCTGGTGTGTGCTTACATAACTCTGCAATACCAACACCTGTATACATATCATTTTCAACAGTCTCATGAAGGGAGTTCGGTAACATCAGAAGCCATCACACAACTATGAAAGTGTAATTAACCCCTTCCCGCCGCAGCCTGTTTTTGCCTTCCTGACAGAGCCCTTTTTTTCAAATCTGACAGGTATCACTTAAGTGGGGATAACTTTTTTTTGCTTTTACTTATCCCAGTGATTTTGAGATTGTTTTCTCGTGACACATTGTACTTCAAGTTAGTGGTAAATTTGGGTCGATACAGTCTGTGTTTTTTTGTGAAAAATACCAAAATGTCGTAAAAAAATGGAAAATTTAGCAATTTTCAAAATGTTAAATTTTCTGCTTGTGAGACAAATAATCATACCACTCAAAATAGTTAATAACTAACATAGACCATATGTCTACTTTATGTTTCCATCATTATTTCAACATCCTTTTAATTTTTTTGGACACTAGGAGGCTTAAAATATGAATAGCAAATTCTCAAATTTTCAAGAAAATTTCAAACACTGATTTTTTTAGGGACCAGTTCAGTTCTGATGTGACTTTGAGGGACTTGTATGTGAGACACACCCATAAATGATGCCATTTCAAAAACTGCACCCCTCACAGTATTCAAAACAGCATTTTGGAAGTTTGTTAACCCTTTAGGTGTTTCACAGGAATTAAAACAAAGTGTAGGTGAAATTTCAAAATTTCATTTTTTTTGCAGATTTGCAATTTTAATACATTTTTCTAAGGAACACAGTAGATTTTACTAGAGAAATGTGACTAAAAATTGATTCCCCCAATTCTTTTGTTTTCATAAATATCCTATATGTGGCCCTAGTGTGCACGTTGACCAAACCACAGGCTTCATAATAGAAGGAGCACCTACTTGATTTTGGAGCCTCCTTTTTATGAGATTATTTTTTAGGCACCATGTAGGTTTCTAGGCACCATAAGATGCTAAAAGTTAGGAACCCCCCCACAAGTGACCCCATTTTGCAAACTACACCCCTCAGGGAATTCATCTACGGGTATAGTGTACATTTCAAACCCCCAGGGGTTTCACCAATTGTGGTACAACTGGGCAGTGAAAATGAAAAATTATTTTTTTTACACAAAAATGCAGTTCTGGCTCAAAATTTTTCATTTTCACAAGGAATGAAGGAGACAAAGCACCCCAAAATCTGTGCCCCAATTTCTCCTGAGTACGGCAATGCCTCACATGTGACCAAAAAATACCATTTGGGTGCATGGCAGGACTCAGAAGGGAAGGAGTGATATTTGGATTTTGCAGCACAGATTCTGGTGGAATGTTGGTGGGTGCTATGTCGCATTAGCAAGACCCCCGAAGCACCAATACAGTGGAACCCCCCCACAAGTGACCCCATTTTGCAAACTACACCCCTCAGGGAATTCATCTAGGGGTATAGTGTACATTTCAAACCCCCAGGGGTTTCACCAATTGTGGTACAACTGGGCAGTGAAAATTAAAAATTTAATTTTTTACACAAAAATGCAGTTCTGGCTCAAAATTTTTCATTTTCGCAAGGAATAAAGGAGACAAAGCACCCCAAAATATGTGCCCCAATTTCTCCCGAGTAAGGCAATGCCTCACATGTGACCAAAAAATACCATTTGGGTGCATGGCAGGACTCAGAAGGGAAGGAGTGATATTTGGATTTTGCAGCACAGATTCTGGTGGAATGTTGGTGGGTGCTATGTCGCATTAGCAAGACCCCCGAAGCACCAATACAGTGGAACCCCCCCACAAGTGACCCCATTTTGCAAACTACACCCCTCAGGGAATTCATCTAGGGGTATAGTGTACATTTCAAACCCCCAGGGGCTTCACCAATTGTGGTACAACTGGGCAGTGAAAATGAAAAATTAAATTTTTTACACAAAAATGCAGTTCTGGCTCAAAATTTTTCATTTTCACAAGGAATGAAGGAGACAAAGCACCCCAAAATCTGTGCCCCAATTTCTCCCGAGTACGGCAATGCCTCACATGTGACCAAAAAATACCATTTGGGTGCATGGCAGGACTCAGAAGGGAAGGAGGGATATTTGGATTTTGCAGCACAGATTCTGGTGGAATGTTGGTGGGTGCTATGTCGCATTAGCAAGACCCCCGAAGCACCAATACAGTGGAACCCCCCCACAAATGACCCCATTTTGCAAACTACACCCCTCAGGGAATTCATCTAGGGGTATAATGTACATTTCAAACCCCCAGGGGTTTCACCAATTGTGGTACAACTGGGCTGTGAAAATGAAAAATTACATTTTTTTTACACAAAAATGCAGTTCTGGCTCAAAATTTTTCATTTTCACAAGGAATGAAGGAGACAAAGCACCCCAAAATCTGTGCCCCAATTTCTATTGAGTACGGCAATGCCTCATGTGTGACCAAAAATGGCAGGACTCAGAAGGGAAGGAGTGATATTTGGATTTTGCAGCACAGATTCTGGTGGAATGTTGGTGGGTGCTATGTCGCATTAGCAAGACCCCCGAAGCACCAATACAGTGGAAGCCCCCACAAGTGACCCCATTTTGCAAACTACACCCCTCAGGGAATTCATCTAGGGGTATAGTGTACATTTCAAACCCCCAGGGGTTTCACCAATTGTGGTACAACTGGGCAGTGAAAATGAAAAATTAAATTTTTTACACAAAAATGCAGTTCTGGCTCAAAATTTTTCATTTTCACAAGGAATGAAGGAGACAAAGCACCCCAAAATATGTGCCCCAATTTCTCCCGAGTACGGCAATGCCTCACATGTGACCAAAAAATACAATTTGGGTGCATGGCAGGACTCTGAAGGGAAGGAGTGATATTTGGATTTTGCAGCACAGATTCTGGTGGAATGTTGGTGGGTGCTATGTCGCATTAGCAAGACCCCCGAAGCACCAATACAGTGGAACCCCCCCACAAGTGACCCCATTTTGCAAACTACACCCCTCAGGGAATTCATCTAGGGGTATAGTGTACATTTCAAACCCCCAGGGGCTTCACCAATTGTGGTACAACTGGGCAGTGAAAATGAAAAATTAAATTTTTTACACAAAAATGCAGTTCTGGCTCAAAATTTTTCATTTTCACAAGGAATGAAGGAGACAAAGCACCCCAAAATCTGTGCCCCAATTTCTCCCGAGTACGGCAATGCCTCACATGTGACCAAAAAATACCATTTGGGTGCATGGCAGGACTCAGAAGGGAAGGAGTGATATTTGGATTTTGCAGCACAGATTCTTGTGGAATGTTGGTGGGTGCTATGTCGCATTAGCAAGACCCCCGAAGCACCAATACAGTGGAACCCCCCCACAAGTGACCCCATTTTGCAAACTACACCCCTCAGGGAATTCATCTAGGGGTATAGTGTACATTTCAAACCCCCAGGGGTTTCACCAATTGTGGTACAACTGGGCAGTGAAAATGAAAAATTAAATTTTTTACACAAAAATGCAGTTCTGGCTCAAAATTTTTCATTTTCACAAGGAATAAAGGAGACAAAGCACCCCAAAATATGTGCCCCAATTTCTCCCGAGTACGGCAATGCCTCACATGTGACCAAAAAATACCATTTGGGTGCATGGCAGGACTCTGAAGGGAAGGAGTGATATTTGGATTTTGCAGCACAGATTCTGGTGGAATGTTGGTGGGTGCTATGTCGCATTAGCAAGACCCCCGAAGCACCAATACAGTGGAACCCCCCCACAAGTGACCCCATTTTGCAAACTACACCCCTCAGGGAATTCATCTAGGGGTATAGTGTACATTTCAAACCCCCAGGGGCTTCACCAATTGTGGTACAACTGGGCAGTGAAAATGAAAAATTAAATTTTTTACACAAAAATGCAGTTCTGGTTTAAAATTTTTCATTTTCACAAGGAATGAAGGAGACAAAGCACCCCAAAATCTGTGCCCCAATTTCTCCCGAGTACGGCAATGCCTCACATGTGACCAAAAAATACCATTTGGGTGCATGGCAGGACTCAGAAGGGAAGGAGTGATATTTGGATTTTGCAGCACAGATTCTTGTGGAATGTTGGTGGGTGCTATGTCGCATTAGCAAGACCCCCGAAGCACCAATACAGTGGAACCCCCCCACAAGTGACCCCATTTTGCAAACTACACCCCTCAGGGAATTCATCTAGGGGTATAGTGTACATTTCAAACCCCCAGGGGTTTCACCAATTGTGGTACAACTGGGCAGTGAAAATGAAAAATTAAATTTTTTACACAAAAATTCAGTTCTGGCTCAAAATTTTTCATTTTCACAAGGAATAAAGGAGACAAAGCACCCCAAAATATGTGCCCCAATTTCTCCCGAGTACGGCAATGCCTCACATGTGACCAAAAAATACCATTTGGGTGCATGGTAGGACTCAGAAGGGAAGGAGGGATATTTGGATTTTGCAGCACAGATTCTGGTGGAATGTTGGTGGGTGCTATGTCGCATTAGCAAGACCCCCGAAGCACCAATACAGTGGAACCACCCCACAAGTTACCCCATTTTGCAAACTACACCCCTCAGGGAATTCATCTAGGGGTATAGTGTACATTTCAAACCCCCAGGGGCTTCACCAATTGTGGTACAACTGGGCAGTGAAAATGAAAAATTAAATTTTTTACACAAAAATGCAATTCTGGCTCAAAATTTTTCATTTTCACAAGGAATGAAGGAGACAAAGCACCCCAAAATCTGTGCCCCAATTTCTCCCGAGTACGGCAATGCCTCACATGTGACCAAAAAATACCATTTGGGTGCATGGCAGGACTCAGAAGGGAAGGAGTGATATTTGGATTTTGCAGCACAGATTCTGGTGGAATGTTGGTGGGTGCTATGTCGCATTAGCAAGACCCCCGAAGCACCAATACAGTGGAACCCCCCCACAAGTGACCCCATTTTGCAAACTACACCCCTCAGGGAATTCATCTAGGGGTATAGTGTACATTTCAAACCCCCAGGGGTTTCACCAATTGTGGTACAACTGGGCTGTGAAAATGAAAAATTACATTTTTTTACACAAAAATGCAGTTCTGGCTCAAAATTTTTCATTTTCACAAGGAATGAAGGAGACAAAGCACCCCAAAGTCTGTGCCCCAATTTCTCCCGAGTACGGCAATGCCTCATGTGTGACCAAAAATGGCAGGACTCAGAAGGGAAGGAGTGATATTTGGATTTTGCAGCACAGATTCTGGTGGAATGTTGGTGGGTGCTATGTCGCATTAGCAAGACCCCCGAAGCACCAATACAGTGGAACCCCCCCACAAGTGACCCCATTTTGCAAACTACACCCCTCAGGGAATTCATCTAGGGGTATAGTGTACATTTCAAACCCCCAGGGGTTTCACCAATTGTGGTACAACTGGGCAGTGAAAATGAAAAATTAAATTTTTTACACAAAAATGCAGTACTGGCTCAAAATTTTTCATTTTCACAAGGAATAAAGGAGACAAAGCACCCCAAAATATGTGCCCCAATTTCTCCCGAGTACGGTAATGCCTCACATGTGACCAAAAAATACCATTTGGGTGCATGGCAGGACTCAGAAGGGAAGGAGGGATATTTGGATTTTGCAGCACAGATTCTGGTGGAATGTTGGTGGGTGCTATGTCGCATTAGCAAGACCCCCGAAGCACCAATACAGTGGAACCCCCCCACAAGTGACACCATTTTGCAAACTACACCCCTCAGGGAATACATGTAGGGGTATAGCGTACATTTCAAACCCCCAGGGGCTTCACCAATTGTGGTACAACTGGGCAGTGAAAATGAAAAATTAAATTTTTTACACAAAAATGCAGTTCTGGCTCAAAATTTTTCATTTTCACAAGGAATGAAGGAGACAAAGCACCCCAAAATCTGTGCCCCAATTTCTCCCGAGTACGGCAATGCCTCATGTGTGACCAAAAATGGCAGGACTCAGAAGGGAAGGAGTGATATTTGGATTTTGCAGCACAGATTCTGGTGGAATGTTGGTGGGTGCTATGTCGCATTAGCAAGACCCCCAAAGCACCAATACAGTGGAACCCCCCCACAAGTGACCCCATTTTGCAAACTATACCCCTCAGGGAATTCATCTAGGGGTATAGTGTACATTTCAAACCCCCAGGGGTTTCACCAATTTTGGTACAACTGCGCTGTGAAAATGAAAAATTACATTTTTTACACAAAAATGCAGTTCTGGCTCAAAATTTTTCATTTTCACAAGGAATGAAGGAGACAAAGCACCCCAAAATCTGTGCCCCAATTTCTCCCGAGTACGGCAATGCCTCATGTGTGACCAAAAATGGCAGGATTTAGAAGGGAAGGAGTGATATTTGGATTTTGCAGCACAGATTCTGGTGGAATGTTGGTGGGTGCTATGTCGCATTAGCAAGACCCCCGAAGCACCAATACAGTGGAACCCCCCCACAAGTGACCCCATTTTGCAAACTACACCCCTCAGGGAATTCATCTAGGGGTATAGTGTACATTTCAAACCCCCAGGGGTTTCACCAATTGTGGTACAACTGGGCAGTGAAAATGAAAAATTAAATTTTTTACACAAAAATGCAGTTCTGGCTCAAAATTTTTCATTTTCACAAGGAATGAAGGAGACAAAGCACCCCAAAATATGTGCCCCAATTTCTCCCGAGTACGGCAATGCCTCACATGTGACCAAAAAATACCATTTGGGTGCATGGCAGGACTCAGAAGGGAAGGAGTGATATTTGGATTTTGCAGCACAGATTCTGGTGGAATGTTGGTGGGTGCTATGTCGCATTAGCAAGACCCCCGAAGCACCAATACAGTGGAAGCCCCCACAAGTGACCCCATTTTGCAAACTACACCCCTCAGGGAATTCATCTAGGGGTATAGTGTACATTTCAAACCCCCAGGGGCTTCACCAATTGTGGTACAACTGGGCAGTGAAAATGAAAAATTAAATTTTTTACACAAAAATGCAGTTCTGGCTCAAAATTTTTCATTTTCACAAGGAATGAAGGAGACAAAGCACCCCAAAATCTGTGCCCCAATTTCTCCCGAGTACGGCAATGCCTCACATGTGACCAAAAAATACCATTTGGGTGCATGGCAGGACTCAGAAGGGAAGGAGTGATATTTGGATTTTGCAGCACAGATTCTGGTGGAATGTTGGTGGGTGCTATGTCGCATTAGCAAGACCCCCGAAGCACCAATACAGTGGAACCCCCCCACAAGTGACCCCATTTTGCAAACTACACCCCTCAGGGAATTTATCTAGGGGTATAGTGTACATTTCAAACCCCCAGGGGTTTCACCAATTGTGGTACAACTGGGCTGTTAAAATGAAAAATTACATTTTTTTACACAAAAATGCAGTTCTGGCTCAAAATTTTTCATTTTCACAAGGAATGAAGGAGACAAAGCACCCTAAAATCTTTGCCCCAATTTCTCCCGAGTACGGCAATGCCTCATGTGTGACCAAAAATGGCAGGACTCAGAAGGGAAGGAGTGATATTTGGATTTTGCAGCACAGATTCTGGTGGAATGTTGGTGGGTGCTATGTCGCATTAGCAAGACCCCCAAAGCACCAATACAGTGGAACCCCCCCACAATTGACCCCATTTTGCAAACTATACCCCTCAGGGAATTCATCTAGGGGTATAGTGTACATTTCAAACCCCCAGGGGTTTCACCAATTTTGGTACAACTGCGCTGTGAAAATGAAAAATTACATTTTTTACACAAAAATGCAGTTCTGGCTCAAAATTTTTCATTTTCACAAGGAATGAAGGAGACAAAGCACCCCAAAATCTGTGCCCCACTTTCTCCCGAGTACGGCAATTCCTCATGTGTGACCAAAAAATGGCAGGACTCAGAAGGGAAGGAGTGATATTTGGATTTTGCAGCACAGATTCTGGTGGAATGTTGGTGGGTGCTATGTCGCATTAGCAAGACCCCCGAAGCACCAATACAGTGGAACCCCCCCACAAGTGACCCCATTTTGCAAACTACACCCCTCAGGGAATTCATCTAGGGGTATAGTGTACATTTCAAACCCCCAGGGGTTTCACCAATTGTGGTACAACTGGGCAGTGAAAATGAAAAATTAAATTTTTTACACAAAAATGCAGTTCTGGCTCAAAATTTTTCATTTTCACAAGGAATAAAGGAGACAAAGCACCCCAAAATATATGCCCCAATTTCTCCCGAGTACGGCAAAGCCTCACATGTGACCAAAAAATACCATTTGGGTGCATGGCAGGACTCAGAAGGGAAGGAGGGATATTTGGATTTTGCAGCACAGATTCTGGTGGAATGTTGGTGGGTGCTATGTCGCATTAGCAAGACCCCCGAAGCACCAATACAGTGGAACCCCCCCACAAGTGACCCCATTTTGCAAACTACACCCCTCAGGGAATTCATCTAGGGGTATAGTGTACATTTCAAACCCCCAGGGGCTTCACCAATTGTGGTACAACTGGACAGTGAAAATGAAAAATTAAATTTTTTACACAAAAATGCAGTTCTGGCTCAAAATTTTTCATTTTCACAAGGAATGAAGGAGACAAAGCACCCCAAAATCTGTGCCCCAATTTCTCCCGAGTACGGCAATGCCTCACATGTGACCAAAAAATACCATTTGGGTGCATGGCAGGACTCAGAAGGGAAGGAGTGATATTTGGATTTTGCAGCACAGATTCTGGTGGAATGTTGGTGGGTGCTATGTCGCATTAGCAAGACCCCCGAAGCACCAATACAGTGGAACCCCCCCACAAGTGACCCTTATTTTGCAAACTACACCCCTCAGGGAATTCATCTAGGGGTATAGTGTACATTTCAAACCCCCAGGGGTTTCACCAATTGTGGTACAACTGGGCAGTGAAAATGAAAAATTAAATTTTTTACACAAAAATGCAGTTCTGGCTCAAAATTTTTCATTTTCACAAGGAATGAAGGAGACAAAGCACCCCAAAATCTGTGCCCCAATTTCTCCCGAGTACGGCAATGCTTCATGTGTGACCAAAAAATGGCAGGACTCAGAAGGGAAGGAGTGATATTTGGATTTTGCAGCTCAGATTGTGGTGGAATGAATGGTGGGTGCTATGTGGCATTAGCAAGACCCCCGAAGCACCAATACAGTGGAACCCCCCCACAAGTGACCCCATTTTGCAAACTACACCCCTCAGGGAATTCATCTAGGGGTATAGTGTACATTTCAAACCCCCAGGGCAAGTTTCACAGTGGAAAATAGTATCCTTTCTTATTCCCTTTTTATAGCAAACTTTGCACCTTTTTTGTGTCCTGCCCTTTTTTGCAGTGGAGGGGATTTCGTTAGGAAAATGCTGCCCTGGTACAATACGGGGGCCAGTACTAGAAGTACTGGGGCCCTCTGCCTGCTGGTTCCCAAATATTAGGCCCTTTATGACTTCCTCTTGAAAGTGCATAAATGTCCCCCTCTGGCTGGTAGAACGGAATAGCACGTAAGCGTTATACAGTGCCATCTGGATGATATACACGGCCAGCTTCTTGTACCAGATTTTTGTTTTCCGCAGGGGACTGTACGGCTTCAGTACCTGATCTGAAAGATTCACTCCGCCCATGTACTTATTGTAATCTAGGATACAATTAGGTTTTGAGTTGTGGGTACTGGTACCTCGTACAGGGACGGAGGTGGTACTGTCTCCATGAATTGTTGTCAGTATAAGGACATCCCTCTTGTCCTTATATTTGACCAACAACATATTTTCGGTGGATTGTGCCCTGCTTTCACCCCTTCTCAGTACTTGGGCAATGTGCGTTTTTGGAGGCCTCTTTGGTTCTTGCGCACAGTACCGCAAGCTGCTGTACCTCTTGAACCAAGGGCCTTAAACAGGGGGATGCTAGTGTAAAAGTTATCCACATAGAGGTGATAACCTTTATCCAGGAAGGGGTGCACTAAATCCCAGACAATTTTTCCACTAACACCTACGAGGGAGGGGGGGCATTCTGGCGGTTCAATTCTTGAATCCTTCCCTTCATATACCCTAAACCTGTGGGTGTACCCTGAGGTGCTTTCACACAGTTTATACATTTTTATGCCATACCTTGCCCTCTTACTGGGAAGGTACTGGCGGAATTTAACCCTTCCTTTAAAATGTATAAGGGACTCGTCGATACAAATAAATTTTTCAGGGATGTACATCTCTGCAAATTTGGCACTGAAATGATCAATGACCGGCCTGACTTTGAATAGCCGGTCAAAGGTGGGATCATCTCTGGGTGGGCACTGTGCATTATCGTTGTAATTCAAAAATGTAAGGATTGTCTCAAAACGAGTCCGAGTCATGGCCATACGGTAAAGTGGGGTGCTGTACAGAACATCTGTACTCCAATATTGCCTAATTTCTGGCTTTTTTACTATGCCCATATGTAACACCAGACCCCAAAACGTCATCATCTCTACTGCATCTACAGGGGTCCACCTAGCAAATGATGACGTGGGGTTTTGAGCAATAAACTGCTGGGCATATAAATTACTTTGGTCCACCATTAAATTTATAAAATCATCAGAGAAAAATAATTTGAAAAAGTAAATTTCTCTGAGACCTGTTGAATCAAATTGGATTCCTGGGGTGGCTAAAAACTCAGGAACCTGGGGCTCAAAATTGTCTGGTGGTGGGGTCCATACGGGATCAATCATTTGGGGGGGTCTCAGCTGCTCTACGGGGGCGTCTTTGAGGGGGTCCCTCATCACTAGAGGAGGAAGATGAGGTTAAGACGAATCCTTCAAATTCCCCGCTTGCATCACTGGCTGTGTCAGAGTCAGAGGCAAGCATGGCATATGCCTCCTCCGCTGAATACATTCTTCTGGATGACTGGGATGACATTTGGGATGCCATTTGGGATGCCATTTTTATTTTTGTGTTTCTGTAAGTGTAATGTTTCAACACGTGTATAGTGTAGGGGGGTACAAACTTTATTTCAACACGGGGGGTATGTAGTGTGTAGTGTGTATGTAGTGCAGAAAAAAAAATACTTTATACAGGAATTTGATCCCAATAAAAAATAAAAAAAATTGAAGGGGTTAAAAAAAAAAAAAAAGGTCCTGCGCCAAAAATTGAGCACAGATGTTGGTCAGTAACGTCTGTCACTGAACAGCGCTCAAAGGCAACAGGAATTTGATCCAAAAAAAAAAAAAAAATTATATCAACCCTGTGCCGAAAATGCTGATCAGTGATGTACGTCACTGATCAGTGCTCAGCGGCCACAGGACACCCACAAAAGCAACGTGGGTGTAAAAACAATTTTAAAAAAATAAACCACAGCACTCTCCAAAAAAAAAAAACAATTTAAAAAAACTGCAGAAAAAAAATTATATCAACCCTGTGCCAAAAATGCTGTTCAGTGATGTACGTCACTGATCAGCGCTCAGCGGCCACAGGACACCCACAAAAGCAACGTGGGTGTAAAAACAATTTAAAAAAAATAAACCACAGCACTCTCCAAAAAAAAAACAATTTAAAAAAACTGCAGAAAAAAAATTATATCTACCCTGTGCCAAAAATGCTGTTCAGTGATGTATGTCACTGATCAGCGCTCAGCGGCCACAGGACACCCACAAAAGCAACGTGGGTGTAAAAACAAAACCCCACTGCACTCTCCAAAAAAAAAAAACTGCAGATCAGTGATGCAGTGATGCAACACTGATTAGCAGTGAGGGGCAGCAGGCACACAACTGTGGGTGCAACCTGACAGGGTATATATATATAAAAAAAAACATGGACCCCCAAAAAGTTGCTGATCAGTTAATTTATACTGATCAGCACAAAAGGGGGGGCAGCAGGGGGGGCAGCAGTCAGTTGCACAGGCAGCACAAGCTTTGGTGCAACTGACAGGTATATATATAAAAAAAAAAACCTGCACCCCCAAAAAGTTGCTGATCAGCACAGATATACTGATCAGCACAAAAGGGGGGGCAGCAGACACAAAATATAGCACTCTCTATCACTCTCTGTCACTATCTCTCACTATCTCTGACTATCTCTGACTATCTCTCACTATCTCACTATCTGTCACTCTATGACACTGCAGCAGCAGCACACAGGAAGTGACAAGATCCAGGAAGCATCCAGCTGCTGGCAGCACGCTACCAGCGGTGATCAGGTAAGTATCAGGCAAGGATCAGGTATGTATATCACGACAGATTGGCACGGTGACCGCTCTGCACGCAATTCCAGACCGGAATGGCGTCTGCAGCGCAGTCACCGTTAGTTTAAATCACGCGCCATGGCTATGATTGGTCCGTCGGTCCGACGGACCAATCACAGCCTTGGGGGCAGGTGGGGTGAGGTGGGGTGAGGTGTGGTCATCACCGGTGACCCCCTCACGCCCCCTCACACCCGGCGGTGATTGACACCTGTGTTACCGAGCGTCATATTCGCCGGTAACACAGGAAAAACGCTGCGATTGGCTGTTCACATTGAACAGCCAATCACAGCGATCGCCGACGGGGGGGAGGCATCGCCGCCCCCCCTGGGCATGCAGGGACATGTCTGCTGTCAGGGACAGCAGACATGTTTAAACTGTCACCGCGTCTATAGACGCGGGGACAGTTTAAAGTCATGACGTATATATACGTCATGTGTCGGGAAGTACATCCCGGCCATGACGTATATATACGTCAAATGTCGGGAAGGGGTTAATAGAGAGGTAACTCCAGAGAGAGACACTTACCTTGCAGGTGATACTTAATAACCACAGCAAGCAGGACCACTATAATTAAGGCTTCTGTCCCTGCAATGACGCAGAGAAGTATCTCATCTGTTAAAACAGAAATTAACACATCAATAATTCTATGCTTTTACACTCTTCTTTCTTAAATACTGTTATTATTGCTGCAGATGGCGTTAGCTTGTTGCACAAGGTACTAGCCACGGCGTATGAGGCCTACCCTTTGCACTAAGCAGCATGTGTTTGTTAGAAGCAGCAATTATTTTGTCAACTATGACTTGCATAAAAACATTATAAAATGGCTGAAGATTCTGAACAGTGTTGGAAATGTGATTTCTTATAGAAAATTGTTTTTGATTTTATAAGTGTAAGAATGCGATGTTGACAGTACAGAGAGCGAGGACATCCAGCTAGTCTCCACAAACTTATCAATAATATGGGAACAGGGCCACACATGCGTAGACCCCAAGGCCACTGAATCTTTCCCTAGGAACAAGGAAGTTGGGTGTTGGGTTAATTATGACATCATGATTGAAAGCAGAGCTTGTCAAGAAGAGTCAATGCTTATGAGTAATTAATTAATTAATTAATGTGATAAAGGTTTAGATATCAGAGTTGGAGAAGGAAGAGGAAGGCAGTTGAGGAAGAACAGGCAAGCACGGGGCTGGAGGTAACTATGAAATGAGGTTTAATGGCTGATCACTGTCCTTGAAAGGTTTCCATTTTGATTTGATGTAGAATTACTGTTTAAGTATTAGCTAATAAATTTCATGTTTCTTGTGTTAGTCTGCATTTGCAAATACCTGTAATGAAGCTATTTTTTTCAAGTAAAACTTTGTCATACATTTTTTGACAAGTTTGTGTTGGTGTGCAATCATTTCAGCGTTGCCGTTATATTTAAGGGTTATAAATTAATTTTCCATAACTAGGCGTTATCAGATCCTTATCTCGATTTGTTGCTGAATTTCCGAAAATATATCTACTGTTGGCAATGGTATCCAGGGTGTATATGTAACCTTAAGAGGTTAATGTAAAATTAATGGTGTTTGAGCATTAAATATAATTCTATAAATAGTGTTATGGTGTGTACAGACGGTAAGATATGGCCTCCGATGTTGCCGATATAGTGAACATCGGAAGCCATATCGCATGCTGATCGCATGCTTTTTTTAGGGCTTGCGAGCCCGAAGCACTGCCGATGCACGCTCCCGTGCAGGGCTATTTTTCAGCAGGCTCCAGCAGGAACTGAGGCCCTTATTCTAGTTCATTTTTTCTGACAAAATATTTCTTAGATGGACAAAACCATGTGCACTGCAGGTGAGGCACTTGTTACTTGTGCAGAGAGAATTAGATTTGGGTGGGGTTTTACACCTGCCTCACCTGCAGTGCACATGGTTTTGTCCATCTAAGAAATATTTTGTCAGAAAGAGTGAACGGTACTTATGTAATATCTGGACTCCCGTTTTTCTTATGAGACCGCGTCCCCTCGCGGGGCTCGCTGCGCTCACCTCGCTTAGGGCATGGTGGCTCGCTGCGCTCGCCACACTATATAAAATCAACTCCATGCGTAGTTGGATAGTAGGGGTATGAAAAAATGGGGTGCATTTAACATGGGAGTCCAGATAATACATAAGTACCGAGTGAACTATTATAAGGGCCTCAGTTCCTGCTGGAGCCTGCTGAAAAATAGCCCTGCTCCCGTGTGAGCGCAAATCGGCAGTGAAATAGAGAGGGCAGCCAAGACTATATAGTGCAGATCTGCAGTATATAGTCTAAATTGTACCACTGCATGCATGCCGTGCGATGCGAGTCCCGATACGATCTGATCGCATCGGGACTCGCATAGCACTGCATATCGGCCCCGTGTGTACACACCATTAGACATAAGTATTGTAGTATATAGTATATCATGTACTGTATATGCTGTAATATATAGTATATAATGTACTGTATATGCTGTAATATGTGGATGGGGCCATAAAGGGAGAAATTTACTAAGATGGGAGGTTCTACTGCTATGGGCAACCAATCAGAATCTACTTCTTATTTATTTCGCACCTTCTAGAAGACTATAGATAGTATCTGATTGGTTGCCCATAGCAACATCCCTTCTGTAATAGATCACCAATCTTAGTAAATTTCCCCCAGAGTCTCATCCAGGCAACTTGCGGGAAGTGAAAAACAGTGATGTACAAACAGGTATTTATTGGGGGAATATATAACATTGGCTGCTATAGGAAGACATGGTAATATATATATATATATATAATATATATATATATATAGTTTCTGTATCATTCCTGGAAATATAGTACCAGTAACTGTTAGTAACACGATACCTGCAGGACATGATTTTGGTGTCACCTCCACTCGGGTTCCGTTTCCGGTTCCCTTCTTCCCATTAGAAGACTCCACATGGCAACAGAAGGTTCCTGAGTCATTCTCTGTCAGGTTGGCAATGGTGATATTAGTCTGCACCTCATAGGAGGATGTCCCCAAGTCATTCCTGGTGTAGGCAGTCAGTACAGATACTCTGTGTTTGTAGTACGGTTGCTCAGCGAGAGACGCAGTATTATTGCAGCCTAAAGTCCATGTCACACTGTAGGTAGTAACCGTACTCACAAAGGAGCAGGGGATGGTCACAGACTGCCCAGCTGCCGCTCTGAGGACCTCGGGTTGTGTCACCACCAGGTTTCTGCTGTCTATTAAAAAATAATAGTAATAATTAAAGCGAGATCTCGGAAATCATCTCTCAGTGCACAAATTTTAGGAACTAGTTGACAGTTTATTTATATGACTCTCCATAATTTATCTGATCAGTGTGTTTAAGTGTGTGTGTGTGTGTGTGTGTGTGTGTGTGTGTGTGTGTGTGTGTGTGTGAGACAGTTCCAAAACTATCACTGTGGCCATCTCCTTACCAGTTTCTGGAGCTGAACATTCTTCAATTACTGGCTGATTTTTCCCTTTTAGACCCCACTTAAGCTCCGCCTTCTCTGACCTAGCCTACCAGACCACATCATGGAAAATGTGGTCCAATAGGTGATGACAGCTATCGCAGCTCAACTACTGGGGTGACCAGTAGGTATATTATACATTTCTATCACACCCCACTGACACCTATCAACATACTGTAGGTTCTGCCAGGGTGGGATAAAGGAAGGGGCTCATACAGGGCCGGATTAAGGGGGGGCACAGGGGGTCAGTACCCCTGGGCCCCCCTCTATCTAGGGCCCCCTGTGGTTGGCATGCATTTAAAAAAATAGCTGCAGCTTTGCCTATCTGCCAACGTGAGAATGATTAATGGTGCTGAGCATCTGAAGCCAAGCCACACTGACTGCACAAGTGTTCAGTGCATTGCTGGGAGTTGACTAAGTCCCATGAGACTTTGCACAAGAAGTCAGAGGCTGAGAGGCTTGTGCTGAGCTCTGCTTGTTAGAGCTCATCATATGCATCTCATGCCTACGGAGGACAGCAGCAGCAGCCTCGTCATGGGTGGGTTTTTAATTAGAGACAGTGCTGAGCCTGTCAGGGCTCCTACAGAGTAAGGTACAGAGGGACAAACACAGGCTTTTCATGTGGTGTAATATACAGTAGGAGCCGATGGAGGCGTGGCCACGGCAAGGCGGGAGTGAGCGAGTGTGGGGAGAGCTCCCTGAACGTAACATCCGTATAGTATGGGAGGCCGGTGAAAAGGGTGACCTGAGCCCCGCATTCGAGCTCCAGGAGTGAGTACCTGGGTGGCGCCCTTTCCCGCCTGCTTTTTCGATCAGTCCAGCGGGTGGCCCGGGACTACAGGCTGTGCAGGGACGCTTTGCATAGGAGCGTGTTCTCGCGGGAGTCTGGATCGTGCGCGTCATCAAGTAGCCCGAAGAGACGCTGGAGTGTTCAGCGGTGTCCAGGAGGCTGTGGCGTTGCACGTGCGAGCTGTCCGGACGGGTGAGAGCGTTAGGAGAGTGGGGAAGAAAGGCTTCTGACTGCCCCCTCCGTGAGATTGAGGCAAAGGAGGCACCTAGAGAGACCGCTACGGAGTGGTGAGATACACATCTAAAACTTGGACTGAGTATGTTATGATACTCCATTTGATGCTGTGCGGTCCTGGCATGTGCCTTACGTGACTGTGCTGGTAGTAGCAAGGCTATTATATTGCTGGATTAAGCAGGCAGGGGTGCAGTCGGGTTTGAACTTTTCTATTTGCCCTGTTTGCCCTGTGATTTATACCTACTGAGCAATTGCTGATGAACTAAGACCCTCTCTCCTCTTCTCTCCCCTCCCCACCCTGTTGGTAGAATAGCTGCAAAGTTACATACTATATAGGGCAGCGTGCCCTGAGCATAAGAAGAATATATACTCACCAACTGGCCCGGGCTGAATATCTCTTGGGGACTATCAGTCAGAGACAGTAACATCAGTCGACATGGGCAAAAGTGGCAACACTGCAGCTGCGGCCCGCCTGGAGAGGTTTGCACGCTCCCAGACCAATACCAATGGGCAGACTCACCAATCAACTCCCCAAAGCTCCCCCGCAAAGGGTTCTACCCAGCAACCCCCTGAAATTACACTTCAACAACTGTTGGACGCTATCCATGGCTGTGAGCAAAGGCTGTCAGAAAAAAATTGTCAGCATCCAGCAAGATATAGGCGGGCTCAAAAATGATATACAAAAAATTAAATGCCAAATTAAAGAGGCTGAGCAGCGCATTTCAAATGTGGAGGACTGCAATAAGTTACTACTGGGAAAAGTTAATGCAGTGTCAACCCAAATGCAGTTCTTAAAAGATAAAATATCCGATATGGAAGGGAGACTCCGTAGGAACAATGTCCGTCTGGTTGGATTACCGGAAAGGGAAGAGGGGGTGGAGGTAGTTTCATTCTTGGAGAAATGGTTAAAGGACAAACTGGGCATTGAATCCTTTTCTAGATTTTTTACCATTGAAAGAGCTCACAGAGCCCCCCCCCGGGACGGTGATTATTAAATTTCTGCATTTCCAGGATCGCGATACGGTGCTTCGCCTAGCAAGAACAAAGGGCCCGCTGGAGCATAATGGGAATAGAATCTCGTTGTTCCCGGATTTCGCTCTGGAAGTACAGAAAGAGCGAGCAAAATTTTTAGAAATTAAAAAGAGACTCCGGGAGAAAGGGGTCAAATACTCCATGGTGTTCCCCGCAAAATTGAGAATTATCTCAGACACTGGTACAGTTTTCTTTCAGTCAGCCAACGAAGCTGGGGACTGGCTTGATAAACGGGCACCAGGCCCTAAACAAATGGGTCAAAGTAATGATTAAAATGTTTGTGTATACTAGATTTTGATAGTAGCTCAGGGAGCTCACCGCCTGATGGTGTGCCAAACTCGAAGCCTCAGGGGGGTATCAGAAGATAGGGGGATGGGACAGAAGTATGCCAGGGTAACAGAGGTATACAGGGTGGGGGGAGGTGACGTGGGTGGGACTGGGGTTATATTTTGTGTATTGTGTTGTTTTGTCTTTTGTATTGTCAATTGCTTGGTATGTCGATCAGCAGCTTATCCCCTTATCCCAGTTCAGATCTACGGTAACCATTCATATGGAGACAATACATGCCTACAATGTATCGAGTGTAAACAAACATTAGCTGGCTCAATATGGCCGCTTAGGTTAATATGCGATGGTTCTTATAGTAATATAAAAGTGGCCCCTATAATGCTTTCTTCTTTTTATAAGTTTAAGTATTTATATTGGTTGAATCACTCTTCTAGAAGTTGCATTCGATTTGGAGAGAAATTATAAATTAATTAGTTAAGTATGGTTGTAATTATGTCATGGAACGTGAGGGGCATGAATAATAAAATAAAAAGGTCCTTAGTAATGCGACAAGTAAAACAGTACAATGCGGACATTACCTGCTTAATTGAAACACACCTGGCCGGTTCCTCTTTATTGAGCCTTAAAAAACCTTGGACCGGATGGGTATATCATGCCCCATTTACAAACAGCTCCAGAGGTGTGTCAATCTTGGTTAGGAGATCTCTCCCATTCGAGTGCAGCCGAAAGAGGATTGATCCTCAGGGGCGGTATATTTTTTTAGACTGTAGGATTCATTCCTATCATGTATTGTTAATGGCCATATACATTCCTCCACCTTTCTCATATGAAATCTTGAAAACTGCAATTGAATTCTCTGCTGATTCCCCAGATACCCCTGTGATCTGTATTGGCGACTATAATAATATCATTGATGTGCAAGCTGACAGGTGGAGTAGGTCAACTACAGGGGGTAACCAAAATAATAAAGGCTTTGGGGAATTTATTAAAAATCTGGGATGGGTGGATCCATGGAGGACCAGAAATCCCACTAAAACACAATTTTCTTGCTTCTCGGCCTCTTTCCAAAGCTTTTCTAGAATTGACATGGTGTTAATTTCGGATACTCTTCTTCCCAATGTGGTAAATGTAACCTATAAAAACAGGGGAATTTCCGATCATTCTCCAGTGCTCCTAGAGTTAACTGATCAGAGAAAGGGTGGAAACTCATTTTGGAAATTTGACACAAGATGGTTGGACAAATTGGATAGTCTAACTAATCTTGAGGATCAGTGGCAGGAGTACTGGGAAATGAATAGAGGAACGGCCCCAACTGGGATGGTGTGGGATTGTTTTAAAGCTTATATGAGGGGTAGTCTTAAGAAAGGAGTGGCTGAAGCTAGAAGAATTAGTAGAGAAAAAGTTGCGGCCCTTGAACAGGAATGTGAGAATCTTGAGAGGCACTATCTTGATAGGGGTAGTGAGGACTTAAAAAAAAAATGGTTAGAGGCACAGGAGAATTGGATTAAATGTGTGAAGGAAGAGAATGTAAAGATGTCCCTGCATAGTTCTCAGATCAGATATGCTACGGCTGATAGGTCGGGAAAACTATTAGCTAAAATAGCCCAATCCGATAATCCCCCTAATGTGATAGCGAGGATAACTGATAAAAGTGGGATCGTGGTTAGTGAAAATAAAGAGATGTTAGAGATATTTAGAGAATACTTTGCGGAATTATATGAGTCTAGAGCTAGGTATAATCAAAGTGACATCTGTGACTTCTTGAAAAAAATCGAAATACCGAAGCTGGCTTTGGAGGACGTGCTCGAGCTTGAGGCTCCTTTGAATTTGACGGAAATTAAAGTAGCAATTGCCTCATTACCCAACGTGAAGGCTCCTGGGATCGATGGCATTCCCGCTGAGATCTTTAAAAAGCATACGGAATTATTGGCTCCGCTACTTCTGGAAACATTTAACAGTAGTTTCAATGAGGATAAACTTCCTTTATATATGATGGAAGCAAAAATAGTGGTTCTCCTGAAGGCACAAAAAGATCCAGTGCAGTTAGATTCCTACCGCCCTATTTCCCTTATAGCTACAGAAGCTAAGATTCTTGCGAAAATCTTTGCAAATAGGTTGAATAAATATATCGGGAAATTAATTCACCCCGACCAAACAGGCTTCATGCCTTGCAAATCAACCTCATCAAATATTCGTAAGATGCTGTTGCAAGTACAGACTGCGCATTTGGCTCATCCCCTCCCGGTGGTGATGTCCCTCGACGCGGTCAAGGCGTTTGACGCGGTGGAGTGGCACTACCTCTGGGAGGTGTTGGCTGCAATGGGCATGGGGCCAAGATTCATTAAGTGGATAAAATTAGTGTATAATAACCCTATGGCGAGGGTGGCCATAAATGGGAATGTCTCTCAATCCTTCCCCCTATACAGAGGGACAAGACAGGGGTGTCCCCTATCCCCGGCCCTATTCGCAATTTCAATAGAGCCACTGGCTTGCCTACTACGTCAACACCCGGAGATACTGGGGTTCAATAGAGGCTCCGTCTCTGATGTAGTCACCCTGTACGCGGATGATCTCCTGATTTTTTTAGCAGATGGGCAAAAGGCAGCCCCTCTGGCTATGGAAGAGATCACAAAATTTGGGGATTATTCCGGGTTCAGGGTGAACTGGAGTAAGTCAATTATATTTGCAATTAGGCCTCAGGATACAGGTTCCATTTTGGTGGATACTCCACTGAAATGGGCTTACACCTTTAAGTATTTGGGAGTATGGATATCTCATAATTCGGGAGATTTCAAAAAATTAAATCTAGATCCCCTATTAAGTTATCTAATAGATAAATTTAAAGTATGGAGGAGGTTACCCTTATCAGTTTCCGGTAGAGTAAACCTTATAAAAATGATTGTACTACCAAAATTTTTATATCAACTTCAGCATGCCCCCAAATATATTCCTGATTTATTTTTTAGGAAGCTTAACAGCATGATCGCCTCTTTTATCTGGCATAATTCGCGAGCTAAAATCCAACTTCAAGTCCTATTTAACAAGAAAGAAGAAGGTGGCCTTGCATTACCAAACCTGCAGCTATACTATTTGGCAAGCCAATTGGCTTCTATAGCTGATTGGGTGAGACCATCAGTAGAAAGTATGAGGATACAAAACACTATTTTAGAGCGAGAAAATGGAATTACGCCTCTGCAGAAGTTAGTGAGGGGACAGTCCAGTAGGGGTGATCCCGATATAATAAAACAGGCTGTTAAAATTTGGGTGAAATCAAATAAAAAGGTTGGCTTTCAAAATCTGGATGAGGAGCACCCCTTGAACGATCCCAAAATTTTAAAAGGGATTAAATATACACAATCCGTCAAGTTCTGGGAGCCTTTCGGCATAAATTCTCTAAGCCAGCTTTACGAGAGAGGCAGATTAAAGTCCTTTGAGCAACTGCAACTCGAGTATGATATTCCGGCAAAATACACTTTTAGATATATCCAGCTTCGTAATGCCTTAAACTCCTTTTTTAAGGGAAGTATACCCCTATTTGGAGAATCCCCAATCAAAAAAATATTGAAATCTGATAAAAAATAATAAAATGATATCAAGACTTTATAACTATTTGTCTGCAGCAGCTGGGGACAACCTCGTGGCTCTGCGGGAAAAATGGGAGGAGAATCTAGGGCCAATACAGCCTGATGAATGGGTGAGAGCCATTTCATCGGTCTCTAAGGCCACCAACTCAATTAGGACCCAGCAGATCCAGTTATTTCTCCTTCATAGGTCATATCTATCTATGCCGAGGTTAATGAAGTTTGGGGCGAGAACTCCGGACACCTGCCCTAAATGCCGGATGGCAATTGGTTCATTTTTTCATTTACTATGGGACTGCCCCAAAGTAAAGGAATTCTGGGAAAAGGTTATAGAATTCCTGGTGAAGTTGGGAATCAATAGGAACTGTCTGTCGAATAGGGGATGTTTGTTAAATGTAATAAATATGGGGGATTTGAATAGGGAAGATAAGATCTTTATTAATAATGTATGTGCCTTAGCTAAGGTATTGATTGCCAGATCCTGGTTGGCTGATAAAGGTCCAGAATATATGGAATGGTTGGCATTGGTGGATTATACAGTTGAGCATGAAAAATTTATTAATATTTTTCGGAACACACAAGATAAATTTGGGAAAATATGGAATCGCTGTCTCGACAGCGCTTAAGTAACATTTAAGTCACGGTTGAACTGTTTTTTTTTTTTTTTTTTTTTTTATTAATTAAGAACTAAGGTTGATAACACTGGTTAAATTAAATTTAAATGATCACTAAAAGTAATAGGAAAGAAGAGGATAAGAGGATTAAAATTATTTGGAAGTACACATATCACTAGTCACAGATATAACACTTGGTTGAGACAGGGTTTGTGTAAAACCATTGTTGAAGCGCTGGATAAAATGGATATATACAATTTTCTGAAATTAGGACTAAGGTTGATAACACTTGTTAAAATAAATTTAAACGATCACTAAAAGTAATGGGGAAGAAGAGGATAAGAGGATTAAATATTTTTGGATGTACACATATCACTAATCACATATATAATATTGGGTACTTGTATAACCATTGTTGATGTGTAGCCACATTTTTTTTTTTTTTTCTCATCTTCTCTTATATAATCCCCAAGTGCAGTTATCAAGTTCTGGAGAGGCTCCCGTAGGTGGAGCATTGTGACACGATGCTTCTCGATTGACGGGAGATATGAGTTATAAATAAACTATAGGGCTACTGTGATAAATCTTAATTAGAATTGGGATGGGGGAAGGCTGCTTGAATGAATATGTATTATTATGGCACCATCGGTGCATAAGAAAGCTATTATTTGCTAAGAAATATGTTGTTGCACGATGGATTGGAAAGATATACTAGCAATATTAGGAAATACGATTTGTTATTGCACATACCAAGATGTCTATATGTAATGTAATGCTGAATGTTTGTATGTCATTTTAATGTAAGTTTGTAATTTTTGTAACCGTAAATGGAAAATAAAGGAAAAATAAATAAATAAATAATATACAGTAGGAGCCAGTTTCATCTTTATTCCTTTGGCCATGGCTCACCATGGCTAGCCATGGCTATTCTATTGTTCTCAGCTGCAATACAATACATAGAACAATAGAATAGC